>NC_091185.1:38370390-38662890 GCF_040958095.1 Procambarus clarkii | reverse complement strand
GTGAGTGAGTGAGTGAGTGAGTGAGTGAGTGAGTGAGTGAGTGAGTGAGTGAGTGAGTGAGTGAGTGAGTGAGTTAGGAGGGGTATGGATAACATTACCAGCACATAGCCTTAGTGTTTGCTCCCGGGGGCAAAATTGCACTCCCTTCTCTCAGACACTCACCAGATTAAATGTAGGTAAATTTTAGACAAGTGGAGGGTAGACGAGAGCCAATTTCCTGAAGGTTTAATCATTGCGCCGCTTTTATACCCAACGGCCCGAGAGTGTCCCTCGTGTGTGTGTTTTTGACACTCCTATTTTCCAGCATTTGGAGAGAGAAAGCGTACTGGGGAGTTCAAATATGATGCCATTATAGGGTGTAATTCTTTGAAGAAGTCGTTAAACATTTTACGGGAATTTGTTTTTCAATAAACGTGATTGGTGGAGGCAAGGGGATGTACTGAGAGCTGTGTGTGGTGTGTAGTCTGTGTGTGTGTGTATTCACCTAGTTGTATTTACCTAGTTGTGCTTGAGGAGGGGGGGGGGGAAGTTGAGCTCTGCTCTTTCGTATCACCTCTCAACTGTCATTCAACGATAATTTTTCACACACACACACACACACACACACACACACACACACACACACACACACACACACACACACACACACACACACACACACACACACACACACACACACACACACACACACACACACACACACACACACACAGGGGGGCCTCGTAGCCTGGTGGATAGCGCGCAGGACTCGTAATTCTGTGGCGCAGGTTCGATTCCCGCATGAGGCAGAAACAAATGGGCAAAGTTTCTTTCACCCTAAGTGCCCCTGTTACCTAGCAGTAAATAGGTACCTGGAAGTTAGTCAGCTGTCCCGGGCTGCTTCCTGGGGTGTGTGTGTGTGTGGTGTGGAAAAAAAAAATAATAGTTAGTAAACAGTTGATTGACAGTTGAGAGGCGGGCCGAAAGAGCAAAGCTCAACCCCCGTAAAAACACAACTAGTAAACACACACACACACACACACACAGCCCCAGCCTCTGATACAGTGCCACACAAGAGGCTAGTGCGAAAGTTGGAGACGCAGGCTGGAGTGAAAGGGAAGGTACTCCGGTGGATAGAGGAGTACCTAAGCAACAGGAGACAACGAGTCTGTGTGAGGGGTGAGGTCTCAGATTGGCGAGACGTTACAAGTGGAGTCCAGCAGGGGTCAGTCCTTGGACCTATACTGTTTCTGGTATATGTAAATGATCTCCCAGAGGGTATAGATTCGTTCCTCTCAATGTTTGCCGACGATGCAAAAATTATGAGGAGGATTGAAACAGAGGATGATAGTAGGAGGCTACAAGATGACCTAGATAGACTGAGTGAATGGTCCAACAAATGGCTGTTGAAGTTCAACCCGAGAAAATGCAAAGTAATGAAACTAGGCAGTGGAAACAGGAGGCTAGACACAGGATACAGAATAGGAGATGAAGTACTTAATGAAACAGACAGAGAGAAAGATCTAGGAGTTGATATCACACCAAACCTGTCTCCTGAAGCCCACATAAAGAGAATAACGTCTGCGGCATATGCGAGGCTGGCTAACCTCAGAACGGCGTTCAGGAACCTGTGTAAGGAATCATTCAGAATCTTGTACACAACATATGTAAGACCAATCCTGGAGTATGCAGCCCCAGCATGGAGCCCGTACCTTGTCAAGCACAAGACGAAGCTGGAAAAAGTCCAAAGGTATGCTACTAGACTAGTCCCAGAACTAAGAGGCATGAGTTATGAGGGAAGGCTGCGGGAAATGCACCTTACGACACTGGAAGACAGAAGAGTAAGGGGGGACATGATCACAACCTACAAAATCCTCAGAGGAATCGACCGGGTAAACAAGGATGAACTATTCAACACTGGAGGGACGCGAACAAGGGGACACAGGTGGAAGCTGAGTACCCAAATGAGCCACAGAGATGTTGAAAGAACTTTTTCAGTGTCAGAGTAGTTAGTAAATGGAATGCACTAGGAGGTGATGTGGTGGAGGCTGAGTCCATACACAGTTTCAAATGTAGATATGATAGAGCCCAGTAGGCTCAGGAATCTGTACACCAGTTGATTGACGGTTGAGAGGCGGGACCAAAGAGCCAGAGCTCAACCCCCGCAAGCACAATTAGGTGAGTACACACACACACACACACACACACGAGGTTAGGGGCCTCGTAGCCTGGTGGATAGCGCGCAGGACTCGTAATTCTGTGGCGCGAGTTCGATTCCCGCACGAGGCAGAAACAATGGGCAAAGTTTCTTTCACCCTAAGTGCCCCTGTTACCTAGCAGTAAATAGGTACCTGGGAGCTAGTCAGCTGTCACGGGCTGCTTCCTGGGGTGTGTGTGTGTGTGGTGTGAAAAAAAAAAAAAAAAAAAAAAAAAAGTAGTTAGTAAACAGTTGATTGACAGTTGAGAGGCGGGCCGAAAGAGCAAAGCTCAACCCCCACAAAAACACAACTAGTAAACACACACGCACACAAATATATTCCTGTAGAGGGACAGGACGAAGGAGGAGAGAGCCAGGGCAGCAGAGGCAAGGAAGAAGTGCAGGGAGAGAGGAGTAAACCAGGAAGTCACAGCCCCCAACACAACAGTCCCAGAGACAAGAGGGGAACCCACAACCAGCATCCCAGCAATACCAAAGGGGAGGGCAACACCACCACCACCCTCTGCATAGAAACCATCCCTTTCCCTCACCCTACCTGCCCCCCATCCAAATGTTAACCCAACCCTCCATCCCCCCCACCCACCCCATTCTGACCCTGTCACCCCTCCCCTCATTCCCACCATGTCCCACCTTCTGCCTTTTCCCCCTGTTCCCCCTCCCCCTTCATCCCATACCCTTCCTATCCCACCTCCCCCCTATATCCTTAACCCACACCCTACCTGTCCACCCTTCCCTTGAACCCCCACCCCCACCCCAAAATCCTCTGGGACCTTTCATACCACCTCACAGATCTTCTCACCCAGGGAACAGCTTTCCCCACCAGCAGAATGCTCGCCAAGAAGGGGACAAGAAAATGAACAGAAGAAAGTGAGCTTCAAGGCAATGTACACTAACATAGATGGGATTACAAATAAAACAAGTAAACTTAAAGAACGGGCACTAGAAGAAAACCCAGACATAATATCACTCACAGAAACAAAGCTAACGAAAACCATAATAAATGCAGTGTTTCCACATGACTACTATGTAGTGAGGAAAGAGAGAGAAGGGAGAAGAGGAGGTGGTATAGCTTTGCTGATAAGAAAAGGTTGTAGTTTTGAAGAGATGGTAAATCAGAACTGTGAAGGTTTCACTGACTTCATATCAGGCACCATAGCAACTGGAGAACAGAAACTTATAGTAGTAGTCATATATAACCCCCCACCGAATGTCAGAAGACCCAGACAGGAATATGATAGAAGCAATATGGCCACCATCAATATAATAGAGAGAGCAGTTTCTGTGGCTAGCAGGAACGGATCCAGACTACTAATCATGGGAGACTTCAACCATGGGAAGATAGATTGGGGGAACGGAGATCCACATGGAGGACCAGACACATGGAGACCTAAGCTGCTGGACGTGGCAACAAGAAACTTTATAAGGCAACTCGTCAAGGGACCGACAAGAATGAGAGGAGAGGATAAACCAGCTTTGCTTGATTTGATATTGGCCCTAAATAAGTCGGATATAAGGGAAGTTAAGTTGGGAACCCCCTTGGGAATGAGTGATCATAGTGTATTGAGCTTTGAGTACCTGGTTGAGCTAGGAATTATCTCCCCTCAAAAAGAACTGGGAAACAAAGGGCTGGCGTACCGAAAGGGAAACTATGAGGAGATGAATAAATTCCTAAGGGATATACAATGGGACACAGAACTCAGAACCAAGTCCGTACAAGACATGATGGAATATGTCACCCAAAAGTGCCAGGAGGCTGTAAGCAAGTTTATCCCGTCCCGAATGGAAAAAACCGAGAAGCAAAAGAAGAATCCGTGGTTTAATAGGTAATGTACGAAAGCAAAGGAGCTGAACAAAAGGGCATGGAGGAACTTCCGTAATAACAGAACACCAGAAAGTAGAGAGAGATACCAGAGAACCAGGAACGAGTATGTTAGTGTGAGAAGAGCAACTGAGAAAAGGTATGAAAATGATACAGCTAATAAAGCCAAGACCGAACCAAAGCTACTACACAGTCACATCAGGAGGAAGACCACAATGAAGGAACAGGTGATGAAACTTAGGATGGTTGAGGACAGGTACATAGAAAATGACAAAGAGGTGTGTGAAGAACTCAACAAAAGGGTCCAGGAGGTCTTTACAATGGAACAAGGAGACGTCACGACGCTTGGAGAGGTGGCAGCAAACCAGGCGACCTTGGAAGGTTCGAAATTACAAGAGATGAGGTCAAGAAGCACCTATTGGAGCTGGACGTGAGAAAAGCTGTTGGGCCATGAGTGTACTCACCAAGTTGTGCTTGCGGGGGATGAACTCTGGCTCTTTCGTCCCGCCTCAAACACGGTGTGTGTGTGTGTGTATTCACCTTATCTACCCTATCAGTATATGTGTGTATTCACCTAGACGTGCTTGCGGGGGTTAAGCTCTGCTCTTTCGGCCCGCCTCTCAACCGTCAATCAACTATTTCTACTACTACTTTTTTCTCCACACCACACACACACACCCCCCAGGAAGCAGCCCGTGACAGCTGACTAATTCCCAGGTACCTACTTACTGCTATGTAACAGGGGCATAGGGTGAAAGAATTTCTGCCTATCGTTTCTCGCTGGCGTCCGGGATCGAATCCGGGACTACAGGATCACATGTCCAGCATGCTGTCCGCTCAGCAACCAGCTCCCCCCCCCCCACCCCACAAACTGGTGTGTGTGTGTGTGTGTGTATTCACCTTATCTACCTTGTCAGTATGTGCGTGTGTGTGTATTTACCTAAGTGTAGTTTACCATGAATTTCCAATCTTAAATCTGACTATTCATTTGATGTCAGTTGTCATCAAAAATTTAATTGAGTCTGTTATTGTAGCAGTCACAGTTAACTGTGATGTTTAAATCAAATTACTGGATGAATGGAAACTTGATGAAGTGCAATTATGAAGAGTTCTGAATAAATTTTTAATTTGTTTGATCGTTTGGCATGATTCCGCTGAAGGCTTTTTCTGTTAAGTAATTGTGGATAAGAATAGCCTATATTGGCCTGGTTTTTTACTAGATTTGTCAAGGTCATCAGGTTAAATTGGGTTGTTTGAATTAGTGTGTTTTATGTCAATGAAACTAAATTTGTGAGACAATTTAACGAGAAACATATTAAAAAGAGGATGCGTTAGTCTACTTTAATCTCCGTTATTATTGGTAACGAATTGTCGGAAATCCGATACATAAATGTTAACATAGTAAGCATCATCGATGTAGTTAATTTTCTATAGTTAGCCATTAACAGAAACTTTAAAGAGAATGGGAGATTTTGTGATGTCATCACAACAACGCGTATATATTAAACTACAATTATTCCTTAAACAACAGTCTCATGTTTGAACTTAATAACAAAATATTTAATGGGACTGAATATAAATAAATACACCATAAAGTATAGCTTAGCTCCCTTAATCCCTAAGATAGAATATTTGGGAAATATAGTATTGGAACACAGGCTGCGGGAAGTAGCGGCGAGTCATGCGCTCATACATCATACACGGAGAGAGAGATTGTAAACAAAGACGGAAGACAGTGTGTCTCCCTGAGGTTCGCATTCGCGGCACTACAGAGGTCTGTAATTAGACCGCTCAACAGTGATCCAGCCACAGTGATCTCTACATCAACCATAAGAAGTATTGTATCCGGTAAAACAAATTGTGTATATGATTGTAGTGGCCATTATAAATGGTGTGCATGGTTTGCCAGTTGACCAAACGTATGTGGGATAATCCTAGCAGGCAGTTTGTGCTCTTAATTAGTGATTATTTGTCTTTATTTTTTTATTTACTTCAGTATTGAATTATGATTCTAAGTGGACTGTATTTTAAATTGAGCCTGCCAGTTTTACCTGCACCTAGTTGGGAGTAAATGTGGACAACTTATCCCATAAATTGGGGGTGATAATAATTGGCTATAAACATTTACCGTTTGCTTGATATAAATAATACCACATATGGTGTTAATTAGACTACAGTATTTGTTAGTACTACAGTTATTTACTGTGTTAATGTAATGTAAATGGGTGGCCTTAGTCACCCATTTACATTACATAGGTGGCACACAACCAGACCATCATCAGATTTCTCTGGTGATGGTCTGGTTGTGTGAGGAGATTATATGCTCCTTGAAGGCTCTAACGTCTCTTTCTAGGCGATTAACAATGCATAAACAACAGGGTTTCATCAAGAAGCATATAATCTCCTCACACAATCAGACCATCACCAGAGAAATCTAAACAATCAACACAGAAATTATCAATAGATACAGCGACAGCAGGAAGCTCGACATTAGCGAGGCCCTACACATCAAAAAGTCAACACCAGCAATCAACTGCCAATTAATACATAATTACATTCTACCCACTTCAAGACCCCGAACCAACACAGAACCAAAAAGAGAAAATACGCAATAATATGCTGTGACTGTAAAATTATCATTACCTTATGATTACCCATTTGTT
Organism: Procambarus clarkii; assembly: GCF_040958095.1. Taxonomy (NCBI): domain Eukaryota; kingdom Metazoa; phylum Arthropoda; class Malacostraca; order Decapoda; family Cambaridae; genus Procambarus; species Procambarus clarkii. The sequence continues at coordinate 38,656,211 of NC_091185.1, read as the reverse complement.
CTTGTTTCATCACCCATAAACGAATATAAGCATGAAACGAAGTACATAAAAATTTGTCTTTGAAAATGTGAGAAATCTCTTACAAATGCTTCTAGGCGTCATACAATAAATAAAAATGTGAAATGAAATTTGGAAAGTTAATTTTTCAATTACCCTCGACAGTGAAGAAGAACGTAAGAAATATTGAGAAGATTCGTGTTAAAATCATTGATCTTACCCTCTCAGTCATATTCAACATCACATATATATATATATATATATATATATATATATATATATATATATATATATATATATATATATATATATATATATATATATATATACATATATATATATATATATATATATATATATATATATATATATATATATATATATATATATATATATATATATATATATATAAAGTTTTTGAGGGTACCACCTCTGGTGCCAATGTGGGGACCCATAGCCTCGGAGAAGAAAATAAAAAGTATTCAGAGGAGACCTTGTGGTTTCTCACTGAACACTAATATTATCTTCTCCTACCACCCCCATTCTTTTGTATGTACACATATACTTTTACTTTATTTGAACTTTGTTACAAAAAAGGAGTTACATATGGGTTACAAAGATGGTTAACATAGGTTGTCGAGTTCCTCCAGCTCCTCAGATGGCGGGCAGGAACCCTGGATGCAGTGTGCATTTCCCCTCTGTATCGCCACACTGAGGCGCTGGAAATGAAAGCTGGCAGCTCTAGGGTCCCTTGTTGTTTCAATGAGCTTAGAACCCAGTTCCTTCAAAAAACAGGTAACACTTTTACCCCAGGTGCCGAGTGTCTCAGAAGCAATGGGGACAAAATTGTAGAGTGAACCAGTTCTCTATACTTACGGGATTTGGCTGCTTCCCTGTGGGTGGCAGTGCCACCTGGTTGTGCAACACTGAGGTCATTGTAGGTGTTAGCCAGGGTTGATACGCACGTGTAGTCCTATACCAACTGCTTGCCGTTCTTCCAGGGGTTCACTGTGATAACATCCGGGTGACCAAAAAGAACATCAGAGTTATGGGGCGTTAGGTAACGGGGCTCTCTTTCAGCTGGGCATCCAGCTGTGGTTAGGCTCCTCTTGATGATGTCGTTAACTTCACTGTGCCTCGAGTGCCATCCCCCTGTGCTTTGTCAGATTGGCCATGTTGGCCGTACCTGTCAGCCACCACCTCGCCGCAAATACACCTATATCTGGTGTGGATTGGGGCAGCAAGGCGGAGGGCCACAGCAATTCGGAGGGAGTGTGGTGTGAGATGCGTGGCAGTTGCCGACATTGGAGTTGCTAACAAGAAATCCCCTGCATGTGGGGCTGCTACTGCTGTGAGGCGAGCAATGTCGTGTTGTGTTGTTGCAGCACCCAGGCACTCTGCAGGAACTTGGTCTACAATGGGGCCATCCCAGCTGGATTGCTTGTGGGCTTTCGAGGATGGTGGTTGAGATTAAGGATTTTCCTGCACGAGAGGCCCACTCTGTGGCACAGCGTGTAAAATTGAGATCATGTACACCTGCCAGCCAATGTAAGTAGGCAGGTAGAATTTCCTTCACAAGGTCGTCGGATGCCGATGAGGAGGACAGGAAGGCTGGAACAGCGATTTGGGTTGCTGTTCGAACTCCAAAGTCCCCAAGTCTTACCGGAAGAGAGGCTTGTTTCCACTGTAGGTCATCAAGATATAGGTTTAGGGCTTTTTCTAGCATTGATTTCAGTAACCGGTCATACTCACCTAGTTTTTGGCTACTGTAAGATGGTGAACACCTCAGAAAGTAAGTTAACCTGGGAAGGCTGTCTTCAGGTTTAGTTTTATGGATATTTGGCAGAAGACCCTCTATTCTCTTTACTATGCCCTAGTTGGAACATATTATTTCACATTTAGAAGGATTCAGGGTGAGGCCTAAAACTGCACCTTGCTCCTGGATTTTTTTGATATCCTCCAGGAGGGAGTCTTGGGAACCAGCTAGGGTACCATCATTGAAGAATCAGATGTTAAGCTCGCTGAACAGGACCTCTGTGACTTGTTTGATGACTTAGCAGAAAAGGAGAGGAGCAAGGGGTCACCCTGTTCCACGCCTTCTTGCGAGTCAATTTCATGTTCGCCAAAAAGTAACTTTAGATCCATACTGTAGCATGAATGTACAAAAGGGAAGAGGGAAGGGAAATGACTATGAACTGCACGGAGTACAGCATCCTTCCGCACCAAATTGAAGGCATTTTTTAAATCTAGCTTGATCAGGGCCTTTTCGTCTGTGATGTTGGCGATGAAGGCTTGAGCTGCATGGGCTGCCGCCTCGCACCCTCGTGGAATGCCGAACCCGAGCTGTTTTGGCTTCAGCATGTTGGCCGCTGCATCACTAACTGTTCTTGCAGCAGCCTTTGCGACGAGACTCCGGAGAGAATTACCCACAGCTATTGGCCTGATCCCTCCATCCTTTTTCTTTAGAGCACAGAGAGATGCTCCAAAAAAGATAGGTCTTATGGCCTCTGGTATATTGCCAGCTATATATGTGTTGGTGAATCTGGTTAGTTCCACAAAGAGGTTCTTTGCAATGTCACCCAGTGCAGGGTTGAGCATTTGCTTGATGTGGTTGGGTTTTAGTCCAGTGAACCCACCTGCTGATCCTGTAGGGAAGGACAAGGCTGCTTTATGGACCACAGATTCGGCCATCCAGAGAGGTTCTGCTCCGGTGGCCCCCACTTGTACAATGTCGTCCTCACGCGGAGCCCTGGGTGGGTGTTTCTCCCTTAGGGCTTGAGCTGTTGCGGCATTTCTGTCGGCAATTGAGTCCTCACTGGTGATGACTCTTATTGCGCCAATAGTGTTTCCTTCTTCTATTTTCTTGGTGACTGATGTTCTGATTTTTGATGTCTCGGATATGCCACTGTTGCTCTTCCTGCCGTGGGTGTTTCTCGCGCGAATGGGAAGACACACCTGGTTATCCCCCCTGGGAAAATCATTTATAGCTTTGATGACTGAGGCAGCGAAGGTTTTGTCTCTCCTTGCAGGGGTGGCTAGACATATGTTGCCAAACAGTATGAGGTTATGCCAGGTTTGGGTCGTTCCAGGAGAGTCGTTGACCTTTCTCAGGAGGACAGATAATTTGGCTGCTGCATGGGAGCGGGCTGCTTTAGGGATGTGTTGCAAGGTTCTGGCCGATGTTGCTTTGATAGCTTCTAATAAATTTTCTGTGGGAATGAGGTGAATGAGGGAATCTGGGAGGTGTTTTGCCTGACGGACAGTGAGGGCTGTTGATTGGTGTTCTCCCTGGGAGGGCGCCCAGAACCCAAACACCTGGCTCCGTTGTGGTAATGATTGCGCATGTGAGATTTTTTTTCTACGCCTACCTCCTTTAGGAGGTGGACTACAAGTTTAAAGGCTGCTCACGGCAGTTAAGCATGAGTCCAATAGAAAAAGGAAAAGCGGGAGCAAACCGCCAGGCTTCCACCAATAGGGGTGAAAACCTGTCCACAATAGGCCGCTGGTTCCTCCTAGTTAAACAGGACGTTAAAACTAATAAAGGGTAACCGACGGGTTCTCACAATCAAATATTTACATTTGATGTGGCGCTATGAATTGGAATTCGAATTCCCAAGAACAGCCGTCATCAAAACATCACATCAACATTCAATCGTATAAAGCAGAACATGGGTGGAAAAGAATCAGTGAAGGGTTGACATCAAAGACCGTTTCTATAACATAACAATTTATTAATAACAAGAGACTAAACTACTACAATATCGAGTTTACGTTACGTTAATGTCCATCCAGGGCACTATAACAAACAGCTAAATAGCAACCCTTGCTGTGCAGCTGCATACTGAACTAACCGGAACACAGGTGTGCCCATTGACGACGCAATATTGCAAATCAAAAAAAAATATCACAGACTAAGTTACACTACAGAGAGTGACTACATTACGTTAATGTCCATCCAGTGGCAATTTCAACACAGCTATTCAGCAGCCCCTCGAGAAATGACAGCAGTCTCCATCTTGCTGACACTTCGGGCTGACCAGTGAACTAACTGAACAATGATGGATGCCCACTGATGACACAAGCTAGCAATCAATATTGTCACGGCTTCATGGTAACAGATACTATAATCACAAGCTTAAGGGTCCTCCTTCCAAACAGGAGTGACACCCGTAACTAGGCGGTTAGTCCAACAGTGCTTTCCCTATCACAACCAATGTGAACACTCTTTGCAACTCCCTACAAGAAGTTGCACTGTAAACAGTAAACAAAGTCAGGCAAGGTGGGATTCTGGGAAACAGCTCCAACAATCCCTAAGTTACTTTACTCTCGTCACCAGACGATAAACAAAAAAAATTACCTCAATCAATTACAAAATTGATTATGTGATTAATTACGTTAATTGACTGATCACAGCAGTCAGCAACAAAGTACTACGTTAATCACAAACAATTGTCTCTCATAGACAACAACATGATGGTACTCTACGTTAATCATTAACCCTTGTCTCTTTTAACACAAGTCATCTTATTAACAATAACTCAAAACTCTCTTATATTACATCACACTTGACTCCTTGCAAGTATTCAGTGAGTAATTCTTAATTAAGGTCAAACGGACCACTAAATACATCTCCATTGAGTTACGTTAACTAAGCCTACCCTAACTTGGTAGCTTCTCACCAGTCTGTGTCAATATTTACTTTAATGAGTGTTAATTACCCTAATTAACTCTGAGCAATTAATTAACTGTCACCAGGACCGATAATTAATCATACATAAATACGTCTCACTTTGCACTCAACTGTGAATTCACGGGAGAGGATTTAATTACTCCCCAAATTAACATGAGTGCATCTTAATCCACTGTCCTCAGACAGGATATGATTAATATAACGTTTTATGCTAGCTCCATGACCTCGCTTTAACGAGTCATCTGAGTCCTCAAGACTCCAGACGTTAATTACTCCATTAACTATCATGAGCCACTAATTGCTATACCCCAAAAAGGTAATTAGTCCCGAGCAAATTACGTTAACACAAATACTGACAGATCCTCTCCCACTACGTGAATTCATGATGAGAAGGCTAATTACATAATTAGCTAGAGTGGTCAATTAGTTTTCACATGGACAATTAATTACACCCGAAACGTATCTCACACAAGCTCAATACTGTTCTCCTATAACAGCTCTCACTCACTCAACAATAAATGTGCACCCCTTATCCAGTTAATTACCCTTTTAATAAACTCACTGAATCCTTAAGTCCTCAACACAACTTAAAGAAACAAAGTAACCCCAGTGTTACATAGGTCACACTTACAATGGCATGCATAACAACATAAATGCACTGCCCACATACGGTTGCGGCTACTGCAACTCGTTAATTACTGTGCCCACACAGTAATGACACACGGTTGTGCAACAACAAGAGTATATCAATATTACTGCCCTCTCTAATCTTGCAACCGTTGCAAGGGACTACTTCAGGAAGACAATTTACGTTAATATAAAGCACCGTCGCTATGTGGACAGCTGACACTAATCCTCTTAATTAGGCAATTAACAAATCAATTGCTTGCTCTCATTAAGTACTGTGAATTCCCCTGAATAATCAAAGAGGTCCCTTAAAGCCTCAACACAGTTCCTAGGGCAGTAATATTGTATACCTGATAACAACACTGCACAAACCTACAGCATAATGATGCCGTCAGCATACTCCACATGCTAATGACATCATTAGGCAATCAGTCAGCAATCTCCTCTACTGACTCACCACACAACACAGTACATAAAACATGCAATTGAACACATAGAAATGACATTCACATAATCAATGATAATTATATCACCAGATAAATGTATCCCTAACTACACAGACCTCAGGGTATCCACTGACATCCCTGCAACACTGGCCTGCCTACCTCTGCAATGATATAATTAACATGCTGTACTATGGCTTAATATAGTCTGCACGATTATATAGAATCGACAACTGGATCATTTATATGGTTGATCTCTACACTGACCGGTTACATACCCGAGTCAGTGTACACACTTATATATAGCTATATATCTACAGTGTGGTCCCGTGTACAACATCCATCTCCAGGTACCGTCCTACCAGTCACCTGGACGTGCCACTGACAGCTGTCTCTCAGCTGCTTCCCTAGTCTGACAGGGCTATGTGACAACACAGCTCTTACCGGAATTTCCACTAGTCCTGAGACACTGTGACACAATGATTATTGTACTCACGTTTCTTTAAATCCTCAACACAACATACATTTCCCTGGTCACTACCACTCTGGCTGTAGAACACCCAGTTCGCTCCTCATGCGTCGACTAGGTGTGGCCCTAGGCTGTCCAGGGAAAATGGCCAAGGCATGTGGCCAAAACATGTGGCCACCTCGTGGCCCTAAGGGGGTGGCCACGGGTAGCGTGTGACGTCACAGAGCCCCACCCGCTGAGCTGGCACGCGGGGTGGGGTTTGGTCTGGGTGGCCTGGCGCGCGGGTGGCCAGGAGGGTGGCCCCCAAGGGCGGCGTCACCACATGGCAGACCCAACAAGGTGGAATTCAAAGTCCAACAGGGGCCTGTAATATCACTTCACAATTACACTGCCCATATTCCACCAATTGTCCATTGTCCATTAACACTAGACAGGATACTCAGACCCGACGGATGCCGGATCAATCTGATACACCATGAGGCCAGCTGCCTCATGGTGAACACTGTAACTGTCTCCTAGTTTGTTACTGCTCCTGCCATACTCATCGGCCCCAATCTCACGCAAATTGGGCCTTGACACAACCCAGGATGGCAGGAGTGCCATGCACGATGTGTAATCAGGATGACAGCGATTAACGGGGGTGGAAAACCTCCCCCACCCAAAGTCACCATTCCAGCTTCAAAATAACGTCAAAATAGGTACCATCTAAACAGGTATATATATATATATATATATATATATATAACTGAAAACTCACACCCCAGAAGTGACTCGAACCCATACTCCCACAACTGGTATGTACAGGGACGCCTTAATCCGCTTGACCATCACGACCGGACATAAGGAAGTGATAGCCGAGGCTATATGAACCACTTCCCCGCCGGCACTCGGATGGTAATCTTGGGCATAGCATTTTATCAAATCACCTCATTCTTTGGGGCACACGTGAGGAACACAAATGCAAACAAGCCTGAATGGTCCCCAGGACTATATACAACTGAAAACTTCCCATCCGAGTGCCGGCGGGGAAGTGGTTCATATAGCCTCGGCTATCACTTCCTTATGTCCGGTCGTGATGGTCAAGCGGATTAAGGCGTCCCTGTACATACCAGTTGTGGGAGTATGGGTTCGAGTCACTTCTGGGGTGTGAGTTTTCAGTTGTATATAGTCCTGGGGACCATTCAGGCTTGTTTGCATATATATATATATGTATATATATATATATATATATATATATATATATATATATATATATATATATATATATATATATATATATATATATATATATATATATATATATATATATATATATATATATATATGACAATGTCAGACCACGGAGGAAAAATGAAACAGGAAATTTCCTTAAGTACTTTCGTATATTAAATACATCTTCAGAAGGTCAATGATGACCTTCTGAAGATGTATTTAATATACGAAAGTACTTAAGGAAATTTCCTGTTTCATTTTTCCTCCGTGGTCTGACATTGTCACATTCTTAATCACGTGTTTATTTTCGTGATATACACACATATATATATATATATATATATATATATGTCGCAGTATATATAGGTATATATATATATATATATATTTATATATATATATATATATATATATATATATATATATATATATATATATATATATATATATATATTTATATATATATATATATATATATATATATATATATATATATATATATATATATATATATATATATATATATATATATATATATGTCGCAGTATATATAGGTATATATATATATATATATATATATATATATATATATATATATATATATATATATTTATATATATATATATATATATATATATATATATATATATATATATATATACATATACATATATATATATATATATATATATTGTGATGGTGTTCCCCCCCCCCTTATATTTCTCCCACGCCTGCTGTAAGAGTCATGTCCACTTTACCCGAGCGTTCTCTACGTCGCAGGCATCAATTTGATATAAGTGGGAGAGTGTAGTGTTCTCGAGGTGGCGAGAAATTTGTAAATGAAGAGTATTTTGGCCTGTGGTATAGGCCCTTTAGGAAGCCAATATGGCGCTGGCTCCTCTGTTTTGCCGCCAAAACTGTGTGACGTCAGTGACACCAGATTGGTCGCCGACAGCGATGTGGCACAGGGAGCCAATGAAAACCTCCCATGGCGAATATGACGTCACGAAGGAAGGGGTCCGGTCAGTGCACGACTCTGGCGCCATCAGTCTAAGACAGCACGTCAAGGAGGTTGGACGTGCGCTGGGGGGTCCTGTCAGTTGGACAGTTTACCCCGTCTCCGGAGGATTTACGCATCAACTGTGGTCTGCCCTGCACCTGTGGGGTCTTCCTTTGTTCATGTGTTGGACCAGAGAAGGAATTGACAGAATATTGAGCAACAAGTGCTCCAGGAACAGGTGTTATGCAAGAATGGAGTCTAGGCAGCGATGTATGCGACGGCTGATAGCTTCACAGTGATGACGTAGTGGCTTGGCCAATCCTCCGTGAGGGAATCAGTCTGACACGACACGTCAAGGTGGACGGATGTGTGAAGGTTGATCCTGTCAATCTGACAGTAATACGCCACTCCCGTGGATCTTACGCGTCACCCGTAGTCTGCCAGTACGCCAGGAAGTCTACCTTCATTCCATGTGTGGACCGAAGAGGGAATTGACGGAATATTGAGCATCAAGTTCTCCAGGGTCGGGTGCTGTGCAGGTGAAGTCTAGGCAGTATCGTCTGGGACGTCTGATAGCTTCACAGTGACGACGTAGCGGCTGGGCCAATCCACTGGGAAGCAGTGAAAGAAGGCACTAATTGGGAATCCGAACGACTGCAGCCGAGACGTAGGTAAGCAGCCGTAGTTGGGAGGAGAAGTTGACGGCCTGGAGACCGACTCCAACCCTACAAGACGTGGAGGAGGGGCACGGACCCGTGGAGGACAGAACACAGAGACGACGCGTTTATTTTGGGACTTTGATTTTGTTCCTGGAGGACACGACAGGATGTGTGTGGGGGCGTTCCCTACACGAGGCAGGAGCCTGGACCAGGAGCTACAACTCAACTCTCACCGGAGGATAGGTGGAAGTAGGTGATTCTAGTTTCCCTCCCAATTCCCCTTTAGTCAGCTATATTATTTAGCCAGAGTATTTTGTATGTCGTGAGCAAGGCTCACCTATGTCACAGTAGGGTGCAGTGCAGTGTGGGGCTACATAGAGCACTCACGGTATCTATTATTATTATTATTGGTGTGTGCAGGCACCCAGAATAATTGATGAATTTACTGTGTTGATAATGTCTTTCATGAGACTTTAATATGATCATTTAGTGAGAGAATATATATATATATATAAGTGTACCAGTATTTGGTGTTAGGTTATGTGCCCAGTAACTATATTATTACTATTATTGATGTCTATGATTTACCTATATATATATATGTCTATGCTTGTGTATTGAATAACCATTCATGTGTGCAGTGATAAATGGAATATTCGCCTACGAAAGGAATTACTGAGAACTCCAGTAATATATATTTGCATGCGTTATCATTAAATGAAGGGCAGTGTGTTATACCATGATAATGAATTATTGTGTTCATTAATATCGAAATGTGTGATTGAGCTCAAGATCAGTGCAGTGAATTATCTGCGTTCTATTGCCATTATAGCAGTAATCGTGTTGTGTGTAAATACAGTGATAGTTGAGAATTTAAAGAAACAGGCGCTTCACGCCAGACAAACAGATAAACGAACATTCGCGCGGTGAGAATCGCCCAGCTGATTTTGACATTGACGTGAGGGGGAGCATTGCCAGCTTGGTAAGTTCATGATTATTTGTGAGAACGAGCGACTTCCGCATGAGATAGCTGTTTGCTTATTGATAATTATGTGATGTCTTGAGTTTTAAGTAAAACACAATATACCTTGGCATTTGTATCATCCCCTCCATATTTCTTGTGGCTATATAATACATGAAAGGAAATAGAGTGATAGAAATAAATACCTGCCTGATATCAGACCCATTGAGTGTGCTCTTGCCACTGTTACCACAATTCAACAAAACCACTGACGTATTACTGGTCACAGGAAACACCAGTTGGCGACCTTGTGGTTAGTAGTAGAGCCCTTGCCGGGGCAGGCACACAGCAGTTAAGAGAACAAGCTGTGTTCTCACTCATTCTCGATCAGAGGCCTGTTGGGATTGACTGGGATACCCTCCTGGCGTACAGTGGCGCCGCGAGGATGGAATGAAGACCCGCAGGGCTACGGTGAGTGACCTTGGGTATACTGTTACTCACCCCTCTTATGGTGAACCCCGACAATATATATATATATATATATATATATATATATATATATATATATATGTATATATATATATATATATATATATATATATATATATATATATATATATATATATATATACATATATATATATATTAGTATATTTTGGTAGCAGTCTTTCCTGTAGACATATATTATTAAATATGACCGAAAAAGTAAGATTAATAATTCTAACACGAATTTTCTCAATCTTTCGTACATTACGCTTCACTGTTGGAGGTAAATCAAAAATCACTTCTCCAAAATTCATTTTTATTTCTAGTCTGACGCGACACGGGCGCGTTTCGTAAAACTTATTACATTTTCAAAGACTTCACAAATACACAACTGATTAGAACTTACGTCTCTCTGATATTATATCTACATTTGAGTGAGGTGGGAAGGGTGATGTGGCATTAACACAAGACAGAACAGGAGGGGATATTAATAGGGTATTAAAAGTATCAACACAAGACAGAACAGAAACAATGGGTATTGAATAGAGGTGTTTGTAGAAAGCCTATTGGTCCATATTTCTTGATGCTTCTATATTGGAGCGGAGTCTTGAGGTGGGTAGAATATAGTTGTGCAATAATTGGCTGTTGATTGCTGGTGTTGACTTCTTGATGTGTAGTGCCTCGCGTTCTGTTACAAAACAGAACGCTTTAAAAGAGACTAACGTCGTCTATGCCTTCAAATGCCCACTTGGGGACTGTAAGCTCCAAAAAACCCAGTATATAGGCAAGACAACAACATCTCTTTCTAGGCGTTTAACGATGCATAAGCAACAGGGCTCCATTAAGGAACATATAATCTCTTCCCATAACCAAACCATCGCCAGAGAAATCCTAGTAAACAACACAGAAATCATCGATAGATACAGCGATAGCAGGCGGCTTGACGTTTGCGAGGCACTACACATCAAGAAGTCAACACCAGCAATCAACAGCCAATTATTGCACAACTATATTCTACCCACCTCAAGACTCCGCTCCAATATAGAAGCATCAAGAAATATGGACCAATAGGCTTTCTACAAACACCTCTATTCAATACCCATTGTTTCTGTTCTGTCTTGTGTTGATACTTTTAATACCCTATTAATATCCCCTCCTGTTCTGTCTTGTGTTAATGCCACATCACCCTTCCCACCTCACTCAAATGTAGATATAATATCAGAGAGACGTAAGTTCTAATCAGTTGTGTATTTGTGAAGTCTTTGAAAATGTAATAAGTTTTACGAAACGCGCCCGTGTCGCGTCAGACTAGAAATAAAAATGAATTTTGGAGAAGTGATTTTTGATTTACCTCCAACAGTGAAGCGTAATGTACGAAAGATTGAGAAAATTCGTGTTAGAATTATTAATCTTACTTTTTCGGTCATATTTAATAATATATATATATATATATATATATATATATATATATATATATATATATATATATATATATATATATATATATATATATATATATATATATATATATATATATATATATATATATATATATATAGACCTGTTTAGATGGTATATATTTTGACGGTCGTCAATAGTCACCAATTCGTATGTACTTAGCTTTTAGATAGTAGTATTCTGACTAGTAAGGAATTCTTTTAAAATAAATGCAGCTAAAAACAAACCTTAAATATTCCTAGGCCTATCACATATATTTACTATATTAGGCCTTAGATATTGTGTATTAGCCTAGGGATGTTATGTTAGGTTAGTTAGTTAAAGCAACACAAGTAATAAATAGTTTTCCGGTTTGTCCAACACAATAGTTCAGATTTCTAATTTCTAATTTCGTTGTTCGTCGGCATATTCTCTGATACTTATCGTTACTATAAGCACTGCCAAAACAGGATGATGGGCTGATACATGGATATATCCTGGGTCATGGTAGTGGTGAAGCTACTCTCATGGCGCCACAACACTCACACGACCACTAACACTAAGTAATTACTACTAAGAAAGCGTCCCAATGGCCAGGAATTACTTAGAAAAGTGTTTCACTGATCCATGATTTCATAACAATCAGGTTGCTACCACCACCAGAGTACCATCACCACAAGTGTACTATCACCACAACCAGTGTACCACTACTACCACCAGTGTACCACCACAACCCGTTCTCGCAAATTTAATAAGTCAATATTGACTTATTAAATATGTGCATAGGTGACATACTTAACATAATAGATACCCTTAAAAAGATTCATAGAAAACACCGACCTTACCTAACCTTGTAACATAACCTATAATAGGTATAGGTTAAGTAATAATTGTAATTACGAAGCAATAAGATGCTTATCTTAAGATACTAACAAGGTTAGGTAAGGTCGGTGTTTTCTATGAATCTTTTTAAGGGTATCTATTATGTTTAGTATATCACCTATGCACGTAGTTAATAAGTCAATATTGACTTTACGAATTTGCGAGAACGGGTTGACCACCACCACCACTGGAGACCACCATGTTATAGGATTCGGCCACTAGCCAGCAGGGGGCACGGAGGTGTCCGCCTGTGCTCCAGTAGTTGCCCGGCATGCTTGGTGGTTAGTGGACACTCGTCGTTTGTTGACGTGGAATAGGTAATGGGGGCCCCCTTCCCCCCATTTTTCTGGCTCGCTCGGTGGGCCTGGAATTTACTGGATTGGCCGATTATCCTGCTGTGGAGTTAGTACTATGTGATATGCTATGTGTCCCTGTAGATGCAATCTATGGTGTGGAATTGGTGTCTTCACGTCAAGCTATTGTGAAGTTTGTGAGGAGGAAGCTTACAGGGGAGTTGTTACGGGCCCTGGTGGATGCAGTTGTGGATGTGCCCTTGGCTGATGTGATGCGCCTTGTGTCAGACGATGCACCTGCTCCAAGTGAGGCTTGTGCTCCGGTGGTTGTGCCGTCCTCGGTTGGGTGTATTGCTGCTGGTGGCATTCCTGGTGCTGATGTAGTTCACCTGCATGCTTCACCTCCGTCTTCAGCTTCTCCGTCAGTTGTGCCTGCTCTTTTGTCTTCTGCATCTGTCCCTATGTCTTGTCCTGCGGCTCCTGCCTCTGCATCCCCACTCCATGTCCTGGCTACGCTACGAGTTTTTACGGCATTTACGGTCCTTGGTTGCTGGGGTCTCCTGCCGTAGTGGGACTGGTTTCCCCTGTCGTCGAGGCTGCTGACGTCTTGCACCATGGAAATGTGCACCCCCCTCCCCCCATGCACTTCCCGTGCTTCTGGTTCCGCCTCCTGCTCTTTAGATGTGCTGCGGGTCCCAAGCGTTTGCGGCATTTCTATCCTTCTGCCTGGGCCGATGTGGGGTATTTTAACGTTTGTGAGTCTGCGAGTGTCGGTGAGGTGGTCCCTGGGGCGGTGTTGTCGACTACGACGGTGATGGCAGAGGTTCTCGCGCCTGCTGCTGCCACCGGTGATGGTGTTTCTATGTCTACCACCATTTCTTCTCCTGTAGGAGGTTCCCCGCAGTGGGAGGGGGGGCTGGTCCCTCCTCCTATTGTGGACGGTAAGGTTGAGGGTGTGGGCTGGGACCTTGTGGTGGACCTGCGGAAGGATGTTCGACGTGGGGATTCTGAGCCAGTGCTTGTCCCTGTGGATGCTGTTCCATATGTGGTCCTTGTGGGGTTGTCCCCTGTGGAGCCTCCTCCCGTGGTGTCGGCGGAGTCCATCCCCCTGTCCCCTATTCAATCGGCCTGCGGAGTTGCTGCCTCTTCGACCTTCGTCTTCGGTTTCACCATCTTTGGTGCGGTCGCCACCGGCTGAGCCGCCGCCTGCTGACGTGGTTGTGGAGTTTATGGAGCACCCACGTCGGCGTGGGAACGATTGCCCTACCAATGAGGAGTGGCTACTTTAGAATAAATACGTTCTTGGTATCCAAGGAATGAGGTTCCAGAGAAATATATGCATGGGAACTGGTGACATTGTTCCTGTTTTTTCCGGTTCCTGCATGTTCCGGTGTTTTGTTCCTGTGCATGTCCATGTGACTGTGGTGTTTGTGGCTGCGTGTGTGTGAGTGCATGTGTGTGGTTGGTTTCCTTATTTTCTGATTCCTGCGTTTTTGCTTGTGGATGTGTGGTTGTGATTTTTGTTTTCCGGTTCCAGCATGTTCCGGTGTTTGTTCCAGTGTGTGTTTGTGTGTGTGCCTGTTTCTGCGTGTTCCGGTGTTATTCATGTATGTGTTGGGTGTGACTGTTTTTATCCCGGTTCCTGCTTGTTCCGGGTCTGTGTTCTCGTGTGAGTTGGGGTATGTGTTTACCTGTTACCTTTCTGGCTTGGTTTGTCCCTACTCGCTTTACGGTGTTTTTTCTCCTCTTTCCCCTTGTCACTGGCTAATTTTGAATGTGATTTTCCATGTGTACCCTTTGTGCTCACTGTGTCCTTGCCTTGTTTTCTGGGTTGTGCTTGTCTTGTATTTCCTTTTGAGTTGTTATTTATGTGATATTCCTGTTATTGCCATTATGATTTGGGCCGTATTTGTGGCCCTTGTGGATTCCTTTATGCTTATTTGTGCTGTTCTTTGTCATTTTTTTTGTAAGTGTTTTCTTGTATGACCACCACCACCCCCACCACCACTAATGTACCACTACCACCATCAGTTTGCCACCACCAGTGACCACCACCTCCATTAGTGTAACACTGTCACTGCACTACTACCACTGTTTACCACTATCACTACCAGTGTACCGCTGCCATTTGAGCACCAACTACCACAGTGTACCACTGCCACTTGAGTACCAACTACCACAGTGTAACACTGCCTCTTGAGCACCAACTACCACAGTGTACCACTGCCACTCGGGCACCAACTTCCACAGTGTAACACTGCCTCTTGAGCACCAACTACCACAGTGTAACACTGCCTCTTGAGCACCAACTACCACAGTGTACCACTGCCACTTGAGCACCAACTTCCACAGTGTAACACTGCCTCTTGAGCACCAAAAACCACAGTGTACCACTGCCACTTGAGCACCAACTTCCACAGTGTACCACTGCCTCTTGAGCACCAACTACCACAGTGTACCACTGCCACTTGAGTACCAACTACCACAGTGTAACACTGCCTCTTGAGCACCAACTACCACAGTGTACCACTGCCACTTGAGCACCAACTTCCACAGTGTACCACTGCCACTTGAGCACCAACTACCACAGTGTACCACTGCCACTTGAGCCCCAACTAACACAGTGTACCACTGCCACTTGAGCACCCACTACCACACTGTACCACTGCCACTTGAGCACCAACTACCACAGTGTACTACTAAAACTTGAGCACCAACTACCACAGTGTACCACTGCCACTTGAGCACCAACTACCACAGTGTACTACTAAAACTTGAGCACCAACTACCACAGTGTACCACTGCCACTTGAGCACCAACTACCACAGTGTACCACTGCCACTTGAGCACCCACTTCCACAGTGTACCACTGCCACTTGAGCACCAACTACCACAGTGTACCACTGCCACTTGAGCCCCAACTAACACAGTGTACCACTGCCTCTTGAGCACCAACTTCCACAGTGTACCACTGTCACTTGAGTACCCACTACCACACTGTACCACTGCCTCTTGAGCACCAACTACCACACTGTACCACTGCCTCTTGAGCACCAACTACCACAGTGTACCACTGCCACTTGAGCACCAACTACCACAGTGTACTACTAAAACTTGAGCACCAACTACCACAGTGTACCACTGCCACTTGAGCACCAACTACCACAGTGTACCGCTACCACTTGAGCACCAACTACCACAGTGTACTTCTGCCACTTAAGCACCAACTACCACAGTGTACCACTGCCACTTGAGCACCAACTACCACAGTGTACTTCTGCCACTTAAGCACCAACTACCACAGTGTACTTCTGCCACTTAAGCACCAACTACCACAGTGTACCACTGCCACTTGAGCACCAACTACCACAGTGTACCACTGCCACTTGAGCACCAACTACCACAGTGTACCACTGCCACTTAAGCACCAACTACCACAGTGTACCACTGCCACTTGAGCACCAACTACCACAGTATACCACTGCCACTTGAGCACCAACTACCACAGTGTACCACTGCCACTTGAGCACCAACTACCACAGTGTACCACTGCCACTTGAGCACCAACTACCACAGTGTACCACTACCACTTGAGCACCAACTACCATAGTGTACCACTGCCACTTAAGCACCAACTACCACAGTGTACCACTGCCATTTAAGCACCAACTACCACAGTGTACCACTGCCACTTGAGCACCAACTACCACAGTGTACTACTACCACTTGAGCACCAACTACCACAGTGTACCACTGCCACTTGAGCACCAACTTCCACAGTGTACCACTGCCACTTAAGCACCAACTACCACAGTGTACCACTGCCACTTGAGCACCAACTACCACAGTGTACCACTGCCACTTAAGCACCAAATACCACAGTGTACCACTGCCACTTGAGCACCAACTACCACAGTGTACCACTGCCACTTGAGCACACACTACCACAGTGTACCACTGCCACTTGAGCACCAACTATCACAGTGTACCACTGCCACTTGAGCACCAACTATCACAGTGTACCACTGCCACTTGAGCACCAACTACCGCTAAGAATTCTGCTCAAGTTTGAGCCGCGGAGAGCGAGTTAAGTAAAAAATTTAAATGTTAAACTTCATTCAAAATTCTTTACAAGTTACAGTGAAAAATATAGCAAAGAGAATATTACAGCATGTTACATAATTGTTAGACTTCTCTGTGGCTGAGGGACTCTGGCATACAGGTGTCAGGGACTGTATCGTGAGTGTCTGGCATACAGGTCCCAGGGCCTGTATCGTGAGTGTCCTGCCTGCAAGTCCCAGGGACTGTATCGTGAGTGTCTGGCCTGCAGGTCCCAGGGACTGTATCGTGAGTGTCCTGCCTGCAAGTCCCAGGGACTGTATCGTGAGTGTCTGGCCTGCAGGTCCCAGGGACTGTATCGTGAGTGTTTTGACTGCAAGTCCCAGGGACTGTATCGTGAGCGTCTGGCCTGCAAGTCCCAGGGACTGTATCGTGAGTGACTGGCCGCAGGTCCCGGTGACTGTATCTTGAGTGACTGGCCTGCAGATCCCAGGGGCTGTACCTAGAGTGACAGGCCTGCAGGTCCCAGGAACTGTATCGTGAGTGACTGGCCTGCAGGTCCCAGGGACTGTATCGTGAATGACTGGCATGCAGGTCCCAGGGACTGTATCGTGAGTGACTGGCCTGCAGGTCCCAGGGACTGTATCGTGAGTGTCCTGCCTGCAAGTCCCAGGGACTGTATCCTGAGTGTCTGACCTGCATGTCCCAGGGACTGCATCGTGAGTGTCTGACTTGCAGGTCCCAGGGACTGTATCTCGAGTGACTGGCCTGCAGGTCCCAGGGACTGTATCGTAAGTGTCCTGCCTACAAGTCCCAGGGACTGTATCGTGAGTGACTGGCCGCAGGTCCCAGTGACTGTATCGTGAGTGACTGGCCTGCAGGTCCCAGTGACTATATCTTGAGTGACTGGCCTGCAGATCCCAGGGGCTGTACCTTGAGTGACAGGCCTGCAGGTCCCAGGGACTGTATCGTGAGTGACTGGCCTGCAGGTCCCAGGGACTGTATCGTGAATGACTGGCATGCATGTACCACGGACTGTATCGTGAGTGACTGGTCTGAAGGTATCAGGGACACTCGTAAGTGTCAGTCCTGCAGGTCCCAGGGACACTCGTGAGTGACTGGCCTGCAGGTCCCAGGGACACTCGTGAGTGACTGGCCTGCAGGTCCCAGGGACACTCGTGAGTGACTGGCCTGCAGGTCCCAGGGACACTCGTAAGGGTCAGTCCTGCAGGTCCCAGGGACACTCGTGAGTGACTGGCCAGCAGGTCCCAGGGACACTCGTGAGTGACTGTCCTGCAGGTCCCAGGGACACTCGTGAGTGACTGGCCTGCAGGTCACAGGGACACTCGTGAGTGACTGGCCTGCAGGTCCCAGGGACACTCGTGAGTGACTGGCCTGCAGGTCCCAGGGACACTCTTGAGTGACTGGCCTGTAGGTCCCAGGGACACGCGTAAGTGACTGGCCTGCAGGTCCCAGGGACCGGCAATGGTGGCCGAATGAGAAAATATGAGTAAAGTTAAAGTAAGCAAACTTTAATATTTGAAAATATAAATAAATAATACAATATTATCACTCTTTCAAGAACTTCAGTTTATGACAATAACGAGAGATAATATTGACAGCGACGACTATTTGAATTACAATATATTCACTCTTATATGAATCAAACTAATTTCATTAA
This sequence comes from Procambarus clarkii, assembly GCF_040958095.1. Lineage (NCBI taxonomy): Eukaryota > Metazoa > Arthropoda > Malacostraca > Decapoda > Cambaridae > Procambarus > Procambarus clarkii. The sequence continues at coordinate 38,637,315 of NC_091185.1, read as the reverse complement.
AAATAAACTTATACTTTATATTTATTTGTTATTTACATTTAACAGTTTTTTTATAACTTGGAATATATGCTTTTTATGTAATTTTAAACACATTAAATCTACAAAAATTAATTATAAATAATCGTGTAATAAAATCTGTTTTATAAAAACAATTACAAAGAGAGATTAAGAAAACTTTCTTTACAGTTGAAGAAAGACTGAGTGTCAGGTTCGACCCAACTGAAGCGAACAAGAAGATCCAAAGTAAAGATCAGAGCAGATGTTAATAGGTTAATAAACTTATCAACATACAATTTAACATGAAATAATTGATATAAATTGGAAAACTTTGGACACAGAAAAGTCGTTGGTAAACCAAAGTGTAGAAATAAGGTATAAATTTATAGTAAAAACTACCGGGGTAATAAAGGCGTGAGATCACAAGACTGTTTCAGGTGCGGACTGAACGTGGAGGTGAATGTTCGCCACCAGCTGCCTCACATGGGTCAACAGGGCACCAGCAGCTGCCTCACATGGGTCAACAGGGCACCACCAGCTGCTTCACAAGGGTCAACAGGGCACCACCAGCTGCTTCACAAGGGTCAACAGGGCACCACCAGCTGCCTCACAAGGGTCAACAGGGCACAAGCAGCTGCTTCACAAGGGTCAACAGGGCACCACCAGCTGCCTCACAAGGGTCAACAGGGCACCAGCAGCTGCTTCACAAGGGTCAACAGGTCACCAGCAACTGCCTCACAAGGGTCAACAGGGCACCAGCAGCTGCCTCAAGAGGGTCAACAGGGCACCACCAGCTGCCTCACAAGGGTCAACAGGGCACCAGCAGCTTCCTCACAAGGGTCAACAAGGCACCAGCAGCTTCCTCACAAGGGTCAACAGGGCACAAGCAGCTGCCTCACAAGGGTCAACAGGGCACCAGCAGCTTCCTCACAAGGGTCAACAGGGCACCAGCAGCTTCCTCACAAGGGTCAACAGGGCACAAGCAGCTGCCTCACAAGGGTCATCAGGGCACCAGCAGCTTCCACACAAGGGTCAACAGGGCACAAGCAGCTGCCTCAAAAGGGTCAACAGGGCACCAGCTTCTGCCTCAAGAGGGTCAACAGGGCACCAGCAGCTTCCTCACAAGGGTCAACAGGGCACCAGCAGCTTCCTCACAAGGGTCAACAGGGCACAAGCAGCTGCCTCACAAGGGTCATCAGGGCACCACCAGCTGCCTCACAAGGGTCAACAGGGCACCAGCAGCTGCTTCACAAGGGTCAACAGGTCACCAGCAACTGCCTCACAAGGGTCAACAGGGCACCAGCAGCTGCCTCAAGAGGGTCAACAGGGCACCACCAGCTGCCTCACAAGGGTCAACAGGGCACCAGCAGCTTCCTCACAAGGGTCAACAAGGCACCAGCAGCTTCCTCACAAGGGTCAACAGGGCACAAGCAGCTGCCTCACAAGGGTCAACAGGGCACCAGCAGCTTCCTCACAAGGGTCAACAGGGCACCAGCAGCTTCCTCACAAGGGTCAACAGGGCACAAGCAGCTGCCTCACAAGGGTCATCAGGGCACCAGCAGCTTCCACACAAGGGTCAACAGGGCACATGCAGCTGCCTCAAAAGGGTCAACAGGGCACCAGCTTCTGCCTCAAGAGGGTCAACAGGGCACCAGCAGCTTCCTCACAAGGGTCAACAGGGCACCAGCAGCTTCCTCACAAGGGTCAACAGGGCACAAGCAGCTGCCTCACAAGGGTCATCAGGGCGCCAGCAGCTCCCTCACAAGGGTCAACAGGGCACAAGCATTTTCCTGTAACTATATGATTGTATGACCTCGTCCTGTCTTTGAGAGCACGAGGTGAGCACGTGGTCCACCTTCCACGGAGTCTCGCTATGGTCAAGTGTCAAGTCCTTAGGTACTGGGCCTTGGAGAGGAGCGTGGCGAGCATGGGCTAGAGAGAGTCTGGTCTCTTCCTCAGTCTCCTTCTAAATAGAAATTGCGAAGCACTGAACTTGATGTTTTACATTCTGAATAGGAAAAGGCACAGAGTATTATACAGAAATTCAATATGTAGAGTATCGAACTGTAGATTTTGGTATATCAAGAACTTGTCATAGTTTGAACATATGCAATAGCGTCCATTTTTGGCTCCGAGGTTCAGTGTTTAATAAAAAATTTCTGTGGCAGAAATCCTCGCTGATTTAACATTGTTCTCGATGTGAGAGATTTACTCCAATGTTGGGTGACCCCATTCTGGCCAGCACCATCCTCGCCAGCACCACCCAGGCCAGAACCACTCTGGTTAACACCACACTGGCCAGCACCACCCTCGCCGGGTACTGCTAGTGTATAAATAAAAATGTAAATGGTCGTTTGTTCAAAAGAGCTAATCTCAGAAAGTTCTTAACCGATTGCTTTGCAATTTTCACACAACGTTCCATTTACATCCGAGCGGGTTTATATATACATATTATATAGATGTGATGTCTGTGACTTAAAAAACAACAACTATTTTTTCAAGTGTTTTTCATGGGAGGGAAATCTTCGAAACTTCTTTACCGATTTCTTTGAAATGTTAACACAACGTTGCATTCGAATAGATGCGTGTTTTATATACCTCCTATATGCATGCCACACCTGTGACAGGAAAAATTATGCTTTTTTGAAAAACAGTGCCACCTGTTGGACGTAAGAACAACACACAATGAAATCTCCAAAAGTTCTTCATTGAATGCTTTGAAATTTTGATACAACGTTCCATTTAAATACCTGCATGTTTTTACATACCTACTATATTGATGACGCACCTGTGACATGTAAAAACATGTTTTTTTGAAAAATAACGCCATCTGTTGCACGTAATAGCAAATCACGTTAGACTAAATATGTTAGGATACTTTTTCAATGTTTCCGATTGCATTGATAAATTAAATTTTCATAAATTTCGATTTATTTTCATTTTGATTTAATTTATTTTGTGTGACATTGCGTTGAAATTGAGCTATGTTGTTTACCATACCGTTCATTTCCTGAGTATAGTATATTTTTTTTATTTTTTTTCATTTCGTTTATTTATTTTTTTTTCTTTTATATTTCAGTGATGGGAACATCTGATCATTTGATGTTCTAAATTTTCTGTTGTGATCATCAGATCATCAGAATGCTTCGAACATGGGAGTGCGAAATGTTGGGGAGGACAAGGGGACGGGAGTGGGGGATTTTGGGGAGGACGAGAGGACAGGGGAGGGGGTAATAGTGAGGAGGACAAGGGGACGGGGCAGTCGGGGAAGAGAGGATAGGGGAATGGAGAATGATGGGGAGGACAAGGAGACAGAAGCATGGAGGTTGGTAGAAAAGACGATGGGACGGGGGAGGGAGGAATAGTAGGAAGGATTTACTCGCTCAATATTATATATATTGTTACGGTGCCCTCTCCTATTTCTTTCGTTTGCCGGCTTAAAGAGTCATATCAGCTCTCACTACTGATTCTCTGAGGTTCAGGGAGTCTATTGATATATGTGGCGACCAGACTGGTTGCCAGTTAAGGGAAGGAAGTTATATAATAAGTTGTAAATAAAGGGAAATTGGCGCCCTGTTATAAAATGAAAGAGTATCCCCTAATGCAGATCCTGTTATAAAATGAAAGAGTATCCCCTAATGCAGATATGACCTTTTAGAAGGGACACTAGCCAATCGCGGATTGGCCGACTTAGGTCGCGGGCGACAAATCAGGGCCCGCCATGACGTCACCGAGTGCCCCGGGCGGCGCCAACGTCAGAGTTGATCCGACCTTGGAAGCGACAGGACGCACCTCGGTCTGCTCTCAAGGATTAGAGGCTCTACAAGCCTTATTCAGTGGATTTAACTAGCCATCGCAGCCCACCATAAGTTATTGGAGACCCTGCGCTTCTGGGAAGCAAAAAAGAACCAAGTTCATTGAGCAGAGAAGTGCCAAACTTGGAAAATTGTCGGCGACGACGCTGGGCGGCGCAGCTGGACGTTGAGGTCTGGAAGGTGCGGCGGGCAGGCCTAGCTGTGACTGGGTCACATCCACTGAGGGTTTTGGAGGGACGACACCGTGCCTAGGACAAGGAGCAACGCCTTGTGGAAGGGGCGAGTGTGGGAAAAATAGTGATTAGCTCAGCGCCCATCGATGAACCAGTATTGGGGCAGCTGAATCTCAGGGATTGGAACGGCGACGACGCGAAGGCTCCACGACACCTGAGGACCTGTGGAACGTCCTGGATCGTCAAGGATCGACCCAAGGAAGCGTGGGAACCTCACACCATCGAGGGACAGGCGTCGTGAGCCAGGAATGTAAGGTAGATCATTTTCTCTCCCATTACCCCTTGTGTGAGTAGGCTAGTTAGGCCACAATATTTACTTATGTATGTGGCAACAGGACTTTAATACTTTAGTAGTAGGATAGGCTGCAAGGCAGCTTGTGTCCAGGACCGTCAGAGAGGACAGTGTGTACGGATGGCAGGACAGTGAAGAAGAGGCGCCGGCGTGGTGAAGAGGCCCTCCTGTGAGAGAGTGTGGGACTCCTGTCTTTCTGCCCAGTTGAAGGAGTGTTGGAGGTCGTGGAAGAAGAGGCTGACGATCTCCAGACTTATTATTCTTGTTTCCATATTCATGTATTACTTGTGATTGTGTGTGTGTTCATGTAATTTGCATCAGTAAATTCACACATTTTATCACTGTGTTTAAGTGTGCCTCCATTTATGATATTTCTCTGTACTCACCTAGTTGTACTCACCTAGTTGTGTTTGCGGGGGTTGAGCTCTAGCTCTTTGGTCCCGCCTCTCAACCGTCAATCAACAGGTGTACAGATTCCTGAGCCTATCGGGCTCTGTCATATCTACACATGAAACTGTGTATGGAGTCAGCCTCCACCACATCACTTCCTAATGCATTCCATTTGTCAACCACTCTGACACTAAAAAAGTTCTTTCTAATATCTCTGTGGCTCATTTGGGCACTCAGTTTCCACCTGTGTCCCCTTGTGCGTGTTCCCCTTGTGTTAAATAGACTGTCTTTATCTACCCTATCAATCCCCTTCAGAATCTTGAATGTGGTGATCATGTCCCCCCTAACTCTTCTGTCTTCCAGCGAAGTGAGGTTTAATTCCCGTAGTCTCTCCTCGTAGCTCATACCTCTCAGCTCGGGTACTAGTCTGGTGGCAAACCTTTGAACCTTTTCCAGTTTAGTCTTATCCTTGACTAGATATGGACTCCATGCTGGGGCTGCATACTCCAGGATTGGCCTGACATATGTGGTATACAAAGTTCTGAATGATTCTTTACACAAGTTTCTGAATGCCGTTCGTATGTTGGCCAGCCTGGCATATGCCGCTGATGTTATCCGCTTGATATGTGCTGCAGGAGACAGGTCTGGCGTGATATCAACCCCCAAGTCTTTTTCCTTCTCTGACTCCTGAAGAATTTCCTCTCCCAGATGATACCTTGTATCTGGCCTCCTGCTCCCTACACCTATCTTCATTACATTACATTTGGTTGGGTTAAACTCTAACAACCATTTGTTCGACCATTCCTTCAGCTTGTCTAGGTCTTCTTGAAGCCTCAAACAGTCCTCTTCTGTTTTAATCCTTCTCATAATTTTAGCATCGTACGCAAACATTGAGAGAAATGAATCGATACCCTCCGGGAGATCATTTACATATATCAGAAACAAGATAGGACCGAGTACAGAGCCCTGTGGGACTCCACTGGTGACTTCACGCCAATCGGAGGTCTCACCCCTCACCGTAACTCTCTGCTTCCTATTGCTTAGATACTCCCTTATCCACTGGAGCACCTTACCAGCTACACCTGCCTGTCTCTCCAGCTTATGTACCAGCCTCTTATGCGGTACTGTGTCAAAGGCTTTCCGACAATCCAAGAAAATGCAGTCCGCCCAGCCCTCTCTTTCTTGCTTAATCTGTGTCACCTGATCGTAGAATTCTATCAAGCCTGTAAGGCAAGATTTACCCTCCCTGAACCCATGTTGTCGAATTGTCACGAAGTCCCTTCTCTCTAGATGTGTTACCAGGTTTTTTCTCACGATCTTCTCCATCACCTTGCATGGTATACAAGTCAAGGACACTGGCCTGTAGTTCAGTGCCTCTTGTCTGTCGCCCTTTTTGTATATTGGGACCACATTCGCCGTCTTCCATATTTCTGGTAGGTCTCCCGTCTCTAGTGATTTACTATACACTATGGAGAGTGGCAAGCAAAGTGCCTCTGCACACTCTTTCAGTACCCATGGTGAGATCCCATCTGGACCAACCGCCTTTCTAACATCCAGATCCAGCAGGTGTCTCTTGACCTCCTCTCTCGTAATTTCGAACTCCTCCAAGGCCGCCTGGTTTACCTCCCTTTCTCCTAGCACAGTGACCTCACCCTGTTCTATTGTGAAGACCTCCTGGAACCTCTTGTTGAGTTCCTCACACACCTCTCTGTCATTCTCTGTATACCTGTCCTCGCCTGTTCTAAGTTTCAATACCTGTTCTTTCACTGTTGTTTTCCTTCTGATGTGACTGTGGAGTAGCTTTGGTTCGGTCTTGGCTTTGTTTGCTATATCATTTTCAAAATTTTTCTCTGCTTCTCTTCTCACCCTGACGTACTCATTCCTGGTTCTCTGGTATCTCTCCCTGCTTTCTGGTGTTCTGTTATTCCGGAAGTTCCTCCACGCCTTTTTGTTCAGTTTCTTCGCTTCCATACATGCCCTATTATACCATGGATTCTTCTGTTGCTTCTCGGATTTTTCCCTTTGGGCCGGGATGAACCTGTTTACTGCCTCCTGACACTTTTGGGTAACATAGTCCATCATACCCTGTACAGACTTGTCTCTGAGGTCTGTGTCCCAAGGTATTTCACTTAGGAAACTTCTCATCTGTTCATAATTCCCCTTTCGGTATGCCAGCCTTTTGATTCCTAGTTCTTTTTGGGGGGAGATAAGTCCTAGCTCTACCAGGTACTCAAAGTTCAATACACTGTGGTCACTCATTCCCAAGGGCGCTTCCATCTTAACTTCCCTTATATCCCATTCATTTAGGGTAAATATCAAATCAAGCATTGCTGGTTCATCTTCTCCTCTCATTCTTGTTGGCTCTTTGGTATGCTGGCTTAGAAAGTTTCTTGTTGCCACGTCCAGCAACTTAGCTCTCCATGTTTCTGGTCCTCCATGCGGGTCTCTGTTCTTCCAATCTATCTTCCCATGGTTGAAGTCTCCCATAATTAGTAGTCCAGATCCATTCCTGCTAGCAACAGAAGCTGCTCTTTCTATTATGTTAATGGTGGCCATGTTGTTTCTATCATATTCCTGTCTAGGTCTTCTGTCATTTGGTGGTGGATTATATATGACTGCGACTATAATTTTTTTCCCTCCATTTGTTACAGTACCTGCTATGTAGTCACTGAAACCTTCACAGCCCTGAATATCTATCTCCTCAAAATCCCAGCCTTTTCTTACCAGCAGAGCTACACCACCCCCACCTCTTCCTTCCCTCTCTTTCCGCATAACATAATAGTCCTGTGGGAACACTGCATTTGTTATTGTTTTCGTGATCTTTGTTTCTGTGAGGGCTATTATGTCTGGGTTTTCCTCTAGTACCAGTTCTCCAAGCTCATTTGCTTTATTTGTAATTCCATCTATGTTAGTGTACATCGCTTTGAGGCTCACTTTCTTCTGTCCCTTCTCAAATCGCCTCCTTGGTGAGTGTTCTGCTGGTGGGGGAGGCTGTTCCATGGGTGTGAGCATACACGAAGGTTATCATGGTACCACCTAGGGAACACTACATTCTCTATAGCAGTTCTCATTGCCTGGAGAGTGGTAAAGACACCACAGACTTACATAAAAGTGTACCCTTAGTCATCCGATCAGTATCTGTGCCTGAAATGTGGCAACTATTAATGTAGTGGCTAGAGAGAGGGAAAGCCACACAGACCTTCCTGGGAGAGTACCCTGGGTACAGTCTAGTAGCAGATCTATGGGAGTAGCAATCTTCTGGCTACAAACAATATATAATACACCCACTGAACTGCATTGCTGGGGTGCAGATATAATAACCCAGCTGGCGACCTTGCTAAGAAGAAGATAGAGAAGACAGGTGGGAAAGGAGTTCCTGCAACCTTTTTGTCTGGCAGGCAAGACTCAGGGAGGTTATGGTTATAAGGTAAGCCTGAGTCTTCCTTCACTCCCCCACGGGTCTAGGCCGGAACTGTTAACAGCAGTTTCCCCGTGTTTGACTGAAGGGCTTCCAGGGTGAATCAGTGGCACCCTTTTTGTGGTGGAAGCAAAGACCTGCGGAGGTGGGCATTGTTGGTCCTCTCTTGTGTGACCAAGGAGACTCCGGTGAATCCAGGGAGTCGGAGGGGCTGAGTACTTGGGCCTTTTGAGCCCCTAGCAGCCGAGTGTTAGCAGAGCCCCGGCCCACCCACCTCCACGTGACAGAGAACTGGCGACCTCGCCAGGATTCGAACCCCGGTAGCCAAGAACTGGGGAACTTCGCCAAGAAGCGTGGATCAAGCTACAGTGTGGCCCAAATTTCAAGACAAGTGTTGCCAGGGTACTAATACAGTGTGGCCAGTGAATTCAGTGGTACTGTTACTCAACCAGCTAAGGGACTGAAACGGTGAAATTAGTGCCTACTAACTTGTCTGTGCTGTCGTGTATGCTCGATGATATAGAGATGGAGGAGGACAAAGTAAAGAAATTTATTAACACAAGGGACGAGAGAATTTTGGAAGAGTGTACCAAGGCCCAGCTCCAACAAGTGGCAAACCACTTTGGGATCAGACTGAGGACGACTAAGGTAGCGGAGCGAAGGATAGAGATCATGGCACAGCTCACAGCTCGAGAGGAGGCGACGGGAGAGGAGCCATCTCAAGAGGGGCCGTCCCGAGGAGAGCCGTCGCAAGGTGAACCGTCCCGACTAGAGCCACCCCAAGCGCCTACCAGTGTGGAGAGAATTCACAGTGAACATGGGAGCAGTGGAAGGTCCAGCTGTAGTAAGAGGAGCCTGCAACTGGAAATAATGAAGATGCAACTGGAAGCCCAGCTGCGACGAGAGGAAAGAGAAGCGCAAATGCAGCGAGAGGAACGTGCAGCTGAGCTGCAGCGAGAGGAGCGAGAAGCTCGGCTGCAGCGGGAAGAAGGAGAGAGACAACTGCGACTGGAGGAGATAAAGGCAAAGAAAGAAGTCGAATTGCGTCGCGTTGAACGTGGTCTGCCCTCACTACCTGCACGGCGGGATGACCTCAAGGTAAGGGAACGTGACTTACCTATGTTCGAACCACAAGAAGCTGAGGCGTTTTTCGAACACTTCGAACGGATAGCAACTCTGAAGGAGTGGCCGGAAGATGATTGGGCTGCTCTGGTCCAGGGCAGGTTGACTGGTGAGGCCCGGGAAGCCTACAACATGCTGGACCTAGAGGAGTGTACTAGTTACGACGCGATTAAGAATGCGGTGCTCCACTCATTCCGGCAGACTCCGGAGATATACCGGAAGCGGTTCAGAGAGTGTACAAGAGCGTCGGGGAAGTCTTACGCCGAGATAGCCAGGGATATGGAACGGAAATTCCTACGATGGTTGAAGGCGGAGGAAGCGGAGTCGGCGGATGATATCAAATGACTGATAGTGATGGAGAAGTTTATGTCGGTGCTCCATCCCGAGTTGCGAGTAAGGGTGAGAGAAGCAGGTATTAAGGACCTGAAGGCTGCAGCGGACCGAGCCGACATGCTGGAGGAGGCACTACATCTCAGGAGGGAGGGGCCACCCAGACATTCGCCTTACCCCAGGTCAGGAGGAAACCTTAGGAGTTCAGGAGGAGCGAGGACGGGTGGGGACTCTCCCAAGAGCAGCGTGCCCGATGAAGTAACCCGGTTCAAGAGCTCAAGGGACGCGGGGAGGAAGCCCCAAGCTGTGAGCAGTGGACCTAGCTCGGGAGCAAGTGCTGCAGTCCCGGACACGACGACAGGGAGTCCAAGGAGGACCCAGGGAACGTCTGCAAGTGGTACCGCCAGAGGGACTGGCGAGTGGCCGTCCAGGGGAGGCAGCCGATGCTTCAACTGTGGTGTGAGAGGACATTATGCCCGCGAGTGTGAGGAGCACCAAAGGAATATAGGACTAATGTTGGAAGAGGAGAGAGTGTTTGTTCACACCCCATATTATAGTGGACCCAACGTGAATGGTTGGGAAATGAGGTTGGGTGAACATCCCTTCGTTTTCGGGGCCAACGTGAAGTTTGGAAAGTCAGACCCAGTGGAGGTTGCCGTTCTTCGAGATACGGGTGCTGACATAAGTATGGTAACCAGGAGTATTCGCCCCAAGGAATTTAATGATTCACCTGTGGGAGTGGTGAGGATACACAGTGTGAGGGAGGAATACAGGTTGCCACTTCACGAAATACAGCTGATTGCCGACTGCGGAGTCGAGAAAGCTATAGTGGCTGTAGCCCCTAAGTTACCCCTAGAGCATGTACAAATGGTGCTGGGTAATGACCTCGGAGGAGGCAGGATACAACCTGATTGGGCCAGGAGTGCCTATGTTGCAAGCAGCGGTACAACCCTGCCAGGTGAGGTATCGGTCGTTCCAGATGGTAGTGAGGAAGCCGACTTCGCCAGGGAAAACGTCGCCAGAGACGACGACAACGAGGGCGAGAGTGCAGAGAGGTCGTCGGAGGTCGTGGAAAACCCCGACGAGGACCTCCGAATAAGCCTGATGATGCGTGTGGAGGAGTGGCGAGGAGCGGCTGTACCAACGCCTGGGGCGGTGAAGAGGCTGCAGACCGCACTCCCCCAACACAGAAACGTGAATAAAGTAAGCTCAGTGGATGAGCGAACGACGGTGAGGGGCAGAGTGGAGGAGCCATGACGCAGTGCACCCTATGCCAGCCAGATGAATAGTGGTAGGTACATGATGAACCACCATGGTGAGGTGAGCCACAGGGAGGTGGATAAGCCCATCCACGAACCAAAGAAGACGTCTGCAGTGAAAAGAATCTCATGGAGGAGTGAAGCTGTTCGTCGGGAACGAAGGAGCGAATGGTATAGGAAAGGCAATACGAAGAAAGCAGGGAATAGGTACACCCAGGGTAGGCACCAGCCTAACCAGAGGGGCATTGGGCCATCGCAAAAGCCTAGTGTAGGAGAGGGGAAGCCGCTGGATGGAGTACAGGTGACAAGTGCCACTGTGCGGAGACAACGCACCTATGGGGGAAGAGGAACCGAGAAGAGAGAAGATTGGCGAAGAGAAGCTCATGAGAGGAAACATGGAGTACCTGTAGGACGCAGTGGAAGTGCCAGACTATCTCGGAGTGCACTACGCGGTGGAGGCGCTGCTTGCACAGAATCTTACAGTGGTAACGAGCCGTGGGAGTACACTCGTGGCCACAGAGAGAAGATTTCTTGTAGGTGTTCAGGGAACACCCATCACACCCGTTCCTATGCGAGGTGGAGATATAATGAGGCAAGTGACTGGCAAGGTGGTATGAGCCACGTCACCAACTGGAGGAGTGACACTTCAGGAACGGAAGGAGCAAGAGTATAGGTTGCCCTCTTGAGTGCTGCTCTTCCGATATGACTCTTATTTTAAGGGGAGGGGTATGTTACGGTGCACTCTCCTATTTCTTTCGTTTGCCGGCTTAAAGAGTCATATCAGCTCTCCCTACTGATTCTCTGAGGTTCAGGGAGTCTAATGATATATGTGGCGACCAGACTGGCTGCCAGTTAAGGGAAGGAAGTTATATTATAAGTTGTAAATAAAGGGAAATTTGCGCCCTGTTATAAAATGAAAGAGTATCCCCTAATGCAGATATGACCTTTTGGAAGGGACACTAGCCGATCGCGGATTGGCCGACTTAGGTCGCGGGCGACAAATCAGGGCCCGCCATGACGTCACCGAGTGCCCCGGGCGGCGCCAACGTCAGAGTTGATCCGACCTTGGAAGCGACAGGACGCGCCTCGGTCTGCTCTCAAGGATTAGAGGCTCTACAAGCCTTATTCAGTGGATTGAACTAGCCATCGCAGCCCACCATAAGTTTTTGAAGACCCTGCGCTTCTGGGAAGCAAAAAGGAACCAAGTTCATTGAGCAGAGAAGTGCCAAACTTGGAAAATAGTTGGCGACGACGCTGGGCGGCGCCGCTGCACGTTGAGGTCTGGAAGGTGCGGCGGGCAGGCCTAGCTGTGACTGGGTCACATCCACTGAGGGTTTTGGAGGGACGACACCGTGCCTAGGACAAGGAGCAACGCCTTGTGGAAGGGGCGAGTGTGGGAAAAATAGTGATTAGCTCAGCGCCCATCGATGAACCAGTATTGGGGCAGCTGAATCTCAGGGATTGGAACGGCGACGACGCGAAGGCTCCACGACACCTGAGGACCTGTGGAACGTCCTGGATCGTCAAGGATCGACCCAAGGAAGCGTGGGAACCTCACACCATCGAGGGACAGGCGTCGTGAGCCAGGAATGTAAGGTAGATCATTTTCCCTCCCATTACCCCTTGTGTGAGTAGGCTAGTTAGGCCACAATATTTACTTATGTATGTGGCAACAGGACTTTAATACTTTAGTAGTAGGATAGGCTGCAAGGCAGCTTGTGTCCAGGACCGTCAGAGAGGACAGTGTGTACAGATGGCAGGACAGTGAAGAAGAGGCGCCGACGTGGTGAAGAGGCCCTCCTGTGAGAGAGTGTGGGACTCCTGTCTTTCTGCCCAGTTGAAGGAGTGTTGGAGGTCGTGGAAGAAGAGGCTGACGATCTCCAGACTTATTATTCTTGTTTCCATATTCATGTATTACTTGTGATTGTGTTTGTGTTCATGTAATTTGCATCAGTAAATTCACACATTTTATCAGTGTTTAAGTGTGCCTCCATTTATGATATTTCTCTGTGAGCATACACGAAGGTTATCATGGTACCACCTAGGGAACACTACGTTCTCTATAGCAGTTCTCATTGCCTGGAGAGTGGTAAAGACACCACAGACTTACATAAAAGTGTACCCTTGGTCATCCGATCAGTATCTGTGCCTGAATGGTGGCAACTATTAACGTAGCGGCTAGAGAGAGGTAAAGCCACACAGACCTTCCTGGGAGAGTACCCTGGGCCAACAGTCTAGTAGCAGATCTATGGGAGTAGCAATCTTCTGGCTACAAACAATTTATAATACACCCACTGAACTGCATTGCTGGGGTGCAGATATAATAACCCAGCTGGCGACCTTGCTAAGAAGAAGATAGAGAAGACAGGTGGGAAAGGAGTTCCTGCAACCTTTTTGTCTGGCAGGCAAGACTCAGGGAGGTTATGGTTATAAGGTAAGCCTGAGTCTTCCTTCACTCCCCCACGGGTCTAGGCCGGAACTGTTAACAGCAGTTTCCCCGTGTTTGAGTGAAGGGCTTCCAGGGTGAATCAGTGGCACCCCTTTTGTGGTGGAAGCAAAGACCTGCGGAGGTGGGCATTGTTGGTCCTCTCTTGTGTGACCAAGGAGACTCTGGTGAATCCAGGGAGTCGGAGGGGCTGAGTACTTGGGCCTTTTGAGCCCCTAGCAGCCGAGTGTTAGCAGAGCCCCGGCCCACCCACCTCCACGTGACAAAATATATATATATATATATATATATAATATTGAGCGAGTAAATCCTTCCTACTATTCCTCCCTCCCCCGTCCCATCGTCTTTTCTACCAGAAAAGTACTTAGTAGCCAGAACGCCCTTTTCGTCCGACTATGCAAGGCCTGATTTGCCTAATGGCCGAGAGATTTTCTATATTTTCAATAATTTTTTTCCAAACCGTTTATTTGAATTATTATTATTAATATTTTATATTAACACTATAATTTATAGACTTAGTTGTGGTAGTTTAGGATAGGCTAAGATAGATTAGGTTAGATTAGGTAGGGTTCGTTAGGTTCTGTCATATATCTACGTTAGTTTTAACTCAAATTTTAACAAATTAACTGATACAAAATGAAATGGACAGATTTATCATTTCATAGGATAAAAATTGGAAAAATATATAAATTCAGGAAAACTTGTCCTATTAGGCAAATCGGGCATTGCATCGTAGGCCAATTACGACGTTCTGGCTACTAAGTACAACATATATATATATATATATATATACATATATATATATATATATATATATATATATATATATATATATATATATATATATATATATATATATATATATATATATATATACATATATATATATATATATATATATATATATATATATATATATATATATATATATATATATATATATATATATATATATATATATATATGTCGTACCTAGTAGCCAGAACGCACTTCTCAGCCTACTATGCAAGGCCCGATTTGCCTAATAAGCCAAGTTTTCATGAATTAATTGTTTTTCGACTACCTAACCTACCTAACCTAACCTAACCTAACTTTTTCGGCTACCTAACCTAACCTAACCTATAGAGATAGGTTAGGTTAGGTTAGGTAGGGTTGGTTAGGTTCAGTCATATATCTACGTTAATTTTAACTCCAATAAAAAAAAATTGACCTCATACATAATGAAATGGGTAGCTTTATCATTTCATAAGAAAAAAAATAGAGAAAATATATTAATTCATGAAAACTTGGCTTATTAGGCAAATCGGGCCTTCCATAGTAGGCTGAGAAGTGCGTTCTGGCTACTAGGTACGACATATATATATATATATATATATATGTCGTACCTAGTAGCCAGAACTCACTTTTTGGCCTACTATTCAAGGCCCGATTTGCCTAATAAGCAAAGTTTTCCTGAATTAATATATTTTTTCTAATTTTTTTCTTATGAAATGATAAAGCTACCCATTTCATTATGTATGAGGTCACTTTTTTTTATTGGAGTTAAAATTAACGTAGATATATGACCGAACCTAACCAACCCTACCTAACCTAACCTAACCTATCTTTATAGGTTAGGTTTGGTTAGGTAGCCGAAAAAGTTAGGTTAGGTTAGGTTAGGTAGGTTAGGTAGTCGAAAAACAATTAATTCATGAAAACTTGGCTTATTAGGCAAATCGGGCCTTGCATAGTAGGCTGAGAAGTGAGTTCTGGCTACTAGGTACGACATATATATATATATATATATATATATATGTCGTACCTAATAGCCAGAACTCACTTTTTGGCCTACTATGCAAGGCCCGATTTGCCTAATAGGCCAAGTTTTCCTGAATTAATATATTTTCTCTAATTTTTTTCTTATGAAACGATAAAGCCGCCCCATTTCATTATGTATGAAGTTAATTTTTTTTATTGGAGTTAAAATTAACGTAGATATATGACCGAACCTAACCAACCCTACCTAACCTATCCTAACCTATCTCTATAGGTTAGGTTCGGTTAGGTAGCCGAAAAAGTTAGGTTAGGTTAGGTTAGGTAGGTTAGGTAGTCGAAAAACAATTAATTCATGAAAACTTGGCTTATTAGGCAAATCGGGCCTTGCATAGTAGGCTGAGAAGTGCATTCTGGCTACTAGGTACGACATATATATATATATATATATATATATATATATATATATATATATATATATATATATATATATATATATATATATATATATATATATATGTCGTACCTAGTAGCCAGAACGCACTTCTCAGCCTACTATGTGTTATGATCTCAGCCTGCAGGAGAAACGAGTCTCCCTCCTTGAGAGTTATTCATCAAGCCTGACCTGATTAGAAGGTCTAGCAAATATTGAGGTGATAACGCATATGTAAAATAGTTGCTTGGTTATATATAACAATTTAAGATTTTGGGCAATGAGGAAGAAAACAGATAAATGACTGGCTAGGAGATGTGGAGATTTTGCTGGAGGCGTGAGGCTCGCTTCTGGAGGGTCTTTGACCTCACTTGAGTGCCAGACATCGCAGGGGAAAGCCGCGCTCCGTTGAGCTCCCGTCAGAAGGGAACCCCTAGTGATATATTTTGAAGAGAAGTGTGCAGATGTACCAGCTGTGGAATCGAGCTGGGCACGTGTGGTGTCAAGTCGTGGGCGATGAGAAGTGTTTATTAAACCGCCCAGAGGCATTATTGAGGGCCGTGGCAGCGCCCTGACCAAGCTCCGTCGGAGGGAGGAGCGCCCTCGACGAGACGATCTGTGGTAAGCACGATTTAAGCCAGTTCATAGTGATTGCTTGTAGTTGGTCGTGTGCCCAGCGACAGTAGCAATGTTTATTGATAAGTTAGACATGTTTTAATAAGGCAGAAAGCCTGAAATAAGAGAGTGGAGAGGGAGGAACACGGAGCGACGTCCGTCCCCTCTGAGTGCTGGCAGGCGACTGAGAGAGCCCGGCTCCTGACGGAGGAAGACCCTCCCAGCGAGTGAGGACCGCCGCCAGGCGAGGTGGAGTATGGACCTGCCCAAAACGGGGGAGTCCACTCTCACTGTATGTAGAGGACAGATAGAGATTTGAGTCAAACATATTGTGTGATTATTTTTGTTTATGTGTTAAAGGGGAAACATTTTATTGGAGTGTCGATGGGTTGCAGGTTTGTCTTTGGGGAAGAAGTTGCTGAGAACTTCGAAGTCAGCACAGATGAAGTAGTTGATGAGACTCCAAGGTAGTGGAGCAGAGGACCTCGAGCTGCGAGGAGAAGCAGTGAAGAGGAGTGTCACGTGCTTCTGTAGAGGTGGTGAAGCACCATAGTTGCTCGAGGAAACTTCATGGTGTAGCAGCCAAGAGAGCTGTGGAGGACCCTAGCAGAAGGGTGAAGCACCGTAGTTGCTCAAGGAAACTTCATGATAGCAGCCTGGAAGGAGCTGCAGAGGATCCTGGTAGTGAAGCCCGGAAGAACCTAAAGATATTAGGGTAGTGAACTTCCAGAGGTGGAAGGGAAGTTCTGGTGGATTACTTGTAGGGAGTTGATAGTGTTTGGTTGTCATTAGTGTGTAAGACGCAGTGAGAGGTGAGTGGTTGTTTGCATTCTTATGTCAAGGAGTGTTTTATACTGAAGTTTAGAGTTACAGTCGTCGGCTGGATTACCTACAGATGTATGTGTTCTAGGACTGATAGAGTGATTGATTGATCAGTGTTGTGTATCAATGAACATTTATACTGATATATGTTATTACATTCAAATGCTGATTTTCTTTGTACACATTTATAGATACATATATATATTCTCTTGCTGATGGTGCAACAGTGTATGTAGACTTGATCAACTTGAGGAGGTTGATAGTATCAGGTGGTGAACCAGGAGATAGGATACCACTTGATAAGCTGATGATAGAGTTCTGATGATGTTGGAGTGCAACCTGATTGTAATATTATAGAGTATAGGATTCATTATTATTATATGTGTGTATGTATCGTGTATGTGCTCTGTCCAGTAAATGTATCCCAATTTGCTGGTATTTGACCTTGTCCTAGTGAGGCTTCCCATGAAATAGTACAGAAGGAGAGAGAGAGAGAAAGAACCAAGAACCACTGCTGTGGACAGGGTAGAAGGTAATACTAATAAGTCAAAGGGGGATTGAGGAGATCATATTACCTAAGGAGAGAGTGGGGAGTCACAGCGGCTCGAGTGGGTATGTGCACATGACAACGAGGCTAAGTGTTGGAGCCGCATCCCCTAAACGTGTGACGTTGAGCCCCTCTCCAAGAGCCAAAAGCACCAAGGGTGATCTCCTAGTGAGGTATAAGCACTCTACCGAGTTGTGGGTTGGGTTGTCCGTAGAGAAGGATCAACACGATAACACCAACCAACCCACAGACTATAATATATGCAAGGCCCGATTTGCCCAATAAGCCAAGTTTTCATGAATAAATATATTTTCTCTAATTTTTTTGTTATGAAATGATAAAGCTACCTATTTCATTATGTATGAGGTCAATTTTATTTTATTGGAGTAAAAATTAATGTAGATATATGACCGAACCTAACCAACCCTACCTAACCAAACCTAACCTATCTTTATAGGTTAGGTTAGGTTAGATAGCCGAAAAAGTTAGGTTAGGTTAGGTTATGTAGGTTAGGTAGTCGAAAAACAATTAATTCATGAAAACTTGGCTTATTAGGCAAATCGGGCCTTGCATAGTAGGCTGAGAAGTGCGTTCTGGTTACTAGATACGACATATATATATATATATATATATATATATATATATATATATATATATATATATATATATATATATATATATATATATATATATATATATATATATATATATATCGTCCCTAGTAGCCAGAACGCACTTCTCGGCCTACTATGCAAGACCCGATTTGCCTAATAGGCCGAGTGATTTTTTTATTTTCAATATATTATTTCCAGTTAGTTTATTTGAATTATTATTATATTATATTAAGAACATATATTATTGACTTAGTTGAGTTAATTTAGGTTAGGTTAAGATAGGTTAGGTTAGGTTAGGTAGGGTTGGTTAGGTTCGATCATATATCTACTTTAGTTTTAACTCAAATGAAAAGAAATTGACTCATACATAATGCAATGGATTGTTTTATCATTTCATTAGAAAAAATTTCGAAAAATATCTATATTCAGGAAAACTTAGCTTATTAGGCAAATTTGGCCTTGCATAGTAGGCCGAGCAGTGCATTCTAGCTACTAGGTATGACATTATATATATATATATATATATATATATATATATATATATATATATATATATATATATATATATATATATATATATATATATATATATATATATATTATATATATATATATATATATATATATATATATATATATATATATATATATATATATATATATATATATATATATATATATATATATATGTCGTACCTAGTAGCCAGAACGCACTTCTCAGCCTACTATTCAAGGCCCAATTTGCCTAATAAGCCAAGTTTTCATGAATTAATTGTTTTTCGACTACCTAACCTACCTAACCTAACCTAACCTAACTTTTTCTGCTACCTAACCTAACCTAACCGATAAAGATAGGTTAGGTTAGGTTAGGTAGGGTTGGTTAGGTTCGGTCATATATCTACGTTAATTTTAACTCTAATAAAAAAAATTGACCTCATACATAATGAAATGGGTAGCTTTATCATTTCATGAGAAAAAAATTAGAGAAAATATATTAATTCAGGAAAACTTGGCTTATTAGGCAAATCGGGCCATGCATAGTAGGCTGAGAAGTGCGTTCTGGCTACTAGGTACGACATATATATATATATATATATATATATATATATATATATATATATATATATATATATATATATATATATATATATATATATATATATATATATGTCGTACCTAGTAGCCAGAACTCACTTCTCGGCCTACTATGCAAGGCCCGATTTGCCTAATAAGCTAAGTTTTCATGAATTAATTGTTTTTCGACTATCTAACCTACCTAACCTAACCTAACCTAACTTTTTCGGCTACCTAACCCAACCTAACCTATAAAGATAGGTTAGGTTAGGTTAGGTAGGGTTGGTTAGGTTCGGTCATATATCTACGTTAATTTTAACTCCAATAAAAAAAAATTGACCTCATACATAATGAAATGGGTAGCTCTATCATTTCATAAGAAAAAAATTAGAGAAAATATATTAATTCAGGAAAACTTGGCTTATTAGGCAAATCGGGCCTTGAATAGTAGGCCGAGAAGTGCGTTCTGGCTACTAGGTACGACATATATATATATATATATATATATATATATATATATAATGTCATTCCTAGTAGCTAGAATGCACTGCTCGGCCTACTATGCAAGGCCAAATTTGCCTAATAAGCTAAGTTTTCCTGAATATAGATATTTTTCGAATTTTTTTCTAATGAAATGATAAAACAATCCATTGCATTATGTATGAGTCAATTTCTTTTCATTTGAGTTAAAACTAAAGTAGATATATGATCGAACCTAACCAACCCTACCTAACCTAACCTAACCTATCTTAACCTAACCTAAATTAACTCAACTAAGTCAATAATATATGTTCTTAATATAATATAATAATAATTCAAATAAACTAACTGGAAATAATATATTGAAAATAAAAAAATCACTCGGCCTATTAGGCAAATCGGGTCTTGCATAGTAGGCCGAGAAGTGCGTTCTGGCTACTAGGGACGATATATATATATATATATATATATATATATATATATATATATATATATATATATATATATATATATATATATATATATATATATGTCGTACCTAGTAGCCAGAACGCACTTCTCAGCCTACTATGCAAGGCCCGATTTGCCTAATAAGCCAAGTTTTCATGAATTAATGTTTTTTCGACAACCTAACCAACCTAACCTAACCTAACCTAACTTTTTCCGCTACCTAACCTAACCTAACCTATGAAGATAGATTAGGTTAGGTTAGGTAGGGTTGGTTAGGTTCGATCATATATCTACGTTAATTTTAACTCCAATAAAAAAAATTGACCTCATACATAATGAAATGGGTAGCTTTATCATTTCATAAGAAAAAAATTAGAGAAAATATATTAATTCATGAAAACTTGGCTTATTAGGCAAATCGGGCCTTGCATAGTAGGCTGATAAGTGCGTTCTGGCTACTAGGTACGACATATATATATATATATATATATATATATATATATATATATATATATATATATATATATATATATATATATATATATATATATATATATATATATATATATATATATATATATATATATATATATATCGTACCTAGTAGCCAGAACGCACTTCTCAGCCTACTATGCAAGGCCCAGTTTGCCTAATAAGCCAAGTTTTCATGAATTAATTGTTTTTCGACTACCTAACCTGAACTAACCTAACTTTTTCGGCTACCTATATTTGCGATTTGCGTTGCTGTTCGAGCTCCGAGGCCCCCAAGTCTTACGGGAAGAGAGGCTTGTTTCCACTGTAGGTCATCGAGTGAGAGGTTAAGGGCTTTTTCTAGCATTGATTTCAGTAACCGGTCATACTCACTTAGTTTTTGGCTACTGTAAGATGGTGAACACCTCAGAAAGTAGGTTAACCTGGGGAGGGACAGACATCTGGTGATGAGGTAGAGTGCATCATGAGCATCAATATCCTCAATCCTCCCATCCAACCTCTTAAGGTCGGCGATTTTCTTATCAAGGACCTCATCGATGGCTTTCAACCCCAGGGGAGCTCCTAGGAGTGTGCTGTCTTCAGGTTTAGTTTTATGGATATTTGGCAGAAGACCCTCTATTCTCTCTACGATGCCCTGGTTGGAACATATTATTTCACATTTAGAAGGGTTCAGGGTGAGGCCTAAAACTGCACCTTGCTCCTGGATTTTTCTGATGTCCTCCAGGATTGAGTCTTGGGAACCAGCTAGGGTACCATCATCCAAGAACCAGATGTTAAGCTCGCTGGACAGGACCTCTGTGACTTGTTTGATGACAAAGCAGAAATATATATATATATATATATATATATATATATATATATATATATATATATATATATATATATATATATGTCGTACCTAGTAGCCAGAACGCACTTCTCAGCCTACTATTCAAGGCCTGATTTGCCTAATAAGCCAAGTTTTCGTGAATTAATTGTTTTTCGACTACCTAACCTACCTAACCTAACCTAACATTTTCGGCCACCTAACCTAACCTAACCTATAAAGATAGGTTAGGTTAGGTAGGGTTGGTTAGGTTCGGTCATATATCTACGTTAATTTTAACTCCAATAAACAAAAATTGACCTCATACATAATGAAATGGGTAGCTTTATCTTTTCATAGGAAAAAAATAGAGAAAATATATAAATTCAGGAAAACTTGGCTTATTAGGCAAATTGGGCCTTGCACTGTAGGCCGAGAAGTGCATTCTGGCTACTAGGTACGACATATATATATATATATATATATATATATATATATATATATATATATATATATATATATATATATATATATATATATATATATATATATGTCGTACCTAATAGCCAGAACGCACTTCTCAGCCTACTATTCAAGGCCCGATTTGCCTAATAAGCCAAGTTTTCATGAATTAATGTTTTTTCGTCTACCTAACCTACCTAACCTAACCTAACCTAGCTTTTTTGGCTACCTAACCTAACCTTACCTATAAATATAGGTTAGGTTAGGTTAGGTAGGGTTGGTTAGGTTCGGTCATATATCTACGTTAATTTTAACTCCAATAAAAAAAAATTGACCTCATACATAGAGAAAAGGGTTGCTTTATCATTTCATAAGAAAAAAATTATAGTAAATATAATAATTCAGGAAAACTTGGCTTATTAGGCAAATCGGGCCTTGAATAGTAGGCTGAGAAGTGAGTTCTGGCTACTAGGTACGACATATATATATTGTCTCCACTCGATCATCCGGACTATATGGGAAGGACCCCTAGCCGGATTATCACATTTTTCGGATAATGGTACTTTTTCCCCTACGAGTCCAAAAGTGACAATTTCCAACTACTTTTATACTACAAACAACATAATTTGAATTGCCTTGCCACATATAATTATTAAATATTCAGCTAGAAACCTCAACTTACCTTGTTGGTGTTCGTCTTCTTGACTGATGCCACACATCTTGAAGTTAAGAATTCTTAACAATTTACGTAACCTATACTAACACAACACTAAAATTAACACTTAAAATTGCTGTACAGTTCATTAAGCAAAGTTAGTTTTGACTGCCAGCTGCTGAAGCCTCACTGGTTGAAGGCATTTGGGTTGCCTGTGAGGCCTCGCTTGTTGAAGGCGCTTGGTTTGCCTGTGAAGCCTCATTTGTTGAAGGCATTTGGCTTGCTTGTGACACCTCGCTTGTTGAAGGTGCTTGCTTGCTTGCACCTCACTTGTTGACGGCACTTGACTTAACTGTGGCGCCTCACTTGTTGAAGGCATTTGGCTGCCTGTGACGCCTCACTGGTTGAACAACACATAACTTGTCTTTAATTGCTTGGACAACATTCTTCCTCTTAACACCTCCAGAACGATTGATGCTGCTACCAGACATAGTTTTGGCCAAAAATGTTCAAAGTTACTATGAAAATAAAAAAGTTATTTAAAAAAATATTTCACTAATGGCGCAGCACTGTGTATAACACGAGGGACAGACGCACATGGGTTGACCAGTGTTGGACGGGTCCACTTGGGGTGGGGCAGCTGTAGCACGTTACGTAGGCCGCCAGGAGGAAAAAACTCACAATATTTTTGAAGGAAACTTCAGCCTGTGCACATTACTTTTAGGAAACTTATTTATTTGTTATTACATAATTACTAGTACTTATTTCATTTGTTTTTGGCTAATTAAGTGTTCTAAAATTAATGGTAATTCCTGTACCCAGGTGGTGCCTTCCAACGCACAAACACCACCCACCCACCCCACCCCCTCCTCCACCATGCGTCTAGAGCCACAGATGGGATTAATATGATATGGCCCAATATTCATCCGGCCAAACCAGCTTTTATCCGGTTCCTGTGGCCATTATGGCCGGATATTGTGATAACTTTATCAGATCACGATTTTGGCCGTATAAGGGCGTTTTCCGGATGTTTGAATCCCGGATAATCGCGGGGTTACAGTTGGTATATATATATATATATATATATATATATATATATATATATATATATATATATATATATATATATATATATATATATATATATATATATATAAAATCAGAGGATACAACTGACGATTTACTATAAAACCAGAAAAACGGCCAGCCTACTCATGAGAAACTCTCCAGACACAAAACAGAACGCTTTAAAAGAGACTAACGTCGTCTATGCCTTCAAATGCCCACTTGGGGACTGTAAGATCCAAAAAAACAGTATATAGGCAAGACAACAACATCTCTTTCTAGGCGTTTAACGATGCATAAGCAACAGGGCTCCATTAAGGAACATATAATCTCTTCCCATAACCAAACCATCGCCAGAGAAATCCTAGTAAACAACACAGAAATCATCGATAGATACAGCGATAGCAGGCGGCTTGACGTTTGCGAGGCACTACACATCAAGAAGTCAACACCAGCAATCAACAGCCAATTATTGCACAACTATATTCTACCCACCTCAAGACTCCGCTCCAATATAGAAGCATCAAGAAATATGGACCAATAGGCTTTCTACAAACACTTCTATTCAATACCCATTGTTTCCGTTCTGTCTTGTGTTGATACTTTTAATACCCTATTAATATCCCCTCGTGTTCTGTCTTGTGTTAATGCCACATCACCCCTCCCACCTCACTCAAATGTAGATATAAAATCAGAGATACGTAAGTTCTAATCAGTTGTGTATTTGTGAAGTCTTTGAAAATGTAATAAGTTTTACGAAACGCGCCTGTGTCGCGTCAGACTAGAAATAAAAATGAATTTTGGAGAAGTGATTTTTGATTTACCTCCAACAGTAAAGCGTAATGTACGAAAGATTGAGAAAATTCGTGTTAGAATTATTAATCTTACTTTTTCGGTCATATTTAATAATATATATATATATATATATATATATATATATATATATATATATATATATATATATATATATATATATATATATATATATATATATATAAAGAGGCACCCTTCTTGAGCCCTGATGGGCACATGTATAAGCAAGTAGATGGGGTCGCCATGGGTTCTCCCCTAGGTGTCCTGTTTGCGAACTTCTACATGGGTACTATCGAGCAAAAAGTCTTAGTCGACATGAACTTGAAACCGGCCATATACTGCAGGTATGTTGACGACATTTTTACACAGGTACCAGATGTCAGACATCTGCAGGAGCTGAATCAGGCATTTGAGCAGAATTCTGTGTTGCGTTTCACTTACGAGATGGAGAAGGATGGGAAGCTGCCCTTTCTAGATGTAACAGTCATGGAAAGGAGTACAAACTGTATTTTGCTAGCTCAAGAATCTGGAACCCAATGTAATTAGGATGAGTAATTTTAATGAATGATCTGGAACTGACAGACAATAATTTATTGTCACCTAAATGCACCATACGTTTAGAGCGTGGATTCTTCACCTCTTGTAAAAAGACCCTAGCTGAAGTCACTAGTTTGGTGTCAATTGCATAACTGGCTAGGTTCAGTAGTGTTTTACCAAAAACACTATTTGTTAATAATTTAAATAGTGTTTTCCTATCGTTACTGGTGGAGGCATTTCTATTGTTAACGTTTATGTTAACAAATTCTGCCATAAAATCTGACTGGCGGAACTCTTAAATTGCATGTATAGTCTCTAATTCAAGTCCTATCTCAATAAATAACTGTAAAAGGTGTAGAGATATGAAATAATGTTTTTTGGGGAGATGATCACCAACCAGTTTAATATTTTTTTTAGGGAGATTTGTAATGTTATTTGTTTCCAGAAGTCCCCTACTAAATGGTGAGATATCCATCATACTTATTCCCCTATGATGTAAACAAAGGGGTAGATCATCTGTTAGTCTAGCTATTTCAGGTCTTATGTGTTTGTTGTCAATTAAGAGCCAGTACCCTTTGTTAGAAGAGAATGGCTGTTCTGTCATTATCTTCCCTCCACTAATGAAGGAGTTCTTCTCATCAGATGATAGTCTCCTTAGTCCCCCATAGGGCAATTTCTTAGTCATACAACTCTCATAAAGTGAGTTGAAATCTAAATACAGTAAGAATGAAGATCTATCCTCCTGGGGGTTAAAAGATGGGTTGACATAGCGGTTGTTAGCTCTGACGTAACTCCTAATTGCAGTTGTAAAACCCCCTCGTATGTTTTGTGATAGGAGATTATGTAACGTCACATCTGCACTTAACTCCAACGATATTTTGCTGCTTTTCAAGAAGCAGTCGTAGGAGTAGCCCGGAAGGCTGCAGTAATGGGTCATTTATAATGAATAGATATCATTTAGAATTACCCTGTGGTGCGTAAAAATGCCAGCCAGTAAACCAACGTCACACTTCAAATAAATAAGGAGGTAGTCTTTTAATGTCCTACACCCTGTAGCCTCCCATACTAATTTAGAATGACTATATTCTTCCAAAGTTATACCTGATTTGTTTAGGGAGCTGTAAAACATTTCAATAGGAGGGAGTGTTGTGTCATTAAAGCAGTTGATTTTTGTGGTATATTCATAAGGGAAAACTGCTTACCCTTTAAGAATAGGTGGTGACTCTCTTTGGGCAAACCTTCTATCATTGAGTGAGTGAATGTTAAGGGGCTGGCTGAATCAATGTGGGTCTTTGCTAGGGATGAAAGACTACCTGTAATACAAGCCAGTGAATCAAGAAATTTAAGCTTCCCTATTTCTACCTTAAGATATTTCGTCCCCTGTCTCATGAGGATATTGCTCTTAATATTTGAACCCATGGCAAACTCCCTCAAAATTAAGCCCATGTCAAAAGACATATTATGAGCAATTAGGACTAAACTCTCTAGAGCATTCTTGTGACGGAGGTTGCAGTAATTACATAGAGCTCCAATATAATTGAGCTTTTCCCTAAGGTGATCATGATGTTGATCCTTGAAATTGGTGGGGGTAAATACCTCCTCACAAAACTGACAGTGTGTCTGTCTCATAAAATGAACCATATCCTCAAGAGACATGTCTATTTCATAATGTGGGAGTGTGGATCTGATAATTTCCCATTTGGTAGCAACTCGCTGCATGAAATGTGTGACACTGTCCCCCAAAAATAAGTAAATTTATCAATGACAGTGTGGTTCCTATCAACAATTATATAGCTGTATGCTATAGGCCTATGTATAGGCCTGAGGATAAATAATTTTCTGTGTGATGTCGCAGGAAGATATGTGATTTGTTAGTTCTTTTGAATTTTGATATTCTGAAAGACAGTTTCTACAGAAGACTGTCTTTCGTCTGTGACTGAGAGTAAAGTTCCGTAGGAACTTGTCAAACTCCTTAATAAGGGCCACATGAGATTCCCCCAATAACAATAAAGGAACTATGACCGAGTACTGTCTGCTACCACGACGGCAGAGAGAGACGTGATAGACACCGTCTGTATGTTTGTGTATTGAATACAAAAAAATGGATAGTTTATTCCTATTCTCCAATTTAGAAATATCCTCCCACGAGAGAGGTAAGGATAAATGGTCGTATTTGACCATTTTCCTAACCCTAGAGTGAGACTCTACAAGTCTCCCTATACGTCTCCAGTTCCACCCTTGTTGTGATGCCAGAAAAGCAGCAACTGCATTGAATAATGCATGTTCTATTGTTATCAGCAGGGTTTGGGTTGAAGACCCAATCGTACGAATATATCGTTCCCTTAGAATGGGTGGATAAGGGACATAATCCCCCAAAACTGACCTTACACTAGCATTACAGATGACGATTTTGAGGAAATCGACATTATATAGTATGAAACCACTCCCCTCTGTTTCTGAAAGGAGATCCTCCAGTCATGTAATCATATAACCCACCCAGCTATCAATAAGATTGCCCACCTCCTCAAGAGTTACCAGTCTAGCAGGTGTCGTTATGAAGTGTACCCTAAAGTCATCATCTTCTGAGTCGTTGTTTTAAAAGTGTTACCTTCACTTCGAGAAGGATTTTTAATGATGAAGTAAAATTGTCATGTCCCCCAAGAGAATTCATGTAATTCTCTATTTCAGATATGTAATAGTCCCTAAAGTTGGTTAGGAGTCCTATAGGGTCTGTGGCGAAGGGGGATGGAATATTCCATCCTAGTAAAGAGATCTCCCAGGGCCCCCACCCTATTAATTAAGTGGGGAGTGTCTATAACATCCTCCTCATATGGGGAATTTTCAGAGAGAATTTGCCTGAGAGATGTCACCACTATCACCACCACCACCGCCATTATCATCATCATCATCATCATCCTCACTCATCACTTCCTCTCCCCCCTCCCCTCCATTTACATTGGACTGTCTAACCCCACCACCTCCTAAGGGGTTATTGCCACACTGTGCTTTGTCGTGTTCCTCCCCTACCTGACCCTGTGATGTTTTTACCTGCCTCTGAATCACCCCTGGAAAATAATAATAATAATAATAATAATAAAAGGCAACACCCTCACCCCACACTAAACCCCATGACATAAGTTCTCAAAAAGCTTCTTAAGAGAAATAAAGGTGGTGGGTTTATTCACTCACCTCGGGAGCATGTTTGTAGATGTTCAGAGGTCAGGTCCTCACACAGAGAGGTCCCACAACTATCACAAGCGAATGTGTGGTGAGGTCTCAAGGTGGTATTACCACACACGAGACACATGGACCCATTCTCTCTGGTAGGAAGGGTAGACGAGCGTTGTTTACCTCCTATCGAGGAAATAGTGTATAAATATATACACTCACTCTCCCACACTCATGAAGATAGGGGAAACCATCTTAATATTTCTCATTTTGAAATAAATATCCATAAATAAATAAATAAATAAATAAATAAATAAATAAATATATAAAATAAGGTCATACCTCCAGCACAGGTTCTCCTGTGTTCGCCACTAGACTGCACACAAGCAGTTTTCCCACAGAAGAGGCATATATAACACCTATGAATGGAGAGATATGATGAGGCCCATCCAAAATTCTACAAATATCACCAACTTGAGGCATCAGGATCACGCCTTACCTAGAATAAATAAATAAATTATATATATATATATATATATATATATATATATATATATATATATATATGTCGTATCTAGTAGCCAGAACGCACTTCTCAGCCTACTATGCAAGGCCCGATTTTCCTAATAAGCCAAGTTTCCCTGAATTAATATATTTTCTCTAATTTTTTTCTTATGAAATGATAAAGCTACCCATTTCATTATGTATGAGGTCAATTTTTTTTTATTGGAGTTAAAATTAACGTAGATATATGACCGAACCTAACCAACCCTACCTAACCTAACCTAACCTATCTTTATAGGTTAGGTAGCCAAAAAAGTTAGGTTAGGTTAGGTTAGGTAGGTTAGGTAGTCAAAAAACAATTAATTCATGAAAACTTGGCTTATTAGGCAAATCGGGCCTTGCATAGTAGGCTGAGAAGAGCGTTCTGGCTACTAGGCACGACATATATATATATATATATATATATATATATATATATATATATATATATATATATTGTGACGGTAACGCGTTGGTGTTCGGCTGTTTAAGGCTAGGGGTATGGCCTCGTCACATAGTTATAAAAAAAAAATAGAAAAAAACTGGAACTTCGTCTGTGGTAAGGTAAGGAGAAGACACACAAAACACAAGTAAATTTTAACAATGAAATTTTAATTACGTTAAATAAATCAAAACATGAAAAAATGCACAAACAAATTCTTATAATAAAATCAATCAATCAAAATAATAAGAATACTTAAATGACACAATGAAAAGTTACGTTAAGGCAAAATAACAAGAAGTGCAACACAAAATTAAATGGGAGGTGCTGGAATATTGGCTTTAAGCTATCACCTCTCTCAGTACACGCTAACGTCTAGCTGGGAGGAGTGATAACCACGAAAGCACTGAACATTCTGAGGTCTGAGGTCGTGGCGACCCCAGACATCAAGTAGTATGGGGGGGCGAGTGCAGGTGCAGCCAGACCGGCGACCAATCAGCGGGGCCGGTAGCGATCAACGAGTAGTTTGGCGGTTTGAGTCTGAACAGGTGTCTCTGGCTGCAACGTTTTGCGCTCTGGCAAGCCTTGCTGGTGTTGTTGTCGTTGTTGGACATTTCTTCCATAGTAGTTTTATATAACCACAACGACGTAATTGTGGAGGGAAGAGCAGGCTCAATCTCTTGAAGGAGATTATCGTCACAACTCTCCCCCGAAGCCTGCGGTTCTGGAAGAAGTACGTCGTTATGTGGTGGAGTAATGGATGGAGTCGCTTCTACTTCATAAACTCTGGAGAGATCATGGGCTAAGATGTTGTCAGACTCTTGGTATAGCGTGTCTCCAGGTTGAATTTCTGCAGGTAGCAAGCCCATAGTAGAAGACGTTGAGATGAGAAGTGGGCGTGCTGCAGGTGGTGTAGGGTGGTGTGGTCCGTGTTGATGGTGGACCGAGCACTTTTCAGGTGTGGAGTGAAGTGCTGAAGCTTCAGGATGAGGAAGAGTAGCTCCTTGCCAATTGTTCCGTAGATCCTTGTAGCAGTAGTCGCTGACAGGTGTATTCTTCTCGCCTCGTTGCTGCATCACGACACCACCAACGTCGGTACCATTGGCGTCGACATGGAGGATGAAGGGCTTATCTGACGAGGTGAGAGTGGAATTAGAAGAGGGCAAAGGAGCACGATTATTATCCTGAAAGCATTTGGGAAGATCATTAAGGATTTCGGAATTAGAAAGCGCTGACTCCTTGTCAGTGCTTTCGGGAGGAGAAGCTGGGAAGGTCTCACTGTGGATGTAGGGTTCTGTGAAGGTAGAACAATTAGTCAAGACAGTGGGAGGAGTACCATTATATTGCTTCAGGAGGTTGACGTGGCACAGCTGGGTCTTCCGCCGCCTATCTGGAGTCTCTATGACGTAGTTGTTGTTGCTTCTGCACTCTTTGACGCAGTAGGGTCCTGAAAATCTGTTTTGTAAAGGTGAACCTGGGATAGGGAAATAGGCAAGGACGAAGTCTCCCGGCTTGAATTTTCTTACTTTGCTGGTCTGGTCGTAATGAGTCTTCATTCTCACCTGGGCTTTCAATAGATTATCATGGGCAAAACGGTGGACTCTCTCTAGAATGTGTTGAAGGTTTTGAAGAAACTGGGGCACATTCTGATGCTCACTGAAGGTGGCATCTCTGAGAGAGTCTTTGAAAGCCTTAAGGGGAGTACGGCACTTACGGCCGTAGAGCATCTCATAAGGAGATACTCCTAGGGACTCATTGGGGAGACTTCTGAAAATACACATTATAAGGTCAATCTGCTTATCCCAATCCTTCGAGGTTTCACTACAAAACTTTTTCAAGAGTGCTTTGATGGTTTGATGACTACGTTCAAGAGAACCCTGTGAAGCAGGATGATAGGGGCTGGACAATACCTGTTTGATGTTGAACTCCTCCAGTGTCCTTTTGAAGAGATCACTGGTGAAGTTGGTACCACAGTCACTTTGAATCTCCCTGGGAAATCCGTATTGAGTGAAGATCTTCAATAGATGTTTTATAACCGTAGCAGCCGTGATGTTCTTCACTGGAACTGCTATGGGAAATCTGGTGGTAGGACACAGGATGGTTAGGATGTAGGCGTTACCTGAACTGGTCCGAGGTAAAGGACCAACACAGTCTATTATGAGTCTGTGGAAAGGTTCCGCAGGCACCTGTATGGGAATCAGTGGTGCTCTGGGAATGGAGACGTTCGGCTTGCCTGCCATCTGACATGTATGACACTGTTTTACGTACTGTTTGACGTTATTTACCATACCTGGCCAGTAGTAGTCTTGACGAATCCCATGATAAGTCTTGTTGAAGCCGTAGTGGGAGAATGCTCCGTGGGCCAGGTGTAGAATAGTGGGCCGCAGGCTGGTGGGAATCACAAGTTGTTCGATGTTGGCCCAATCGTCCTCCTCCTTCAGTTTACTGGGTCTATATCTGCGGTAGAGCAAGTCGTTCTCTAGGAAGAACCCAGGAATACTGTCGGGTTGAGTCTCAGCCTGGAAAAACAATGGTGTTAAAGTAAGATCTTCCCTCTGCAACTTACGGAACTCCAACTTGGTCAGATGCGGGGGGAGTTTCTGAGGGTCTTGAGGGACAGCGGTAGCTGTAGAGTCAGCTGGCTGTGGACGTGCGGCTTGTGCACGGGTGGTCACGAGAACCGGAGGAGAAACTTCATCACTCTCTTGAACCTCTGCTGGAACATACTCAAGAATAGGGTTTATTGGCACAGAGTTACACACCTGGGGTTTGTCCATGACGATCAGGTTGGTCGGTTGCAGGTCTTCTGCCAAGTCGTTGCCTAGGAGAAGTTGCACTCCAGGCATGGGAAAAGGCTTTTCCCTGACGGCGACTTGGACTTCCCCGTTCACGTAGGGACAATCCAGGTGGACTCTGGCGAGAGGGTATGGAGTGGTAGCAGTGAGGTCAGTGATGAAGACTGTTTCTCCGGTGTAGACGATGTTGGGCACAGCCGACTTCAAGATGATCGATTGTAGAGCCGCTGTGTCCCTCAAGATCTTCAATTTGAAACGTCCCTCCGGATTTGAACCGATGGCAGAGACAGTTCCAGTATACAGGTGGTTACTGAAAAGAGAAAGATCATTAACATCAACACCAACATTCATCACAGGCTTACCGGACTTAGGAGGAGTTGGTTTGGGTCTTTGTTGGTCAGTGGTTCCCTTGTATTGAGACTTACCACACTTGTCTATGGTATGTCCATAGAGTCTACAATACTTGCAGTACAGTTGTGAACCAGCTTGATCGGGGCTCACCTTCTCGTAACTGTACCACGACTTCTTACTGGAGGATGGTTCGGGTGTCAGCCGGTGGATGAGGCTGTGTGTGTCAGCCGACTTAGCACACTTCAGGTAGTCGGTTTCTTCTTTATCTGCTAAGTAGAGGCGGACAGGAGGTGGCACACGTCTCAAGAATTCTTCAACAAGCATCAGGTTGACGAGTTCTGTAAAAGTAGAGACATGTGCTGCTTCCAGCCATTTCATGAAATACCTCCGTTTCGTGTTAGCAAACTCGAGGAAGGTAGTGGTACTTGCCTTCAGGTGGTCACGAAATTTCCTTCTATAACTTTCGGTGGAAAGTAGGTAGGCGTCCAACACTGCTTGTTTCAGAGTGTAGTAGTCATTCTCAGACGCCAAAGTACTGAGTGTGACTGCAGCTCTACCTGTAAGATGGACTCTGAGAAGTGTGGCCCATTGGTCGACAGGCCAACTGAGTTGATTAGCAAGGGTTTCAAAGGTGGTAAAGAACACATCAACTTCTGCTTCTACAAAGGATGGCATTAACTTACTTGCATGTGATATATTAAAACTGACGGGAAGATTGGCAGTAGCTTGCTGGCGTTGAGTGAAGTGGGAAGTTTCCAAGGCGATTTCACGTTGACGACACTCTAGAGCCAGAGTCGCTTGTTGCTTGTCATGTTCGCGTTGCATCTCCAACTCGCGTCGTTTGGTTTCAAGCTGTACTCGTTCCCGCTCCTGGAGTAGTGCAACCTCACGTTCCTGGAGGGCGAGTCCACGTTCGTGTTCTTCTCTCCTCAAGGCAGCTTCGCGTTCTCTGAGGGTGATTTCTCGTTCTTGTTCTTCCCTCCTCAAAGCAGCTTCGCGTTCTTGTTCTTCCCTTCGTATGGCAGCTGCTCGTTCTTGTTGTTCGAGGGCTTCCCTTTGCTGCTCACGTTCAATCTTGGCCAGTTCCAATTGGAGTTTCATCGTTGCCAAATCAGTTTTTCCTGCAATATAGTAAGTTTCATGAGTTTCAGAGTCTATCTTACCTTGCTCTAAATAGTAATCCAGCAACAGGTTGTGTAGGTCATTTTTGTTGGCTTGGTAGGGAACTTCTAGTTGACACTCATGTGCAAGAGTTTGTAATTCAGTCTTCTTGGCACGACTTAAAGTCCCTATTTCACCTGCTGGATTTGTACGGAAAGCTTGGAGACGAAACATGGTGAAATTAGCAAATAAAGGTACACGAATATTCAATAGTGAATGTCAGAAACAGGACAACGTGGCAACTGATACCTATCCTGTGAGATCTTTAACAATTAAAGTTAAGTAAAAGATGTTAAATGATTAAATTAAATCAAGGGCGCAGGAAATCTTGTACCCGGTACTCATGTAAGAGGATAAGGGCAAGAAAATCCTACTAACAAATGAAACAGAGTTTCGAAAACAAATGAAACAGTTAAATGCTTCAAAAGTAAAATTGGTAGTCCAAGGATGTAGGCATACCTTGCCACGTCTCTATAGGACATAAAGCAAGTTTTTCCTACTGAATTTAATATGATACTTACAGAATTAGCGAACTTTTGTGCTCTGAAAAAATAAGCTAATTCCCTACCGTTGTATGTATCATCATCTCTGACTGACATGTAGGGGTGCGAGGTGTCAACTGGTGACGAGAACTGCTGCTGAGGTCCCAATTCAGCAACTAAAGTTCGAGCTAGAGGAACTATGGCCCTCTTTGTCCTCCTACAGTCAGATTGCAGAAGATTGGGTACTCTTGACCCGGGGCAGACCACAGTACCAGGGTACCAATATGATGATCTGTCAGAATGAGAAATATTCAAGGGACATAGATGGTAAATACGAGTAATAACACGGAGGGAGAGATGACCAATTAAGAGTATGACTGCGGCCTACAGTCACCACGTAATCCAAAGTTGTCTCACCTTCACTATATGTTACTCTCGTAATGCACAATACACCGCACCTTATAAAAAATGAAATTGAATATGAAAAATAGTAAAGCTACGTTAACAAAGTTAAATACGCTTACCATAAATTACCACTTGGCACCAGTACCTGAGTGAAGCTCCTAGGACAGGCCCCCATATAACTTGTGACGGTAACGCGTTGGTGTTCGGCTGTTTAAGGCTAGGGGTATGGCCTCGTCACATAGTTATAAAAAAAAAAATAGAAAAAAACTGGAACTTCGTCTGTGGTAAGGTAAGGAGAAGACACACAAAACACAAGTAAATTTTAACAATGAAATTTTAATTACGTTAAATAAATCAAAACATGAAAAAATGCACAAACAAATTCTTATAATAAAATCAATCAATCAAAATAATAAGAATACTTAAATGACACAATGAAAAGTTTCGTTAAGGCAAAATAACAAGAAGTGCAACACAAAATTAAATGGGAGGTGCTGGAATATTGGCTTTAAGCTATCACCTCTCTCAGTACACGCTAACGTCTAGCTGGGAGGAGTGATAACCACGAAAGCACTGAACATTCTGAGGTCTGAGGTCGTGGCGACCCCAGACATCAAGTAGTATAGGGGGGCGAGTGCAGGTGCAGCCAGACCGGCGACCAATCAGCGGGGCCGGTAGCGATCAACGAGTAGTTTGGCGGTTTGAGTCTGAACAGGTGTCTCTGGCTGCAACGTTTTGCGCTCTGGCAAGCCTTGCTGGTGTTGTTGTCATTGTTGGACATTTCTTCCATAGTAGTTTTATATAACCACAACGACGTAATTGTGGAGGGAAGAGCAGGCTCAATCTCTTGAAGGAGATTATCGTCACAATATATATATATATATATATATATATATATATATATATATATATATATATATATATATATATATATATATATATATATATATATATATATATATGTCGTACCTAGTAGCCAGAACTCACTTCTGAGCCTACTATGCAAGGCCCGATTTGACTAATAAGTCAAGTTTTCATGAATTAATTGCTTTTCGACTACCTAACCTACCTAACCTAACGTAACCTAACTTTTTCGGCTTCCTAACCGAACCTAACCTATAAAGATAGGTTAGGTTTGGTTAGGTAGGGTTGGTTAGGTTCGGTCATATATCTACGTTAATTTTAACTCCAATAAAAAAAAATTGACCTCTTATATAATGAAATGGGTTGCTTTATCATTTCATAAGAAAAAAATTAGAGAAAATATATTAATTCATGAAAACTTGGCTTATTAGGCAAATCGGGCCTTGCATTGTAGGCTGAAAAGTGAGTTCTGGCTACTAGGTACGACATATATATATATATATATATATATATATATATATATATATATATATATATATATATATATATATATATATATATATATATATATATATATATATATATGTCGTACCTAATAGCCAGAACGCACTTCTCAGCCTACTATTCAAGGCCCGATTTGCCTAATAAGCCAAGTTTTCATGAATTAATGTTTTTTCGTCTACCTAACCTACCTAACCTAACCTAACCTAGCTTTTTTTGGCTACCTAACCTAACCTTACCTATAAATATAGGTTATATATATATATATATATATATATATATATATATATATATATATATATATATATATATATATATATATATATATATATATATATATATATGTCGTACCTAGTAGCCAGAACGCACTTCTCAGCCTACTATGCAAGGCCCAATTTGCCTAATATGCCAAGTTTTCCTGAATTAATATATTTTATCTAATTTTTTTCTTATGAAATGATAAGGCTACCCATTTCATTACATATGAGATCAATTTTTTTTATTGGAGTTAAAATTAACGTAGATATATGACCAAACCTAACCAACCCTACCTAACCTAACCTAACCTTTCTTTATAGGTTAGGTTAGGTTAGGTAGCAGAAAAAGTTAGGTTAGGTTAGGTTAGGTAGGTTAGATAGTCGAAAAACAATTAATTCATGAAAATTTGGCTTATTAGGCAAATCGGGCGATGCATAGTAGGCTGAGAAGTGCGTTCTGGCTACTAGGTACGACATATATATATATATATATATATATATATATATATATATATATATATATATATATATATATATATATATATATATATATATATATATATATATATACATATATATATATATATATATATATATATATATATATATATATATATCAGACCACGGAGGAAAATGAAACAGGAATTTCCTTAAGTACTTTCGTATATTAAATACATCTTCAGAAGGAATGTATGAGGTCTCCGTGGTCTGACATTGTCACATTCTTAATCACGTGTTTATTTTCGTGATATACACACATTATATATATATATATATATATATATATATATATATATATATATATATATATATATAACTGAAAACTCACACCCCAGAAGTGACTCGAACCCATACTCCCAGAAGCAACGCAACTGGTATGTACAAGACGCCTTAATCCACTTGACCATCACGACCGGACATAATGAGGTGATAGCCGAGGCTATTTGAACCACCCCACCGCCGGCACTCGGATAGTTATCTTGGGCATAGCATTTTACCAAATCACCTCATTCTTTGGGGCACACGTGAGGAACACAAATGCGAACAAGCCTGAATGGTCCCCAGGACAATATGCAACTGAAAACTCACTCCCCAGAAGTGACTCGAACCCATACTCCCAGAAGCAACGCAACTGGTATGTACAAGACGCCTTAATCCACTTGACCATCACGACCGGACATAATGAGGTGATAGCCGAGGCTATTTGAACCACCCCACCGCCGGCACTCGGATAGTTATCTTGGGCATAGCATTTTACCAAATCACCTCATTCTTTGGGGCACATGTGAGGAACACAAATGCGAACAAGCCTGAATGGTCCCCAGGACAATATGCAACTGAAAACTCACACCCCAGAAGTGACTCGAACCCATACTCCCAGAAGCAACGCAACTGGTATGTACAAGACGCCTTAATCCACTTGACCATCACGACCGGACATAATGAGGTGATAGCCGAGGCTATTTGAACCACCCCACCGCCGGCACTCGGATAGTTATCTTGTTCATAGCATTTTACCAAATCACCTCATTCTTTGGGGCACACGTGAGGAACACAAATGCGAACAAGCCTGAATGGTCCCCAGGACAATATGCAACTGAAAACTCACACCCCAGAAGTGACTCGAACCCATACTCCCAGAAGCAACGCAACTGGTATGTACAAGACGCCTTAATTCACATTTGTGTTCCTCACGTGTGCCCCAAAGAATGAGGTGATTTGGTAAAATGCTATGCCCAAGATAACTATCCGAGTGCCGGCGGTGGGGTGGTTCAAATAGCCTCGGCTATCACCTCATTATGTCCGGTCGTGATGGTCAAGTGGATTAAGGCGTCTTGTACATACCAGTTGCGTTGCTTCTGGGAGTATGGGTTCGAGTCACTTCTGGGGTGTGAGTTTTCAGTTGCATATTGTCCTGGGGACCATTCAGGCTTGTTCGCATATATATATATATATATATATATATATATATATATATATATATATATATATATATATATATATATATATATATATATATATATATATATATATATATATATATATATATATACGTATATAGTGCCCATATATGAAATAGATATTAATTTACTTACACCTTAGCCACACCTTAGCCAAGACGGGGAGGAGAGTGGTCGGTTTCGACACTATTTCAATAATATGTGGTGGGGGGGGGGGGGGGAGGTGTAGCGTCCTTTTATTGACTTAGAACAGGGGGGGGGGCGGCGTTGCCACATACAAACCTCTCAGCCCTTTATGTAAGAGAAAGGTTAGGCCTGCTGTAGATAATTTTTTTTTTCTCTCATCTGGGGGTCATCACTAGGGAACTTCTCCAACAAAAAAAAACATCAGGAGGACTGTCTATGCCCTGAGGGTGTGGTGTTCCTTGGTGGGTGAATACACACACACACACACACACACACACACACACACACACACACACACACACACACACACACACACACACACACTCTCACTCACACACACTGTTACGGCCCTCTTGGGTCGCAACTGGGTTCTTTCTCTGATGTTGTTAGAGGTAGGGTATCCGGCCCCAAGCTAGTAGTGGCTTTCAAGGGATGTGATCCGTAACGCAAGTAAATTAAAGGGGAAGGGAGACAAAGGCAAAAACTTAAGGGGGCATATAAAAAAATATCGTTATAAATTAAAATTGTTCAATTTGCTTATAAATTTTTTTATGAAATGGTTATAGAAAGGGCTGCAACTGGTCCAAGTTTCACCATCACACCCTAAACAGAAAAGGAGAAAAAAAATACACAACGTATTATGGAACGAATGTTCAACATTCTCAAATAATCTCAGGGAACACATGTGTCAACTAAAATGTCTACTATGTGCTGTAGAAGCACAAACCCTTGTAATAATTGTAATATGTATGTTCAATATATTTATATTTAATTTTTTTTTTCTTTTTCTTTTTTTTTTCTTTTTTTTTGGCCAATTTTTTTTTCTCGTTTGTTATCAAGGGATTTGCATGAAACTTGCACACCTTGCTCAATGGATGCCTATCTGCAAGGGTGCCAATTATGAACGAAATCTGTTGAAGTCAAGCTCAGCTACAGGTGGCCGAACTTGGATCTTTATTTTACTCTGGAAAGTAATTTACACCTTCAAATTACTTCAGAGCTTTTATTTATTAATCAATTTACATGCAAATTACACCTTATATGTAGCGTCTGTGCTTCTACATACTCTAGTAGACATTTTAGTCCAAAGTCTATTTGTTAATTTTATAAAAATTTATAAATATCATATATTGCATATTTTTTTAGTAGGGTAACTTTGAAAAATTATATTATTGCACTAAACACTTTTTTGATAAAACTGATCACTAGAATCCTTTATTATGTGCTTAATTTAATATCTGAGTGTTATAGAAATGATTTTTGGTAACACATGTGTTCCCTGAAACTATTTGAAAATTCGTTGCATAATTCGTTGTTTATTTTTTTTCTCCTTTTCTGTTTAGGGTGTGATGATGAAACTTGGACCAGCTGCAGCCCTTTTTATAACCATTTCATAAGAAAATTTATAAGCAAATTGAACCACTTTTAATTTTACATCGATATGCCTCCTTAATAATATAATTGTCACCATCACCATAAATAACATATATCTTATCACACGGGGGAGGTATAAACACTATTATATACAACGTAGTCTTCCTCTGAAGACTCTGGACGTTCACAGTGCTCAGACCAACACAGTGAATCAGACCAACTTAAGCTCCTTGATTCTGTCATCATCTCATCACAGGATTTTCCCCATGAAACTGACAGAGAAGACTGTACTGCCATCGTGATCCAGGAATTGCGTACTAAGTTGAATTATTCAATCGAAGCAAGAGACATTAAGTCAGCTTATAGAGTGGGTACCAAATCATCTGGTGCAAACAACAGAAGGATACGCGTGAAGTTGGATAGCTGCTCCCGCAAGTCAGACCTTATCACTGCTGCAGTCGCTAGGAAAGCCAAGGTTTATGTGAACGAATGTCTTACCAGATTCAGACAAAATCTCTTATTTAAACTACGTGGAATTCGCAATAGATCCACTGCTATTAAACATTGTTTTGTGCGCGATGGTAAAATAATAGCTAGGAAGACTGACTCTGGAAAAACTTATGTCATAACCACTGAAGCACACCTCACTTCTTTCCTGGATGACTGTGGGATATCAACTGAATAACCAGAACATAATTTGTAGTCTCACATACAACCAAAGTGTACTGAAGCTCTGCCTTTCCTTTCCAAAGGTGTTTATTTTTATTTTTATTTTAATTTTTACTTTATTTTTTGTTTGTCATCTTTGCCTGTTTTATACTCTTAATTATTTGTTCTTAGTTAATCCCCTTGTCACTAAACCTAGGGCTTTTTATTACCCTGTTAATTAACCATTACTAAGCTAATTATCTTCAAGATCATTTTTTTATGATTATTATTTTTCTTATTATTTTTTATTTTACATTTATATTGTCAGTCTCTACTGATTTTTTGTGTTTTATTTTATGTAACTTCTGTGTCCTCCCTGGCTATCTATTGGATCTTTATTTTACTTCTAAATTGTTACTATTTTATTGTATCTGCTCTTATTCTTGTGTTTTGCTTTATCGTGTATCTTGTATCGTGATCCCTCTGCATCTCTATGCACACTGATATTGATCCTGATCAAAATCTTCTGTCTCATATCTATACCAACCAGCACATTGATCATCATTATTGTAAGTATTTCACAGCACACCAGGCTAAAAACAAACTCCAAAATAGCACCTATCTATCAGTTTATAACCAAAATGTTAGATCACTTGGTAAACATTTTGACGATTTAAATGCACTACTCACAGCACTAGGTACTAACCTATCGTTCATTATTTTAACAGAAACTTGGCTAAATAAAGACTATACCCAACTCTACAACTTAGCTGGTTATAAAGCCATTCATAACTGTAGGCCTAATAAAAAAGGTGGTGGCACAGCTATATATTACCGAGATACATTTATCTGCAACAGTGTTATTAGTGACAGAGATGACTACTGTGAATATACTTTTGCTCAGTTTACAATTAAATCCCTTAAATCCTCTTTGACTATTGGAGCCATCTATAGATTTCCCAATACTAACATAGCTTCTTTCTCAGACAACCTAAGGAATCTTATTATAAACAACAATCTCAACAAAAACCACATCATTCTGGGAGGAGACTTTAATATTGACCTGGGTCAACAAAACTGCTCTCAAGTTGACTATTTCCTTAACAGCATGAACTCCTGTATGCTAATCCCCACTATCACCAAACCTACCCGAGTCACTCAAACATCAGCCACTACCTTGGACCACATATGGACAAACATAACAGCTCCCCTTGTATCTGGTATAATCTACGACAGAACAACTGACCACTATCCTACCTTTCTCATAGCGAACATGGACATAACACCACCAAAAAGCAAGAAATTTTCATTTAGGCTACACAGTGAATCAGCTTTAGACAATCTTACAGAGGCACTTCACAATATTAACTGGGATTCTGAATTCAATAATACCCATGATATAAATTCATTAGCTAACCTCTTCCTCTCCAAAACTCTAAGCCTCTACAACCTTCATTGTCCCCTTCTTACAAAGCAAGTAACTGACAAAAGATTAAACAATCCATGGCTCACAAATGGCATTCTCAACTCAATCAACAAGAAACATGAATATGAAAAGAAAGTTAGGATTGGCCTAGTTTCAAAGGAAGTAGCTAAAAGGTACTCATCAATGCTTACCAGTATCATAAGAAAGGCAAAACTTGCATATTATGTGAATAGATTCAATGAAGCAAAAGGCAACATGAAAAACACTTGGAAAACTATCTCTAGTATCCTAGGAACTAAACAACACTCACATAATCAAATAAAACTCTACAAGGATGGGGATATACCGTCAACTGATTTAGAAATGGCAAATGAATTTAATAGTTTCTTTTCATCGGTTGGTGCTAATCTTGCCAGTAAAATCCCACAGACTCAGACACATATTAACACATATCTCTCAGGCAGCTATCCAAACTCTCTTCTCCTTTCACCAATCAGCCCGGCAGATGTTGTGTCCATCATACACTCTCTAAAAACCAAGGCAGGGAACACCAGTGAAATTCCGTCCATTGTGTACAAGAGAGCCTCCCATGCCCTTGCCCCACCCATAGCACTACTGTTCAACAAATCTATAGAGTGTCACACCTTCCCTGATATCCTCAAAAAAGCAAGAGTAACGCCAGTCCATAAAGGAGGCAATCCGGCGGACATAAACAATTATAGACCAATATCAAATCTACCCATTCTATCAAAAATATTTGAAAAAATTATTTACAAACAGCTCTATTCCTACCTCGTAAAATTCGACATACTCAGCCCCTGCCAGTTTGGCTTCCGGTCCCAAAAGAGTACCAATGATGCAATCATTAGTCTCCTTGACATTATCTACTCAGCCCTTGACAAAAATGAGTTTCCGATTGGACTCTTCATTGACCTAAGAAAAGCCTTTGATACTGTTAATCACAACTACCTCTTATTTAAACTCCAGCATTATGGAATCCGAGGCCTTGCCCTTGACTACATCCGATCCTATCTTAGTGACAGACACCAATATGTAACCATCAATGATACAACTTCTTCCACTCTACCAATTACCGTTGGAGTGCCACAGGGCAGCATCTTAGGACCTCTTCTATTTCTTATATATATAAACGATCTGCCTAATGTCTCTAATATTCTCAAACCTATATTGTTTGCTGACGATACTACCCTTATCTACTCAAACCTCAACCCACATACACTAAATAATGTTGTGAATAATGAATTAAAAAAAGTCCACTTATGGATGTCAACGAACAAACTAACATTAAACATCGAAAAGACTTACT
Source organism: Procambarus clarkii (assembly GCF_040958095.1). Taxonomy (NCBI): domain Eukaryota; kingdom Metazoa; phylum Arthropoda; class Malacostraca; order Decapoda; family Cambaridae; genus Procambarus; species Procambarus clarkii. The sequence continues at coordinate 38,594,506 of NC_091185.1, read as the reverse complement.
ACATCTTATTTGGAAGCAAATCATCAAATGCAATTCAGCTACAGATAGACAACATTAACATCAGTAATAAAAATGATGGCAAGTTTCTTGGCCTATTCCTAGACAAGAGACTCAACTTCAGCACCCACATTCAACACATAACTAAGAAAGTCTCTAAGACAGTTGGTATACTCTCCAAAATCAGATATTATGTTCCTAACTCTGCTCTCCTCTCACTATATTATGCACTAATCTACCCCTATCTTAATTATGGTATCTGTGCATGGGGGTCTACCACTGCAAACCACCTTAAGCCCATCATCACACAGCAAAAATCTGCTATCAGAATAATAACTAACTCTGCTTTCAGACAACACTCAGCTCCCTTGTTTAAATCTCTAAACTTGCTAAATATTAACTCCCTCCACACATTCTCTTGTGTCAACTACATTTACAAAACCCTGTTCTTAAATGCAAACCATGCTCTGAAACTCTCCCTGGACAGATGTAATAGGACCCATTATCACCACACCAGAAATAAATATCTCTTTGATATCCCCAGGGTCAAACTTAATCTGTGTAAACACTCTATGCAAATTAAGGGACCTAGTCTATGGAACTCACTCCCTAGTGAATTGAAAAACTGTAAAACTTTTGCCTTATTTAAAAGCAAAACCAAAAAGTACCTAACTTCATCTATTTAGTTTCCTACACTGACTGAGCTTTAACTTTGCTCTGTACCTAGTGGTACCCAATCTCCTAATTTTTATGTAATATCAAACAACCTTATCATTGTGTTCATTGCTGTCTTCTTTTATGTGCTAGCCATATGCTGTATTGTGACTACCAATTTTTGTCAACTACCATTCAAGCTGTCATTGCAATCAATCTTATATTGTTTCTGCTGTATTGTGCCTACCAATTTGTTGTCAACTACCATTTTAAGCTGTCATTGCAATCAATCATAGCTACCTATGTGCTTTAATATACTGTACCTATAATTTTCTCTCATCTTTTTTTTTTTCATTCCATGTAATCTGTTATCATTTTTTTGTCTATAAATTTTGCAAGTATTTACCTCCTTAAAATTTTCTTAGATTAAGGACCTGCCCGAAACGCTGCGCGTGCTAGTGGCTTTACAAGACTGTAATTACCATAATTGTATCCTCACATTCCTTATGTACATTCTTGTATATGCATAAATAAATAAATGATGCTAAGCTCTTGGTCCTCTTGTGGCCTCACGATGAATCCTTCGGTTCTCTTGAGTCTACCCTGGCCACAGGCCAGCCAATTCACAGTTCCACTGGGGGCACCGTCGTGGAGGCCGTCAACCACAAATCCAGCCTGTAGCTGGCAGGTTCCAATCAGCAACGCTGCGTAGGCCACTCCACGACCGATACTAGGGTTGCGAGCCCTAGTCAGGAGCCTCGTGTGATCCCACAGATCACTCTCCTCACCACAACACCCCAGTGGTTAAGCGTCTCCACCAGTCAGCCCCGGGTACGACAATCCCTCAGCTGCCCCGTCACAGGCAGGCTAACACCACAGTGTTCATCCGGGGGGGTGACTCACAGCTGCTGCAGCAAATACTTGGAGACAAGACGGCTGCCTTGGGTAGACTGATCCAACTTCCATTACAGCAGTCCCAGGTCGACTCTGTAATCAGACACGTCATCAGTAATAGGGACACTCTAGGGCACCTCACTTACAGGCTTAGACACAAACGCCCGACGTATCTACTCCATAGATGGCGTTGCTGTCTAAGCTCCACCTCACCAGAGGTCAGCAGCGGCTGTGTTATGAGCTGATCAGGACGGGAAACTAGCCCTTGTGGCCAGTATATCTCGTCCTCACTAGATGGCGCCGTTCATTTGGAGGGGGTTTCGGGAGCTGACCCACAGATGTCGTGGTCGTCACTGCTCCGGGCTCGGACGCTGGGCTCGGGTCCGTAACACCTCCCCACCAAAAAGAAATTGGTTTGGGGTTCTAAAAAGAAAAACACAAACCAAATTATTACGTGGTTACAATTCCCCACGGACTCACGTACTTTATAAACTGGAATGGCGAGGATGTCTTTTCCACAGAACTGTACTACTGGGGAACTCTGGCACAAAGGAAACTTGCAGATGGAAGGCAATGACCTGCCTGATGTAATCTTCCACACTTCCACTGCGATGTCAATCAGGGGCTTAATCTCACGTGTCCCGAGTAAGGATTGGTGTAAACACGACCTGGGGCGACTCGACACTTCCCTGTGTCGTGGCACCGATGATGGCTGGTCACAGACGGCATTTCTGGTGCCGGTCCGGTAGTCCTTCAGGGAGACGGGAACCTGGAATACAGGGGTCTGATAATTCAGAGTGATAGCGATAGTTAAATCCGTACTCACAGCACACTCCTCTACTAGGCCCACACCTAGTCCCAACAGGGCTGCTCGTACATCGAGGATGCCATTCGCTCTGCCACCGTCAGGTCGACCAACGTTCCGTATAATGCTGCATCCTGGGTCAGCAATCACACGGGGGGGTGTCAACCTGTCGAAAACAGTCACTCATAAGATCACATCTCGTACCTCCTGTATCTACCATCACCTTCCAGGTCTCTCCTTTGACTGCAACTCTCGCAGTGCAAATCTCCAATCCCTGGGATCTCTTCGCGATGTTCATGGGAGCCATCATCTGTCGGGTCGTCCACTGGTCCTTACCGAGAACACACATAAGAACAAAAGATACTGCTAGGAAACATTTGGTTAACTTAGGGACAAGTTTCCTGAGCTTGAAATGTCCATAGCCGGCTACATCCATTAGCCTGGTTTGGACCAAAGAGGACACTAAAACCTTTGCACATACCTCACATACCTCCGACGTCTGGGGAATCTCTGGCCGGTTCAATGAACGCTGTACCTTGCCATACCGCAAGTACACATCCGCCTTCGCTCCAGACTCTGGGGTATCCGTGGGTGCTTGCACACGAGACCTCTCTTCTTGCTCAGTCGCTTCTGCTACCTTAACCGCATGTTCCTCGTCGGGAGAAGAATCAGGAGGCTCTGCTACGATGTTGTAAATCTGTAGGCGAGAGGAAGGATTAAACATGTTACCTGATTCCGGGTCTGGCTGTACCTGGACATTACCACTGCCTGCCGTTACCTCAGACCTTGCTGTTCCGGCTGACTCGTCCACAATCTTGGGATGATTGGTGCTCCAATCTGTCACCAAGTCGTTGGCTAGTATCACGTCAATCCCAGCTATAGGGAGGGTATCGACTACTGCCAACGCACATGTGCCGCTGAAGTAAGGCGAGTTGAGATGTACCGGCACTAAGGGGGCGATGTACTGCGTCCTAGGAAACCCAACCAGGACAACCTTTGGTCTCCCGTCTACTCTCACTCCCTCGGGTAACGAGTCTCTCATGATCAGGGACTGGGCTGCTCCACTATCTCTGAGCACTATTACCGATCTACCAGTATGATCACTCGACACATACCCGCTTGAAGTGTGAGGGGAAAACAATCTTGGTCCTTCCTGAGTAGTCATAGACTGGCTTCCTTCTGGTGGTGTCACACAGCTCACCAACATCACCTCCCTACGTGGGCCGCTACCTCTCCTGCCTCGGCACATAGCAGCTACATGCCCTTTCTGCCCACAAGTCCAGCACACCATATTCCTCCTTGGACTCCGGTGTTTAGGACTGTTAGGACTAGTCCTTCGAGGGCTACTTTGGGGCGTCTTCTTAGCGCTTTGTGGGACAGGGGTCTCCTCTTCGTCATGACGAGGTTTGTCAAACCGGCGGGGGTAACTCCTTGGGACATACTTAGCAGAAGGCCTATGCGTCAGGATGTACTCTTCAGCCATGGTGGCTGCCGCGCTTAAGGTCTCCACCTGCTGCTCTTCTAAGTATGTCTTCAGGTCTCCAGACAAACAATCCTTGAAGTCCTCTAACAGTATGAGCTGCTCGAGGTCTTCTTTGGTCTCCACCTTCCGAGAGGCACACCATTCCTGGAAAAGTCGCTCCTTGATTGTGGCGAATTCGGTGAAAGTGTGCTCTGAGGTCTTTTTCAGGTTTTTGAACTTCTGCCTGTAAGCCTCAGGTACCAATTGGTACGCCATGAGCACGACCTTCTTCACCTTGTCATAATCGCCGGAGTCGTCAAGGGACAACGTGGAGTAGGCAATTTGGGCCTTCCCAGTCAAGACTGACTGTATCATGATGACCCAATTCTCCCTTGGCCACTCCAAAGAGGCAGCGACTTTCTCGAAGGCCGCGAAGAACTTCGACACTTCCTTCTCATTGAATTTTGGGACCATTTTGATGTTCCTCACCGGATCGAAAATACTTGTTTCCATTCTTTGCCTCCCACCACCTAACCGCAATACTTCTAGTTCATGTTCTCTCTGTCTTTCTTTTTCTTCTCTTTCTCGCTGTTTCTCTTCCCTTTCTCGCTCTTCTCTTTCTCTTTCTCTTTCTCGCTCCTCTTTTTCTCTTTTCTCTTCTCTTTCTCGCTCTTCTTTTTCTCGTTTTTCTTTTCTATTTCTCGCTCTTGTTTCCTTTCTTCTAATTCTAAACGCCTCATCGCCATTTCTTTATCTTTTAATTCTCGTTCTAATTCTAACTTCTTCCATTCTATCTCGCGATTTATCTCTAAGGCACGCATTTTGACAGTAAGAAAGCTAATATTCAGCTCACCTGCATCGCTGTCAATGTCACTGCCTTTATCTTCCTTTTCAGTGGAAGCTACTTCCTCACTTTCTTTTGTACCTTGTGCCTCACTTTCCTGTTTCTCATCAGCCTTCAAATGCCGGTGAACCTTGGACAAGATCTCCACACGGGAATCACTGGCACGGATCTTGATCTCCAGGTAGGCACTCACCAGTACGAGTTCCTGTTTGCCCAGATATTTCAATCTGGCAAGACAGTCCTCCCTGTTCAGAAAGGCCTGAACATCGTCCAGATCGTCGATGGTCGCTTTTTCTGCCATTGTCACAGATGGAACACTAGCACTTAACACACTGCTTCACTTTAGAACTTAACGCACCGAGCACCGCACTACACAATATTGCACTTAATCACAGCGAGCACCGCACTGCACAATATTGCACTTAGTCACTCCGAGCACCGCACAGGACGTATAACGTCCTAATAGTCACACACAGGGGGAATTATTTACAGGGATCACGCCACTTCACCACCCCTGTCAAACATACTTGACAAGGGGTCGGATTCCGCTGGGGATGCCAATTATGTTACGGCCCTCTCGGGCCGCAACCGGGTTCTTTCTCTGATGTTGTTAGAGGTAGGGTATCCGGCCCCAAGCTAGTAGTGGCTTTCAAGGGATGTGATCCATAACGCAAGTAAATTAAAGGGGAAGGGAGACAAAGGCAAAAACTTAATAATATAATTGTCACCATCACCATAAATAATATATATCGTATCACACGGGGGAGGTATAAACACTATTATATACAACGTAGTCTTCCTCTGAAGACTCTGGACGTTCACGGTGCTCAATGATGCTAAGCTCTTGGTCCTCTTGTGGCCTCACGATGAATCCTTCGATTCTCTTGAGTCTACCCTGGCCACAGGCCAGCCAATTCACAGTTCCACTGGGGGCACCATCGTGGAGGCCGTCAACCACAAATCCAGCCTGTAGCTGGCAGGTTCCAATCAGCAACGCTGCGTAGGCCACTCCACGACCGATACTAGGGTTGCGAGCCCTAGTCAGGAGCCTCGTGTGATCCCACAGATCACTCTCCTCACCACAACACCCTAGTGGTTAAGCGTCTCCACCAGTCAGCCCTGGGTACGACAATCCCTCAGCTGCCACGTCACAGGCAGGCTAACACCACAGTGTTCTTCCGGGGGGATGACTCACAGCTGCTGCAGCAAATACTTGGAGACAAGACGGCTGCCTTGGATAGACTGATCCAACTTCCATTACAGCAGTCCCAGGTCGACTCTGTAATCAGACACGTCATCAGTAATAGGGACACTCTAGGGCACCTCACTTACAGGCTTAGACATAAACGCCCGACGTATCTACTCCATAGATGGCGTTGCTGTCTAAGCTCCACCTCACCAGAGGTCAGCAGAGGCTGTGTTATGAGCTGATCAGGACGGGAAACTAGCCCTTGTGGCCAGTATATCTCGTCCTCACTAGATGGCGCCGTTCATTTGGAGGGGGTTTCGGGAGCTGACCCACAGATGGCGTGGTCATCACTGCTCCCGGCTCGGACGCTGGGCTCGGGTCCGTAACACACACACACACACACACACACATATATATATATATATATATATATATATATATATATATATATATATATATATATATATATATATATATATATGTATATATATATATATATATATATATATATATATATATATATATATATATATATATATATATATATATATATATATATATATATATATATATATATATTAATATATTTTGGTAGCAGTCTTTCCTGTAGACATATATTATTAAATATGACCGAAAAAGTAAGATTAATAATTCTAACATGAATTTTCTCAATCTTTCGTACATTTCTTTTCACTGCTGGTGGTAATTCAAAAATCAATTCTCCAAAATTCATTTTTATTTCTAGTCTGACTCAACACTTGAGCGCGTTTCGTAAAACTTATTTCATTTTCAAAGACTTTAGTTTACACATACACAACTGAATAGAACTTACACATCTCCAATTTGTTTATATCTACATTTGAGTGAGGTGGATGGGATGAGGTGGTATTAATAGGGTATTAAATTCATCAACACAAGACAGAACACGAAACAATGGGTATTGAATGGAAGTGATTGTAGAAAGCCTATTGGTTCATATTTCTTGATGCTTCTATATTGGAGCGGAGTCTTGAGGTGGGTAGAATATAGTTGTGCATTAATTGGCTGTTGATTGCTGGTGTTGACTTCTTAATGTGTAGTGCCTCGCAAACGTCAAGCCGTCTGCTATCGCTGTATCTATCGATGATTTCTGTGTTGTTTACTAGGATTTCTCTGGCGATGGTTTGGTTGTGGGAAGAGATTATATGTTCCTTAATGGAGCCCTGTTGCTTATGCATCGTTAAACGCCTAGAAAGAGATGTTGTTGTCTTGCCTATATACTGGGTTTTTTGGAGCTTACAGTCCCCAAGAGGGCATTTGAAGGCATAGATGACATTGGTCTCTTTTAAAGCGTTTTGCTTTGTGTCTGGAGAGTTTCTCATGAGTAGGCTGGCCGTTTTTCTGGTTTTATAGTAAACCATTTACTAATGTAATAAGTTTTACGAAACGCGCTCAAGTGTCGCGTCAGACTAGAAATAAAAATGAATTTTGGAGAATTCATTTTTGAATTACCACCAGCAGTGAAAAGAAATGTACGAAAGATTGAGAAAATTCGTGTTAGAATTATTAATCTTACTTTTTCGGTCATATTTAATAATATATATATATATATATATATATATATATATATATATATATATATATATATATATATATATATATATATATATATATATATGTCATACCTAGTAGCCAGAATGCACTTCTCAGCCTACTATGCAAGGCCCGATTTGCCTAATAAGCCAAGTTTTCATGAATTAATATATTTTCTCTAATTTTTTTCTTATGAAATGATAAAGCTACCCATTTAATTATGTATGAGGTCAATTTTTTTTTATTTGAGCAAAAATTAACGTAGATATATGACCGAACCTAACCAACCCTACCTAACCTAACCTAACCTATCTTAATAGGTTAGGTTAGGTGGCCGAAAAAGTCAGGTTAGGTTAGGTTAGGTAGGTTAGGTAGTCGAAAAACAATTAATTCATGAAAACTTGGCTTATTAGGCAAAACGGGCCTTGCATAGTAGGCTGAGAAGTGCGTTCTGGCTACTAGGTACGACATATATATATATATATATATATATATATATATATATATATATATATATATATATATATATATATATATATATATATGTCGTACCTAGTAGCCAGAATGCACTTCTCGGCCTACTATGCAAGGCCCGATTTGCCTAATAAGCAAAGTTTTCCTGAATTAATATATTTTTTCTAATTTTTTTCTTGTGAAATGATAAAGCTACCCATTTCATTATGTATGACGTCAATTTTTTTTTATTGGAGTTAAAATTAACGTAGATATATGACCGAACCTAACCAACCCTACCTAACCTAACCTAACCTATCTTTATAGGTTAGGTTAGGTTAGGTAGCCAAAAAAGTTAGGTTAGGTTAGGTTAGGTAGTCGAAAAACAATTAATTCATGAAAACTTGGCTTATTAGGCAAAACGGGCCTTGCATAGTAGGCTGAGAAGTGCGTTCTGGCTACTAGGTACGACATATATATATATATATATATATATATATATATATATATATATATATATATATATATATATATATATATATATATATATATATATATATATATATGTCGTACCTAGTAGCCAGAATGCACTTCTCGCACTACTATGCAAGGCCCGATTTGCCTAATAAGCAAAGTTTTCCTGAATTAATATATTTTTTCTAATTTTTTTCTTGTGAAATGATAAAGCTACCCATTTCATTATGTATGACGTCAATTTTTTTTTATTGGAGTTAAAATTAACGTAGATATATGACCGAACCTAACCAACCCTACCTAACCTAACCTAACCTATCTTTATAGGTTAGGTTAGGTTAGGTAGCCAAAAAAGTTAGGTTAGGTTAGGTTAGGTAGTCGAAAAACAATTAATTCATGAAAACTTGGCTTATTAGGCAAATTGGGCCTTGCATAGTAGGCTGAGAAGTGTGTTCTGGCTACTAGGTACGACATATATATATATATATATATATATATATATATATATATATATATATATATATATATATATATATATATATGTCGTACCTAGTAGCCAGAACGCACTTCTCAGCCTACTATGCAAGGCCCGATTTGCCTAATAAGCCAAGTTTTCCCGAATTAATATATTTTCTCTAATTTTTTTCTTATGAAATGATAAAGCTACCCATTTCATTATGAATGAGGTCAATTTTTTTTTATTGGAGTTAAAATTAACGTAGATATATGACTGAACCTATCCAACCCTACCTAACCTAACCTAACCTATCTTTATTGGCTAGGTTAGGTTAGGTAGCCGAAAAAGTTAGGTTAGGTTAGGTTAGGTAGGTTAGATAGTCGAAAAACAAATAATTCATGAAAACTTGGCTTATTAGGCTAATTTGGCCTTGCATAGTAGGCCTAGAAGTGCGTTCTGGCTACTAGGTACGACATATATATATATATATATATATATATATATATATATATATATATATATATATATATATATATATATATATATATATATATATATATATATATATATATATATATGTGTGTGTGTGTGTGTGGGTATGACCGCCCATAGGTAATTGAACCATTTATTGGGGAAAATTTGGAGGAGTGTACTTCTGTCACAGACGAGCAACTTAATATTTTCCACCACCCAGTAAGAATATTTGTAGCCGGATTCAGCAATTCTGGGAAAACGTCTCTAGTGGGAAATTTATGTGTTAAATACCGTAGAAAATTCTCAACATTTTTTGTGTCAACTGCAAATAATACAGAACATCCTCTTTCAAACATACCTTCTCTGCGAAACAAGGTTACTCTCTCCCAAGAGCTGATTAACCCATTAGAGTATAAAGATCCTTTTTCAAATGAGTCAGTTTTGTATATAATTGATGACTTATACCTGGAAGTAATACAGAGTCCAATTATAGCCAATATCTTCACCTGAGGGAGACACGGTAATATTTCTGCAATTCTAATTAGTCAAAATTTGTTTCCCCAGGGGAAATATGCCAGGACAATAACTGTGAATTGTAGCCATTATATATTAATGAAGCAGAGAGACATAACCCAACTTGAAATTTTAAGTGGTCAGTTATATGGGCGGAAAACTATTAATAACTTCGTTGAAATATACCGTCGAGGAATATCCCAGAGCAAGTATGGTTATTTATTGGTCGATCTAACGGTTCCTGAGGCATTACAACTACGAACGAGCATCGCCAATGAAGACCGGTGTGAAATTGTTTATCAAATGTAATAAAAAAAAATGTCTCTAACGATACAGAAACGGTCAATTCTAACCACCATCTATAATGACATTTTTAGCGTGGGTGGTTTCACAGGATCAATTAAAAAATTGTATAAGGCTGCCAGACTTAAAGACCCTAACATCAGTATTGCAGATGTGAAGGAATTTCTTCGTGGAGAGCGATCTAATACCTTACATAGGAGAAATTTAGTTAGGTTCCCCCGACGGAAAATATTAGCTCCTAAGCCTCGTACCATAATTGCCTGTGACCTAGGGGACTTTTGTAGTTTACAAAAATACAATAATGGTGTTAAATATATTTTAATTTGTGTCAACGTTTATTCCCGCCTAATGCAGACTCAAACTTTAAAAAACAAAAAAATCGAGTGATGTGTTAGTGACTCTAAAAAAGATATTAGATATTAGAGGAAACGCCTCAGTTTCTCGGTGTAAGGCGGATATTCACCGACCGAGGTAGAGAATTTTACAACAAGTCAGTTCAAAATTATTTTAATAAGAAAAATATTAAATTGTATAGTGTATTTTCGAAAATGAAATCTAGCATAGTGGAGCGAGCCATCAAAACTTTAAAGCATAAACTGTATCATTATATGATGCAAGCTAATTCATTAAAATACATCCACATCCTCCCAAAAGTCATGGATGTGTACAACCACACATTCCACAGGATACTAAAAAATACTCCTCATGCCATTCATAAGTTGCAAAATATTGAAGATATATGAAGACAGTTTAAGGTCATGTATTTAAACAATGACTCCTCCATAACTTTCATCAGTCCACAGTTGCACCTTGAGCAGCATGTGCGATTGGCAAAGTGTAGGAATATATTTCACAAAGGTTTTTGGCTCCAAAATACAGAAGAAATATTTCTAGTGTCACGTATTGACAGAACACATCCAATCCCGACATATAAAATCAAAGATTTAAACAACGAGCCGGTCAGTGGCATGTTTTATGAGCAAGAATTGATCCCAACATCCCTTCCAGACTATTTTCCCATAACGATATTACAGTCTAGGAAAACATCAAAAGGACACAGAGAATATTTCATCAAGTGGAGAGGGTACCCAAATTCTAGCAATAGCTGCATTAAAGCTCAAGACATCGTCAAATTTAACAAAAAATTACAGTTCATCAGGACTCTCTCAAAGAGAAACATCATCAATTGTTATTTTTATTAAACAATTTATGACCCAAGAAGCGGAATAAACTAATCAAGGCTTTAAAACGGCAGGAAATTGAATCAATTTGTGAAATTTTTGCCAATTTTCTGAAACGAAACATCCCGGTTCAACCGCAAATAATTAATGGCTTACAGAGGTATCAGAATGACATTCGTTCTGTAGCACGTGAGAAAATTCCATTGTACAAGAAGAAGAATATTCTAACTTCTAGGCGTGGTGGGGCGATATTGGCGGCTCTGCTACCTTTGGCTGTATCGTTAATTTCCTCCCTAATAAGGTAATTACGTAAATAACTAATGAGAGAAAAATGGTGAAAGAATATTGTCTGGTACCACGAATCATAGCCGAATAATATTTGTTTAATAAAAACAAGAACACACCATCCCCTCTTAATGCGGTGGGTCTGCCCTCTCCCAGCGGTGATGATGGTGAAAGTAAGTCCTTCTCTTTAAAAAACGAAAGCAATTCAAGTAAAAATGTTGGCAGTAGCTGTAACCAGCCCACCTGTGACTCTGGCGATGGTGATGGGTTGTGGGGGAAGTGGACACTCCCCCCTCTCACCCGACAACAATGGGTTGTGGGCAGTGTTGCCACGGCAGCTCCTGTGATCCTTATAACTCTTCCAGACGGGCGGGGCTGGTCAGACAACCATTAAATGTCATTAAGCCCGCCGCCGACGCCCGGGCGCCGCTCTTTAAAAAAAAAAAAAACGCGGCCCGGCCGGTGCGACCATCGCCTTAAAAAAAAAATAAAAAAAGGGAACATTCCATTCTACCAGCCGAAATGCAGCTAATTGTTGCTGGGCACACTCCTCATAAAGCCACCATCACCCCCCAAAATCCATGTCTGGATAACTTAATAAATGTGAATTTTAAAATTGAGGAAATTCCACATGTCAAAACATTATTGAACATGTTTGAGCAAAACAGCCAACAGGTGATATGGGATAGCCGTAGAAATTTATTAAAGCCTGTACAAAATTTAAATATTTTAGAAATAATTAAAACTTTAGCCTTTACTAAAGGACAATTTAGGGCAACTGACAAGGAGGATGTAAGGGTTTTACTGAAGGTGGCTGGCATAGACCCAACCTTCATAAGTAATTATCGCGCCAGATCAGTTAAAAGGGGGGAGGGGTATCCATAGGAGACCCCATTGGGAGCCGTATTGAAGACCTATATGAAGCCACCATATTCAGTTGTGTATCCACCATGGAGCAAGCTTCTAGATCCACTCCACCTCCACCTTCACCTGCAGAAGACAAATCTCTATTATTAAAGAAGTTGGTTGCTACACAGCGGTACTACAAGTATGTCGAACACAAATGTAGATTGATATATGCATTGTGGATTGTTATGACCGTCTTGTGTTGAGTGCCCCTCCAGAACGGTTTTTTAAGTCATTTGAAGAAACGGTGAAACGTTATGAAGAATATTCATCCCAGGAAATCCAGACGGAGATATGGCAAAGGGAAAAATTAACCTTCCATCATCGAGACCAGATTACAGCCTTCGAGTTTGGGCAGAGTGTCTATGGGCTTTTAAGGTGAGGAAGGTGGCCTCTACCCCACACCCCTACATTCCTCTCCCTCCAGGTGAGGACACAGGTGTATTTAAAGGTCCCCCACCGTCGCTTCTGGTCACTATAGTTGTCGTAGACACGCTCCTCACAGCCGCCCTTCGCCATGTCGTTATCATCCATCAAGACAATAACCGACTACATCACCGACACACACGCCTTTGGGGTTGGTGATGTAATAGTCTACGACCTAGCCGCCGCTGTTGTGCGTCCCTATGGACTGGCAAGTGTGATATGGAAGTCTTATAACTAAGCCCGTGTGGAACGTGTTGGTCTGACTAATGTCAACAGGGCCACAATACGTTATCGATTTACCCCAGGGGACATTGAAGTAAAGATAGCCCCTTACCCCTCCGACGGTCAAGATATTGTCGAAGAGCCAGTTCTCTTCTTCCGCCCCACCATAGTGGCACTAATTTCTGCATTAGGTGCAGGAGCATCCTTCCAGTCCTACCCTATAGCTCAGGAGCAAGTACAGTCTTCCGCCGACACCCACTACATCACCAATGTCACCCTGGATACTGCCAAAAACAGATTGTTTTGGCTCAAAACTGCCTTAACAATAGTGGGCAATCTAATGGTGAGAACCCCCACCATGTTTCGACTGGTGGTGCCCCATGGCTTAGGGGCTTCCCGTGATGGTATGGACAACTGGCACAAGGACATCGGACTCATGCTGATCTCACTTCATCACGAACTGAGCAAGCATAACAAGGCGCTTGTAATCCTCAAACGTCCCAGTGCTGTTACCCCATCAAAGGTACCCCTCCCGATCGATGATCCCAGAGGAGAGGGTGATAGTAAAACTATCACCCTAGACGCTGTGCTGGGGGAGGGTGCCACCACCCCAGGAAGCTCTTCTCGTTCTACACCACCAGCACCACCACCTACCCCCAGGAAGAAGAGACATCTACAAGAGTACTAATCCAGCACCACCTCCCCACCTCCATCCACAACATCTACCGCAGCCAAACGACGGATCGAAACCACTATCGACTTCGACCCTCACACAAATCATCGTATCGACACCATCCTCGATGGAGAGTCACAGGAAATATTCCTATTATCCTCCCCACCGAAAAAGCAACGAAAGCTGTAATCATCCCCCCAGAAAAGAAGAGGTGGCAGCACCACCACCAACAGTAACAGCAGCAGCGACGACAGCAGCAGCAGTACCACCGTCTACAGCAGCTCCAGCTGTGGTGACAGCGGTAGCAGCAGCAGCAGCAGCACCAACAACAGTGGCAGTGGCGTCAGCGGTACCAACAGCTCCAGGAGTGGTAGCAGCAGCAGCAGCAGTACCACCATCTACAGCAGCTCCAGCGGTGGTGACAGCGGTAGCAGCAGCAGCAGCACCAACAACGGTGGCAGTGGCGTCAGCGGTACCAACAGCTCTAGCAGCGATGGCAGCAGCAGCGACAGCAGCACCAACAGCGGCTGTTCTTTATATGTAATTTGTTGTGGGAATAATTCCCCTGTTGTAGTTCTTTAAAACAAATATTTCCTTTGTAGTTTAATAAAACAAAATATAGGTAACGTTGTTTTATTTCCCCATCATACAAAAACTCCTCTCCCATATATCCACCAATCAGTACATAGGTGAACAATGGCCAAGGAACATTACATATACCTTACTAGTCTCGACCAAGAAGATATATACAACAACACAAGTTCAGCATTTACAAACACCATCCCCACACTACATTTAAACCCTTCCATTAAACATGAAGTGGCTTTAGTCAACATACTCCTACCCAGGCGAATTAATGCTATCATCAAGGATGAGGGGGAGTCTGGCATAGATGTCTATGCTACTTTTAAACGTGGAACTCTTTCTAAAATCCCAGAACACCTAATTTATACCTTCCTCCCCAAAACCAACATATTATCCAGAAACATCACGTTCATCACGGGTGAGCTTAGCCGGCAAATAATCACTGACATGAAACTAAGTTTCAGGAGTGATTTCAAAATATACTTCACAGAAAGAGAATCAATCCTCACCCATGACCAATCTTTAGAGCGGGTATTACTAGCTTCAACTCTTAACAATGAAGGTGCTGGCTCGTTATATTCTCTCAGCCTTCAATTTAAACACAGAATAGCTAATGTACTTGGTTTTGACAGCGGTCGCAAATACACCATTTATCGGGCAAAAACAGATGACATTACAACAGCCTCCAAGGTCGTGGGCTCATTCCCCCCAGACAATGACGGAGGTTGTGACTATTTACTCATTTTTAGTGACGTCATCGAGCCGGAACGATACGGGGGGGCAGATTGCAAATATCTTAGATGCTATTAATTATCATGACTCATATTCTAGAGGGGCTCATCCCCTAGTGTACAAGACATTAAATACTAACACGTTGGAGAAAGTAAGCATTAAAATAACAGATCAGTTTGGGCGAATGGTTAGTTTTGAGGATGGAGGTCGTTTATGGCAGTCTTGCATATCCGCCCTAAAGTATAGCAATATAATCTATATAAATAAAAATATATATAGAAGTGTTTACCCACGACTTCGGTTATTATAAGAAGAGGTGTCGGAATGCGTGTACCATTCCACTCACCTTCTCAGAAGGAATTCGGAGAGATCTTCTCTCCTCTCTCTAGGAGACATGGGATGAGAGGGGGGGGGGGGGTTGCGATGAATGACATACGCACATTCTAAGCATCTTATCTCAGATCTGGTGGTGTTTTTTTTTGGAACCTTGGCTGGCTTGGCTCGACTGGCCATACCATTTTTCATGAAACCTGTAACACCGAGTGCTATCGATTTTGGGAAAAATGTTCTTGGTGATTTAACCAGTGGTAAACGGGATGTAAAGAGCGCTCTGAGAACTCACGGTATTGATGGTCTTAAGACTGTGGGGAAGAAATTGGTAACATGCGGAAAAATTAAAAGACTCTCTAGGAGAATAAAAAAATGTAAACGAGGTCTTGGGTATAAATGACGTATTTTTACTATAGTAAGCAGTCATACTTCACCTTTCGGAGGGGATCATGGCGGAGGCTAGTGGAGCTGGGGTGAAAATACCACTAGAATATTATAGCTCCAGTATTATTGACCAATTTCCTAGAAGTAACAGAATACGTAATGTGGAATGTTCAATTGCCTCTACGAAGCAAATAGACATCCTACCTGTCAACCTCCCCATTAATCAACGTTTGCGGGAAAATTACTTAGAATTCAGCATCCCTGGAACCCAGGGCACCTTCTTAGATCTAGCTAATATTGTTATAGATTTTATGGTATCTTTAACGAAAGATGACGATACCACAAAATTGGAAGAGGATGACCATGTGGAATTTGTTAATGGGTTGTCAAATACCATGTTTAAAGGTGTTCAGGTGTTTTTAGGAGAGCAGGTAGTTGAAACAAATTCTAATTTTAATTATTGGTCGTTTATTAAATTAATTACCTCCATGCCTCCATCAAAAATGTCTTCCTTGGGGAGAATTGGAGCCTTTCGTAGGGACTGGAGTGATGATGGTGTAATCCCTAACGAATTTACTAATACATTTTTTACTGGAACAACTGCCAAGGATAAAAATTTATGTCCGATTTAAAAGGTAAAGGTTTGTCAATGTGTTTTCCCCTACTATTGGACGTAACAACCCTAGACCAATACATATTAGATAATATAGATGTGCGTCTAAGATTGGAGCTCTACCCACATGCTTGGGTGCTAAACACAAGTGTGGTCGATGGCTCTAAGTATCGCTTGCATATGGATTATGCTAAGTTATTGGTAACAAGAGTGTTCCCCTACCCAAGTGCCTACCTAGCCTTAAACAGCTCACTGTTAGCATCCCCTGACCCCATAAGCTATTCTTTCAATAGAACCATTTCTAAAACATATGTCCTAGCAGGGAATCAAACTAGTCTCTTAATTGATCAGCCTTGGGCGCAAGTAATTCCTCACAAGATATTAATGGTAATTGTACCAATGAATTATTTCGCCGGCCTTCACCAAGGTAATGGATTATATTTTGAAAATGCAAAGCTGAAAAATATTGCTATGTATTTGAACAATAACACAATTTACCGAATTGGCGGTGATGTCGACAACCATTATTCCCGCCTTTCTTGCGAAACTTTGAAGACATTAGGGTTAGAGCGTGATTCACTACTAGGCTATGACACTTTTAATTAGGGGAGATCGATATTCGCCTTTGACTTAACCACCATTCAAACAAAAGATTCCCTCCCTGTGGAGAAATCTGGCAACTTGCGTATGGAGCTTGAATTTGGTGGTGGTGTTACATATAACAGACTGGTTTTACTGTTTGGGGAAACGACCGGGGTACTATCCACCGACGGGCAGAGAACTGTTCTATGTGACGTGCGAGCTTAAAAACATAATGAATTGTTATGATATAAATATTAATTTAAAAAATAATCTAGGGGATCGAGCACTCTACCTAGGTTGTTATAATGCTGATGAAATAGAACATTTAAATATCTCATCAAGAAAACTTATCATCTTCATAACTAATATTTTACCATCACATAGCAGATTAACTATGGGACATTGGATAGCTATTTATGTTGATAAAGTTAAACATCGAATGTTTTGTTTCGATAGTTAAGCAATGTCGGCGGTTACTTATGGACATTATTTTCAGGGATTTATTAAAACTAACAAAATAACAAAGGTGTTTGGAACGTGCTACAGACTCCAGAGTGATTTTAATCTTGCCTGTGGGCTCTATTGCATCATGTTTGTTCATAGGATAAGTCACCTGGGGTTGCCTTCAACAGTACATTACTTACATAATGTATTTTCAAGCGTTACTTTAAAATTTAATGATAAACGAGCCCTCGCTTATGCGAGACGATATTTTACTATGAAACTTCATTGTTAGGACATTTTGTAGAGGTGTAGGGGTTGGTTCTTATAGGTGGTGTAGAGAATATTTTTGTATTGCTAAGCAACCTACCTAACAAGGGGGATTACCCCCATATAAAAACCCCTCTTACCCCACAACCTCCCCAGAAGACCTCTAACCTGTTGCTACTCAAACCTGAATCTAAATCATTTACATATATATTATAAACAACAGAGGTCCCAGGATAGAGCCCTGAGGTACTCCACTAACAACATTATCCCACTCTGACTTAACCCCATTTATACTAACTCTCTGTTTCCTTTGGAATAGCCATGCCCTAATCCAAGTTAATATAGCACCCCCAATACCATGAGCCTCTATTTTTTTAATTAGTCTTTCATGTGGCACTGTATCAAAAGCTTTGCTAAAATCAAGGTACACAACATCACAATCCTTACCACTATCAACTGCCTCAACTATGCTGGAATAAAAAGTTAGCAAATTTGTTAAACATGAACGGCCATTTGTAAAACCATGTTGCGACTCATTTATTAATTTATGTTTTTCAAGATGGAGACGAATTGTATTTGCAATTATTGATTCAAATAACTTTCCCACAATAGACGTTAGGCTAATTGGCCGATAGTTTGACGCAAGTGATCTATCTCCTTTCTTAAAAATTGGTACCACATTAGCTACCTTCCATGACTCTGGCACTCTGCCTGACTCTATTGATTTATTAAATATGGTAGACAGTGGCTCGGAAAGCTCCTCTTTGCATTCTTTAAGCACCCTGGCAAACACTTCATCCGGCCCCTGGGGATTTGTTTGGTTTTAGTTTTTCTAATTGTTTAATTACATCCTCCCTGGTAACTGCTAAACTAGTCAACCTGTCCTCATCCCCACCCACATATACTTGTTCGGCTGAAGGCATATTGTTAAGTTCTTCTTTAGTAAATACAGATATAAAATATTTGTTAAAAATACTACTCATCTCCTTGTCATTATCCGTTATTTGACCTGTCTCAGATTTTAATGGACCTATCCTTTCCCTAGTCTTAGTTCGATATAACTGAAAAAAACCTTTAGGATTTGACTTTGCCTGCTCTGCTATGCGAACTTCATAGTTTCTTTTTGCTTTCCTAATCTCTTTTTTAACATTTCTAACCAGTTGTATGAATTCCTGTTCTAAGCTGACTTCCCCATTCTTAATCCTTTTGTACCAAGCTCTCTTTTTACCTATAAGGTTCTTTAAATTATTTGTTATCCACTTTGGGTCATTAGTATTCGACCTATTCAATTTGTATGGTATACTACGTTCCTGTGCTGTGTTTAGAATATTCTTAAATAAGTTATATATTAAATCCACATCGAAATCCCCTTTTACGTCACCTATCGCTAGGTTCATGTCTCCCTCTAAGACCGGCCCACACCCCATACCCAAGAGTTTCCAATCTATTTGACCCAAAAAATTTCTTAGGCTATTAAAATCAGCTTTTCGAAAATCTGGCACTTTAACAGAATTTTCTCCTACAGGTCTATTCCATTCTATGCTAAATCTGATTACTTTGTGATCACTGTTCCCTAGCTCACTCCCTATTTCGATGTCATTAATTTGTGTTTCCATGTTAGTTAACACTAAATTTAAAATATTATTTTCCCGCGTTGGTTCCTTAATGTGTTGCGTAAGAAAGCAATCTTCAATTAATTCTAGAAAATCTTCTGCTTCACTATTCCCTGTTTTGTTCACCCAGTTTATTCCACTAAAATTAAAGTCACCCATGACATAAATACTGTTAGATCTAGATGTTCTAGATATTTCATCCCATAGATGCTTTGCTTCCATTCTGTCTAAATTTGGTGGCTTATATATAACTCCTATTATAATATTATTTGCTTTTTCGTTTAATTCTATCCAAATAGTTTCTGTGTGTGGCTCAGTTTTGATTCCCTCTTTGAGACTACATTTCAAATTGTCCCTAACATATATGGCTACTCCCCCTCCTCGTCTAATATATCTATCTGTGTGAAATAGTTTAAATCCATTTATCAGCTAATAGTTCTCTATTTTCTACGTTCATCCACGTTTCGGTAAGTGCAATAATATCTATTTTTTCTGTGCAGACAAGAGCATTTAATTCATTAATTTTATTTCTTAGACTTCTACTGTTAGTGTAATATATCCTAAGTGAATTGTTATTTTGAGGCCCTTTTTTTTCCCTGATCATTTTGCCAATTCTTTTCTCCCACGAACACATACTTTTATTACCTCCTTCCTCCAAATCAATTCCCATACCACTATCTACTAACAGTTTAAAGCCAAACAAACACCTCTAACCACTGGTTCCAACGAGTTCGCAAGAGCAACAACCCCAGCCCTCGATAGATGCACCCCATCACGAGCATACATTTCATTTCTTCCAAAGAAGCGTTCCCAGTTGTCTATGAAAGATATTGCATTTGATTTGCAATATCTTTCCAGCCGGCAATTGACACCAAGTGCCCTCGACATCCATTCATTTCCCACTCCCTTTCTTGGAAGAATGCCACATATGATCGGGATTCCTCCCTTGCTCCTAACTAATTCAATGGCTGTCCTGAATCTCTGTATTAGTTCCTCACTCCTAACTCGCCCAACATCATTACCCCCTGCACTAATACAAATAATGGGTTTGTTCCCATTTCCCGTCATAATTTCATTCATGTTTTCAACAATATCACCAATTCCAGCTCCCGGATAGCAAACCCTTAATCTGTTCCCCATATCTCTGGCACAAAACGTTCTGTCTAAATACCTCACCTGGGAATCTCCCACAACCAAAATTCGCTTCGGTACCGCCCTAACTTTCTGAGCAGCCTGAGGGGCCTGCGCTCCGCCGTTCCTCGCTGCAGGCGCACTACAGCACTCATCCTCCAACACGGCAAATGAATTTGCCGTCCTTAGGGCGTCTGTAGGCGGCCTTGTCAAGGTCTTCTTAAGACCCCTGTCTTTCACTACTCTCCACGATGAGGTCTCGTCAACACTGGTCTCCTCCTTCGTTTCCTCTCGAAGTCTCAGCCGTCGTACCTCCTCCCGCAGGGAATCCATCTCTGCTCTCAGAGCTCCAACCAAACTCACCAAATCATTAACTAATCCTTCCATTATTGCAATAATAATGTTACTTCAGAGCTCCAGCTAACACAACCTCTCACTGTGACAGCACCTGATATTCTGACGATACTGCCGCACTGCAGCCCAGACGTCGACTTGTGGTGGAGGCGGAGGGCAGGGGCGACGAGTCACCAGCCAATCAGCGACAGGCAGGCAGAGGATGAGCTGGTGGTTAGCTGGTTACGGCGGTGGTAGCAGGTGTCACGGTGTGCTGGGTACGATTTGCTCTCTGGGCAAAACGTTTGGCGATACTTGGTGAACGTATTTTGTATATAGTCTCTTGTATATTGACGTACTTATGAAGGGAAGAGCAGGCTCAATCTCTCTTGAAAGAGATTATCGTCACAATATATATATATATATATATATATATATATATATATATATATATATATATATATATATATATATATATATATATAGGGTGGCATAGGAAGGGTGGCAGGCAGTTAACATGGGACTATACTTGCGTATCCACCCTGGCAACGACATACATCACCCTCTCTGCCAGCACAGCAGGAGCCGCAGCGACACACAGATAAAAAGAAAAGTCAGTCAAGTACAGGCAATTAGATCAACGGTACAACTTCGTTCCAATAGGGTCTGAGACCCTAGGCCCATGGGGTGAGAGTGCAAGAAGGTTTCTTAAGGATCTTGGTTCCAAGCTCATTGACACCACAAGAGACCCTAGAGCAGCAAGTTTTCTCTTTCAGCGCCTCAGTGATGCGATCCAGAGGGGGAATGCTCGCTGCATCCTCGGTTCCTGCCTGGCGTCGGAGGAGTTCGAGGAAATCTACAGCCTCTAGGAAGCGAACTTTTTCTTGTGTCCTCTTAATGTTCATTTTTTGTATAAAATCAGATATGTAACTGTATAACCTTGCATAATAAAGTGTACACCATAATAAAAAAAAAGGGGGGTGGTAGTAGAAGCGAACACTCTCTCGTATTCAGAGTTTAATGGCAAGTTTTTCCCTGAATGCTCTGTGTTCCCTTCTCTGAGGCTGTGGGTCCCTATAATTGCACCAGTGGTGGTATATATTATTGAAATTCAGGCAGGCAGGGAAGAGAGGCGAGAGAGTAAGAATGAAGGGAAGAGGAAGGGATAAAAACGAACGGTAAAATTGTTGATGACTCGTCCACCATGAGCAAACCTCAAAATAACACACATCCTGTTCTGGCGGTGGTCGCGACCTTCATCTATCTGCCTCTTGCCTGTCTCTCATGTTTACTTCATTCCCCGTCTGTCTGCTCGCCTACAGTACCTACCACCCTGTCTTCTATGTAATTATCCGCTTCTCCAAAGTAATTATCAAAAGAACGCGTCAAGCCGGGGAGACTGTGTAGCCGCTGCTCCCTAAGCATCTCAGTGTTGTTGTGTTGCCAGAGTGTTGTGCGAGCCTCGGGACGACACACAGTTTTCTTCTCAACAGATGTGGATAATGTTATTTCTGGCAAGTATGGTGAGAGCCTTTGACTTCCACTGGTGCAATGCTTCAATTATCAACCTGGTGAAACTTAAATCAAGAATCCATTAATTTACCTAAGGTTTCAAAATTAATATGAATAAGGCCCATGATTAAATTCTAATAAAACAAGTTAAATCTTTATCACATGGAAAGGCAAAAGATCAAATTTAAGGTCACATTAAAAAGGTTAAAGGTGCATAGATCTTTATTACGACGATGAGTCATAGGTGAAAAATACGTCAGTAAGTGTCAAGGACCTGGAGACTCTATTACAAGTTCGAGTCAAAATGTGAGTATGTCAGAGCGTAACAGAGCACCACCGAGGTCACCTCAGTGTGAACCTGTTGTTGGTCATATATGGTACACGGTGCAGCACCCTGATCCCTGGATACGGTACACGCTGTAGAGCCCTGACCCCTGGAGACCTAATATCTTACCATATCTACAAAATCACCTTTCTGGAACGGCTGATATGATGGAAAACACGTTTAAATATAATGGGTCCATTATCTCTGCATTCCTGTTCCATTAGCCGGATTAATCTTGCAAACATTCTGAATGTAGATATGGCGCGCAGAGACCTAGTGTGTTAGAACATGTTTAATATTATTGCTTCCTGAGTGTACAATGCATTTACAGTGGGAGACCTGTTGGAGATTATTCACATATGTGTGCATGCTTGTGTATGTACTTAAGTATGTGCTCGTGTGCTGGTATCCATGGTCGTGTTTTGCTTGCCTTTGGATGCATATACTTCCATGAATATCTGAAAAAGTTGGGAAAAATACGGCTCTTCCCGCACCAGCACTACTTAAGGTATGACACACGCAACACATTACCGAAGAACATTAAGGTTTACTGCCTCTCTTGTATCGTAGAAACATTTTGGTATTTTTACATTCTTGCGTTTCAAGGGAAGTGAGTGGCTCGAGGGCTGTACCTGATAGAAGACAATCCTTCAAAAATTAAGGTGAACGTTGGAACACACCGAGGCGTTATTGATACAGCATTTTAGGAATGTATGGAAAGAGAAGACGGCGAGTAACGGCATGAATGAGATTGAAAAGTATGGAAGAAAGGAGTAACATTAGGACCCGAGTATTCTGTTTATATTTGTGAGGAGCTCCGAGTGGCTCCAGCCTGGTTATCTGAGTGGTTGTCTCGGTGATCCAGCCCCCGGTGGACCAGCTGGCAGACACTGCCGTGGCCTAGGTGGCAGACACCGCCGTGGACCAGCTGGCAGACACTGCCGTGGTCTAGGTGGCAGACACCGCCGTGGACCAGCTGGCAGACACTGCCGTGGATCAGCTGGCAGACACTGCCGTGGACCAGCTGGCAGACACTGCCGTGGCCTAGGTGGCAGACACTGCCGTGGACCAGCTGGCAGACACTGCCGTGGCCTAGGTGGCAGACACTGCCGTGGACCAGCTGGCAGACACTGCCGTGGACCAGTTGGCAGACACTGCCGTAGCCTAGGTGGCAGACACTGCCGTGGACCAGCTGGCAGACACTGCCGTGGCCTAGGTGGCAGACACTGCCGTGGACCAGCTGGCAGACACTGCCGTAGACCAGCTGGCAGACACTGCCGTGGCCTAGGTGGCAGACACTGCCGTGGACCAGCTGGCAGACACTGCCGTGGCCTAGGTGGCAGACACTGCCGTGGCCTAGGTGGCAGACACTGCCGTGGACCAGCTGGCAGACACTGCCGTAGACCAGCTGGCAGACACGGCCGTGGCCTAGGTGGCAGACACTGCCGTGGACCAGCTGGCAGACACTGCCGTGGACCAGCTGGCAGACACTGCCGTGGCCTAGGTGGCAGACACTGCCGTGGACCAGCTGGCAGACACTGCCGTGGCCTAGGTGGCAGACACTGCCGTGGACCAGCTGGCAGACACTGCCGTGGCCTAGGTGGCAGACACTGCCGTGGACCAGCTGGCAGACACTTCCGTGGACCAGCTGGCAGACACTGCCGTGGACCAGCTGGCAGACACTGCCGTGGACCAGCTGGCAGACACTGCCGTGGCCTAGGTGGCAGACACTGCCGTGGACCAGCTGGCAGACACTGCCGTGGACCAGCTGGCAGACACTGCCGTGGACCAGCTGGCAGACACTGCCGTGGACCAGCTGGCAGACACTGCCGTGGACCAGGTGGCAGACACTGCCGTGGACCAGCTGGCAGACACTGCCGTGGACCAGCTGGCAGACACTGCCGTGGACCAGCTGGCAGACACTGCCGTGGACCAGGTGGCAGACACTGCCGTGGACCAGGTGGCAGACGCTGCCGTGGCCTAGGTGGCAGACACTGCCGTGGACCAGCTGGCAGACACTGCCGTGGACCAGCTGGCAGACACTGCCGTGGCCTAGGTGGCAGACACTGCCGTGGACCAGCTGGCAGACACTGCCGTGGACCAGCTGGCAGACACTGCCGTGGACCAGCTGGCAGACACTGCCGTGGACCAGCTGGCAGACGCTGCCGTGGACCAGGTGGCAGACACTGCCGTGGACCAGCTGGCAGACACTGCCGTGGCCTAGGTGGCAGACACTGCCGTGGCCTAGGTGGCAGACGTGCGCACTAAAAGCATATACAAATCTGGTGAAAGACAACCCATCTAAAGTAGAAATTGGTGGTTACCTGAGCAGCGTCCCGGGTGTTGGTAACCTGAGCAGCGTCCCGGGTGTTGGTAACCTAGCTGAGCAGCGTCCATGGTGTTGGTAACCTGAGCAACGTCCCGGGTGTTGGTAACCTGAGCAGCGTCCCGGGTGTTGGTAACCTGAGCAGCGTCCATGGTGTTGGTAACCTGAGCAGCGTCCCGGGTGTTGGTAACCTGAGCAGCGTCCCGGGTGTTGGTAACCTGAGCAGCGTCCCGGGTGTTGGTAACCTGAGCAACGTCCCGGGTGTTGGTAACCTGAGCAGCGTCCTGGGTGCTGCTAACCTGAGCAGCATCCCGGGTGTTGGTAACCTGAGCAGCGTCCCGGGTGTTGGTAACCTGAGCAGCGTCCCGGGTGTTGGTAACCTGAGCAGCGTCCAGGGTGTTGGTAACCTGAGCAGCGTCCCTGGTGTTGGTAACCTGAGCAGCGTCCCGGGTGTTGGTACCCTGAGCAGCGTCCAGGGTGTTGGTAATCTGAGCAGCGTCCAGGGTGTTGGTAACCTGAGCAGCGTCCTCGGTGTTGCTAACCTGAGCAGCGTCCCGGGTGTTGGTAACGTGAGCAGCATTCAGGGTGTTGGTAACCTGAGCAGCATTCAGGGTGTTGGTAACCTGAGCCGCGTCCAGGGTGTTGGTAACCTGAGCAGCGTCCCTGGTTTTGGTAACCTGAGCAGCGTCCTGGGTGTTTCTAACCTGAGCAGCGTCCCGGGTGCTGCTAACCTGAGCAGCGTTCCGGGTGCTGCTAACCTGAGCAGCGTCCCGGGTGCTGCTAACCTGAGCAGCGTCCTGGGTGCTGCTAACCTGAGCAGCGTCCCGGGTGTTGCTAACCTGAGCAGCGTCGTGAGGGGGGCACTTGTTTGATTTCTTAGGTTTTCTTATCTAGTTGTACTTGAGACGATTGAACGGTGGCGTTTTGGTCCCGCCCCTCAACTGTCAATCAACTGGGGTTTAATTCCCTAAACTTTTTTGGTTCTATCACATCCTAATTTGAAACTGTTTATGGAGTCTGCACCGGCCACCTCACTTCCTAGTCCATTTGTTAACTATTCTGAAACTGAGAAAATCTTTTTGGTTTCTCTTTGGCTCATTTAGGTACTCAGTTTCCACCCGTGTCCCATTGTTCGTGTATAACGCATAATAAATAGTTAGTTTTTGTCTACCCTGTCAATTTCTCTGAGAATTTTGTAGGTGGTGAACATGTCTCCCATTACTTTTCTGTCATCTATGGAAGACAATGCTTCCATGAAGCATTCTTTCTGGTTCGTGGTTTGCGATAGCTGGGACAGGCCTTCTACCCAGCCTGATGTAGTGGTTCCTATAACCTTTCCTTCTGCAATAGCAGATCCTAGCCTCTCACCCTTTCTGCAATAGCAGTTCCTGGCTTCTCACCCTTCCTGCAATAGCAGTTCCTAGCCTCTTACCCCTCCTGCAATAGTAGTTCCTGGCCATGAAAGAATGCAAAGGGGAGCTTTGGGACCCACTGTCTACCATATTTAATAAATTAATATAGTTAGGCAGAGTGCCAGAGTTATGGAAAGTTGCTAATGTGATACCAATTTTTAAGAAAGGAGATAGGTCACTTGCGTCAAACTATCGACCAATTAGCCTAACGTCTATTGTGGGAAAGTTACTTGAATCGATAATTGCAAATAAAATTCGTCTTCATCTGGAAAAACACAAATTAATTAATTAATAAATGAGTCGCAACATGGTTTTACAAAAGCCCGTTCAAGTTTAACAAATTTGCTATCTTTTTATTCTAGCGTAGTTGAGGCAGTTGATAGTGGTAAGGATTGTGATGTGTACATTGACTTTACCAAGCTTTTGATACAGTGCCACATGAAAGACTGATTAAAAAAAATAGAGGCTCATGGTATTGGAGGTGCTATATTAAGTTGGATTAGGGCATGGCTGTTCCAAAGGAAACAGAGAGTTTGTGTAAATGGGCTTAAGTCAGAGTGGGAAAATGTTGTAAGTGGAGTGCCTCAGGGCTCTGTCCTGGGACTCTGTTGTTTATAATATATATCAATGATTTAGATTCAGGTTTGAGAAAAACATTTGCAAATTTGCCGATGATACAAAAATCGGCAGGGAAATTAACATGGAATTTGACTCACTATCACTTCAAGTTGATCTAAATAGTGTTTTGAAATGGTCAAATGATTGGCAGATGCAGTTTAATGCTGATAAATGTAAAGTTTTGAGGCTAGGTAATGATGATAGTGTTACAAGATACGAGCTAGATGGTGTTGAGATTGCGAAGTCGAATTGCGAAAGGGATCTGGGAGTTATGATAAGTAAGAATTTAAAACAAAAGGATCAATGCATGAATGTTCGTAATAAGGCAAATAGGACACTGGGATTTATTAATCGAAGCGTTAGTAACAAGACACCTGGTGTGGTTCTTCAGCTATATCTTGCCCTGGTTAGGCCCCATTTAGATTATGCAGTTCAGTTTTGGTCGCCGTACTATAGAATGGATATAAATTCACTTGAACGTGTCCAGTGTAGGATGACTAAGTTAATTCCCCAAATAAAAAATCTGTCATATGAAGAAAGATTAACAAAGCTTAAATTGCATTCACTGGAAAGGCGAAGAGCTAGGGGTGACATGATAGAGGTTTACAAGTGGAAGAATGGACATAACAAAGGAGATATTAATAGGGTATTAAAAGTATCAACACAAGACAGAACACGAAACAATGGGTATAAATTGTATAAGTTTAGATTTAGGAAAGACTTGGGTAAATTCTGGTTCGGTAACAGTAGTTGTTGATTTGTGGAACCAATTACCGCGTAACGTGGTGGAGGTGGGGTCCCTCGATTGTTTCAAGTGCGGGTTGGACATGTATAGGAGTGGGATTGGGTGGTTATAGATAGGAGCTGCCTCGTGTGGGCCAATAGGCCTTCTGCAGTTACCTTTGTTCCTATGTTCTTATGTTCTCTCACCTCTCCTGCAATAGCAGTTCCTACCCTCTCACTCCTCCTACAATTGCAGTTCCAAGCCTCTTACCCCCCTCCTGCAATAGCAGTTTCTGGCCTCTCACAGCTCATGCAATATCAGTTCTTGGCCTCCCACCCCTCCTGGAATAGTAGTTCCTAGCCTCTCAGCCCCTTCTGCAATAGCAGTTACTGGCCTCTCACCACTTCTGCAATAGTAGTTCCTAGCCTCTCACCCTTCCTGCAATAGCAGGTCCTGACCTCTCACCCCTCCTGCATTAGTAGTTCCTAGCCTCTCACCCCTCCTGCCTTAGTAGTTCCTAGCCTATCACCCCTCCTGCATTAGTAGTTCTTAGCCTCTCACCTCTCCTGCATTAGTAGTTCCTAGCCTCTCACCCTTCCTGCAATTGCAGTTCTTGGCCTCTCACTCCTCCTGCAATAGTAGTTCCTGGCCTTTCACCCCTCCTGCATTAGTAGTTCCTAGCCTCTCACCCTTCCTGCAATAGCAGTTCCTGGCCTCTCACCCCTCCTGCAATAGCAGTTCCTGGCCTCTCACCGCACATGCAATTGCAGGTCTTGGCCTCTCACCCTCCTGCAATAGAACATAAGAACATAAGAACAAAGGTAACTGCAGAGGGCCTATTGGCCCATACGAGGCAGCTCCTATCTATAACCACCCAATCCCACTCATATACTTGTCCAACCCGCGCTTGAAACAATCGAGGGACCCTACTTCCACCACGTTACGTGGCAATTGGTTCCACAAATCAACAACCCTGTTACTGAACCAGTATTTACCCAAGTCTTTCCTAAATCTAAACTTATCCAATTTATACCCATTGTTTCGTGTTCTGTCTTGTGTTGATACTATTAATACCCTATTAATATCCCCTTTGTTATGTCCATTCACCCACTTGTAAACCTCTATCATGTCACCCCTAACTCTTCGCCTTTCCAGTGAATGCAACTTAAGCTTTGTTAATATTTCATCATATGAAAGATTTATAATTTGGGGAATTAACTTAATCATCCTACGTTGGACACGATCAAGTGAATTTATATCCATTCTGTAATACGGCGACCAAAACTGAACTGCATAATCTAAATGGGGCCTAACCAGAGCAAGATATAGCTTAAGAACCACACCAGGTGTCTTGGGTGGGGCCGAAGATATTTGTAGTTGTATGAACATAAGAACATAAGAACAAAGGCAACTGCAGAAGGCCTGTTGGCCCATACGAGGCAGCTCCTATTCTATAACCACCCAATCCCACTCATATACTTGTCCAACCCGTGCTTGAAACAATCGAGGGACCCCACCTCCACAATGTTACGCGGCAATTGGTTCCACAAATCAACAACCCTGTTACTGAACCAGTATTTACCCAAGTCTTTCCTAAATCTAAACTTATCCAATTTATACCCATTGTTTCGTGTTCTGTCCTGTGTTGATACTTTTAATACCCTATTAATATCCCCCCGGTTATGTCCATTCATCCACTTGTAAACCTCTATCATGTCACCCCTAACTCTTCGCCTTTCCAGTGAATGCAACTTAAGCTTTGTTAATCTTTCTTCATATGAAAGATTTCTAATTTGGGGAATTAACTTAGTCATCCTACGCTCGACACGTTCAAGTGAATTTATATCCATTCTATAATATGGCGACCAAAACTGAACTGCATAATCTAAATGGGGCCTAACTAGAGCAAGATATAGCTTGAGAACCACACCAGGTGTCTTGTTACTAACGCTGCGATTAATAAATCCAAGTGTCCGATTTGCCTTATTACGAACATTTATGCATTGATCCTTTTGTTTTAAATTCTTACTAATCATAACTCCCAGATCCCTTTCGCAATCCGACTTCGCAATCACAACACCATCTAGCTCGTATCTTGTAACTCTATCATCATTACCTAACCTCAGAACTTTACATTTATCAGCATTAAACTGCATCTGCCAATCCTTTGACCATTTCAAAACCCTATCTAGATCAACTTGAAGTGATAGTGAGTCCCCCTCCGAATTAATTTCCCTACCGATTTTCGTATCATCGGCAAATTTGCAAATGTTGCTACTCAAACCTGAATCTAAATCATTTATATATATTATAAACAACAGAGGTCCCAGGACAGAGCCTTGAGGCACTCCACTTACAACATTTTCCCACTCTGACTTGATTCCATTTATACTAACTCTCTGTTTCCTTTGGTATAGCCATGCCCTAATCCAGCTTAATATAGCACCCCCAATACCATGAGACTCTATCTTTTTAATCAGTCTTTCATGTGGCACTGTATCAAAAGCTTTGCTAAAGTCAAGGTATACAACATCGCAATCCTTACCACTATCAACTGCCTCAACAATGCTAGAATAAAAAGATAACAAATTTGTTAAACATGAACGGCCATTTATAAAACCATGTTGCGACTCAATTATTAATTTATGTTTTTCAAGATGAAGACGAATTTTATTTGCTATTATAGATTCGAGTAACTTTCCCACAATAGACGTTAGGCTAATTGGTCGATAGTTAGACGCAAGTGATCTATCTCCTTTCTTAAAAACTGGTATCACATTAGCAACTTTCCAAAACTCTGGCACTCTGCCTGTCTCTATTGATTTATTAAATATGGTTGACAGTGGGTCACAAAGCTCCTCTTTGCATTCTTTAAGCACCCTGGCAAACACTTCATCCGGCCCTGGGGATTTGTTTGGTTTGAGTTTTACTATTTGTTTAAGAACATCCTCCCTGGTAACTGCTAAACTCGTCAACCTGTCCTCGTCCCCACCCACATAGACTTGTTCGGCTGAAGGCATATTGTTAAGTTCCTCTTTAGTAAATACAGATACAAAATATTTATTAAAAATACTACTCATCTCTTCATCACTATCTGTTATTTGACCTGTCTCAGTTTTTAATGGACCTATCCTTTCCCTAGTCTTGGTACGATATAACTGAAAAAACCCTTTAGGATTTGTCTTTGCTTGCCCTGCTATGCGAACTTCATAGTTTCTTTTTGCTTTCCTTATCTCTTTTTTAACATTTCTAACCAGTTGTACGAATTCCTGTTCTAAAGTGACCTCCCCATTTTTAATCCTTTTGTACCAAGCTCTCTTTTTACCTATAAGGTTCTTCAAATTCTTTGTTATCCACTTTGGGTCATTAGTATTCGATCTATTAAATTTGTATGGTATACTACGTTCATGTGCTTTGTTTAGAATATTCTTAAATAAGTTATATATTGAATCCACATCGAAATCCCCATTTAAGTCACCTATCGCTGGGTTCATGTCTCGCTCCAAGACCGGCCCCCACCCCATACCCAAGACTTTCCAATCAATTTGACCCAAAAAATTTCTTAGGCTATTAAAATCAGCTTTTCGAAAATCTGGCACTTTAACAGAATTTTCTCCTACTGGTCTATTCCATTCAATGCTAAATCTGATTTCTTTGTGATCACTGCTCCCTAGCTCACTCCCTATGTTCTTATGTATGGTGGTGGCGGTTTTCGTCGCTTGTCGAGCTCGGGGCCCACAGCGTTCATCTCGGGGCGGTGCCTGTTTCACGCAGATTCCTTCATGGGCGTGGGAGTTGTGTATGTCACAAGACAGCCTCCATTGTTTCGAGCGTGGGTTGGATATGTATATGAGTGGGATTGGGTGGTTATAGATAGAAGCTGCCTCGCATGGGCCAATAGGCCTTCTGCAGTTACCTATATTCTTATGTTCTTATGTTACTAACGCTTCTATTAATAAATCCCAGTATCCTATTCGCCTTATTACGAACATTCATGCATTGATCCTTTTGTTTTAAATTCTTACTAATCATAACTCCCAGATCCCTTTCGCAATCCGACTTCGCAATCTCAACACCATCTAGCTCATATCTTGTAACTCTATCATCATTACCTAGCCTCAGAACTTTACATTTATCAGCATTAAACTGCATTTGCCAATCCTTTGACCATTTCAAAACCCTATCTAGATCAACTTAAAGTGATAGTGAGTCCTCCTCTGAATTAATTTCCCTACCGATTTTCGTATCATCGGCAAATTTGCAAATGTTGCTACTCAGACCTGAATCTAAATCATTTATATATATTATAAACAACAGAGGTCCCAGGACAGAGCCCTGAGGTACTCCACTAACAACATTATCCCACTCTGACTTGACCCCAATTTATACTAACTCTCTGTTTCCTTTGGAATAGCCATGCCCTAATCCAAGTTAATATAGCACCCCCAATACCATGAGCTTCTATTTTTTTAATTAGTCTTTCATGTGGCACTGTATCAAAAGCTTTGCTAAAGTCAAGGTACACAACATCACAATCCTTACCACTATCAACTGCCTCAACTATGCTGGAATAAAAAGTTAGCAAATTTGTTAAACATGAACGCCCATTAGTAAAACCATGTTGCGACTCATTTATTAATTTATGTTTTTCAAGATGGAGACGAATTGTATTTGCAATTATTGATTCAAGTAACTTTCCCACAATAGACGTTAGGCTAATTGGTCGATAGTTTGACGCAAGTGATCTATCTCCTTTCTTAAAAATTGGTACCACATTAGCTACCTTCCATGACTCTGGCACTCTCCCTGACTCTATTGATTCATTAAATATGGTAGACAGTAGCTCGGAAAGCTCCTCTTTGCATTCTTTAAGCACCCTGGCAAACACTTCATCCGGCCCTGGGGATTTGTTTGGTTTTAGCTTTTCTAATTGTTTAATTACATCCTCCCTGGTAACTGCTAAACTAGTCAACCTGTCCTCATCCCCACCCACATAGACTTGTTCGGCTGAAGGCATATTGTTAAGTTCTTCTTTAGTAAATACAGATATAAAATATTTGTTAAAAATACTACTCATCTCATTGTCATTATCCGTTATTTGACCTGTCTCAGATTTTAATGGACCTATCCTTTCCCTAGTCTTAGTTCGATATAACTGAAAAAATTCTTTAGGATTTGACTTTGCTTGCTCTGCTATGCGAACTTCACAGTTTCTTTTTGCTTTCCTAATCTCTTTTTTAACATTTCTAACAAGTTGTATGAATTCCTGTTCTAAACTGACTTCCCCATTCTTAATCCTTTTGTACCAAGTAAGTAAGTAATTATCAAAAGAAGGCACCAAACCGGGAAGGCTATGTAGCACCATCAAAGACGCAAAATAATCAGAGGGCGCTAAATATCACCAAGGATGCCAATACGAGAACAAAAACGCATAAGGCGAACGATATCAAAAGTATCCGAGTCACCAAGAATTCTATCGAGGGACAGGTGACCGCGAGGGGCGGTCGGAAAGCAAGACATACGCTCGTCCTGGAAGTCAGGACATTCAAGAAGGACATGCACGACCGTAAGAGGGACAATGCAACTAGGACAATAAGGAGCAGGGCGGCGCTCCATCAAGTGACCATGGGTTAAGTGAGTATGGCCAATACGCAACCTCGCCAGAGCTGTTTCCCACCGCCGGTTACGGTGGAAGGAGGACTGCCACGAGGAAACACAACATTTAAGAGTACGTAGCTTGTTACCAGTAACAGACAACCAAGAAGCCTGCCAACAGGTAAGGACTGAGGAATGGATAACCGGGTAAAAGTCGGAATACGGAATGCCCTTACGAGAGATGGGACAAGAGCGGACAGCTTCCTTGGCGGCAGCATCCGCACGCTCATTTAAAGACACACCAATATGGCTGGGAACCCAACAAAACTCAACCGACTTAAATTTACTATGAACGAGAAACAGCCAATGCTGGATCTCGACAACCACTGGATGAACTGGATTAAAGGACCCGAGAGCCATGAGGGCACTACGAGAGTCAACAACAACTACAAAGGAAGACTGACAACGAGAAAGTAGGAGACGAAGAGCATAGAGAATAGCATAAAGTTCCGCTGTAAAGATGCTAGTCTCCGGAGGCAAGCGACACATATAAGTGCGATCAGGAAAAACAACAGAGTAGCCAACACCGTCCGCTGACTTAGACCCATCGGTGAAGACAGAAACGGAGCGGGAGTGAGAAGAAAAGTGCTCGAGGAAAAGGCGTTTTAGAACCGTAGGAGGGGTAAAAGCTTTAGTGATACGGGTCAAGGAAGTACAAAACCGCGGAAGAGGGACCCTCCACGGGGGCAAAGAAGGAACAACACGAGGAGAAACATCAGAAATACGAACGGAAAGAGAATCCTGCAGGCGAGATAACCGGACAGAAAGAGGGAGGTGGTGAAGAGGAACAGGAACCGCAGGAGGGGTAAAAGTTAGAGCACGACAGAGGCGAGAGGAAGGATGTTGCAAGGACCGCGCAAGATAGCGAAGACAGTAGCGATCACGGCGGTCCTGGAGAGACAGGAAGCCAGTGTCAACATACAAGCTAAGGACGGGAGTCGAACGAAAGGCACCAGAACTGAGGCGCAACCCAGTATGGTGCAAAGCATCAAGACGGCGAAGAGTAGAAGGAGAAGCAGACGAGTAAGCAGGGCAACCATAATCGAGCTTAGACAGGACGAGAGAGGAATGTAAAGCAAGGAGAGTGCGCCTATCTGCCCCCCAAGAAGTATGGGACAAGACCCGAAGGAGGGTAAGGGCCTTAGAGCACTCAACACGGAGGTAAGAGATATGGGGAGACCAAGACAAACGAGTGTCAAGGAATAACCCCAAAAGCTTCGCGGAATCCTTGTATTCAAGGGGATGACCATAAAGTGACAAAGAGGGACGAAGAACAACCCGTTTCCGCGTAAATGTCATGGCACAAGTCTTAGAAGTAGAGAACTTGAAGCCATGATCAGTGGCCCAAGACGACACGGCATCAATTGCAAGTTGAAGCCGGCGTTGAAGGAGAGGCGAATCATCACCCTGACAACAAAGGGTAAGATCATCGACATAGAGAGCGGAGAAGACACCAGAAGGAAGAGAGGAAAGAAGACCATTGAGGGCAACCAGAAAAAGAGTAGTGCTCAGAACACTACCCTGGGGCACACCTTCGTATTGCTGAAAAGAGGGAGAGAGAGCGGTACCAAGGCGCACCCGAAAGGAACGACGAGAGAGGAAGCTGCGGAGAAAGAGAGGGAGATGACCACGAAGGCCAAAAGAATGAAGTTGAGATAGGATATGATAACGCCAAGTGGTGTCGTAAGCCTTTTCCAGGTCAAAAAGGACGGCAACAACGGAGGTCTTCGCAGCAAAAGCAGTACGAATATAGACCTCCAAGTTCACCAGGACATCTGTCGTGCTGCGGCACTTGCGGAAACCAAATTGAGAAGGGGAGAGGAGGTGATGGTGTTCCAGGAACCACATCAGACGAACGTTAACCATACGTTCAAAAAGTTTGCAGACACAACTTGTGAGAGCAATAGGGCGAAAGTCCTTAGGGGAAGTACCCAGAGACCCCGGTTTGCGAACAGGGAGGACAACGGCATCGAGCCAGTCCTCAGGGACTGACGACGACTCCCAGATCCGATTATACAGACTCAGTAAATACTGAGACGTGCTCGGAGGGAGATGGCGAAGCATCTCATAATGAATACCATCGGAGCCCGCCGCCGTAGAACCGCAGAGGGCCAGAGCAGAACGAAGTTCAGAGAGAGAGAAGGGATCATTATAGGGAAGCTGAAGATGAGTGCAGAAATCTAAAGGACGAGACTCAAGGACAGGTTTACGAAGAAGGAAAGATTGGGGAAGATGAAGACCAGAGCTAACAGAAGAAAAGTGGGAACCCAGTTCGGAAGCGACCTGCAACGGGTCCGCCACAAGAGTATCATGGAGGTGAAGGACCGGTGAAACATCGGGAACGAACTTACCCGCTATCTTGCGGATACGCTTCCAGATCTGGGCCAGAGGGGTTTCGGACGTAATTGTTGAGACATAAGACGCCCAACATTCACGTTTAGCCGTACGGATGGCCCTACGGGCCACCGCACTCGCTTTCCGAAAGAAAAGAAAAGAATCGGTCGTCTGCCTACGGCGGTGCCTCTTCCAGGCTGCACGCTTACAGCGGACAGCCCGAGCACAGTCCGCATTCCACCAGGGAACGCACTTCCGTGGACCCCGAGAGGAAGAGCGAGGAATAGAGCGGAGGGCAGCGTTGAAGACAGTGTCATGAAAAAGGAGGAGAGCGCGAGAGAGAGGCAGAAGGGAGAGGTCAGAGAGAGCAGCACTGAGGGTAAATAGGGTCCAGTCTGCCTTAGCAAACTGCCACCTAGGGAAAGAGAGGGAAGGGCGAAAAGAGAAAAAGGAAACAAGGATGGGGAAATGATCACTTCCATGGAGG
The DNA here is from genome assembly GCF_040958095.1 of Procambarus clarkii. Classification (NCBI taxonomy): domain Eukaryota; kingdom Metazoa; phylum Arthropoda; class Malacostraca; order Decapoda; family Cambaridae; genus Procambarus; species Procambarus clarkii. The sequence continues at coordinate 38,558,315 of NC_091185.1, read as the reverse complement.
TCATCAAGAACCTGCCACGTGAAATCTAAGTAAAGAGAAGAAGAGCAGAGAGAAAGATCAAGACAAGAAAGGGTGCGAGTCCGAGAGTCCAAATGAGTGGGCTCACCAGAATTCAGAAGAGACAGGGAAGAAGATAGGAGAAACGGCTCAAGGAGGCGACCCCGGGTATTCGTCAGAACGTCACCCCAAAGAGAATGACGACAATTGAAGTCACCTAGCAGGAGCACAGGCTCCGGCAAGGAGTCTAGGAGGTGTTTCAAATCAGGAAGAGAGAGCGGGACACTCGGGGGGAGATAAATGGAACAAACTGTGTACCATTTCCTCACAAAGATACGAGCAGCAGAACAATGGAGAGGCGAAGGAAAAAGTAAAGGAACAAAGGGAACATCTGCACGAATCAAGAGAGCAGAAGAATTAGAAGCCCCAGCAATGGCTGGGGGGGGGGGAGAGAAAGGAATAGCCACGAAAACGACCAGGACGAGCACCAAGCATTGGCTCCTGGAGACAGACACAAAGGGGCGAAAACCGCGAAATCAGAAGTTGGAGTTCGAGGAAATTGGCGTAATAACCTCGAACGTTCCATTGAAGAATGGACAACGACGGGAAGAGAAAGGACAAAAACAGAGAACAAGGAAGAAACAAAGGCGAAAGAGCAACAGAGCACGTTAAAGAATATCAGGGTCGGGATCAGGGTCAGCAAAGTCAGGGTTAGGGGGCATGGGTAAACTGAGCAAAGACGGAGGGAAGGAAACGGGAGAACAGATCAGAGGTGGGCGGGCGGGGTCCGGAGGAGGAGGAGGAAGAGGAGGAGACAACGGAGAGGAGCAGTCAAGGACAGCAGTAGGAAGAGGGGGAGTAGGAAGAGGGGGAGTAGAAAGAGGGGAGCGTACCCCAGCAAGAGCAGCAACCGAAAGGGAAGCAGGGGCCAAAGAAACCTCCATAGCAGGAACAGGGGGCGCAACCACTGAAACGGGAGGGGAAGGAGCAACAGAGCCAGAAGTAGGAGCTAAGGAAGAAAGCGAAGCCTTCTTACCCGCCGGGGAAGAGGAAGGAGAGGAGCCAGGCTTACGCTTCTGACTTAAAGAGACAGGTGTCCCAGCAACTACGTACCGGGCAACGGATTCCAGTGTCTCAACAGGAGAAGCCGAACGAGAGCACACACGACGGCCGTTAGGAGAGCGATGGACATCCGCCTGCACCGACAGGCGGCGGGGAGAGCCGATAGATGGAGGAAGAGGATGGGAGGGAGGATCGGAGGGGGACGAGGAAGAAGACACAGGAGACATGACAGACCGGGTTGAAAGAAGGGGAACCCCAGACAGAGGACCAGGAGGGGGACCCCTCGGGAAAGAACTCAAAGGAACAGAGGAGGGGGCAGTGGGCGTATCAGGGTCCAAGGCCCGGAAACGGTTGAGAGTCTGAGGAAGGGGGGAAGGACGAGGAGAGGAAGAGCGCAACACGCGAGCATAAGAGATGTTAGTATAAGGCGGGAGCCGGCGAACCTGGCGCCTCGCCTCAGGAAAAGACAAACGCTCCCGGTGCTTCAGGTTAAGGACGGCCGCCTCAAGCTTGTAATGGACACAGGCACGGGAGAACGTAGGATGGGCCTCACCGCAGTTGAGGCAGCGAGCTTGGGGAGAAGTGCACTCCGACTTAGAGTGACCTTCACTCCCACACAAAGGACAGAGGGAGACAGTCCCAGAGCAGCGGAGGGCACCATGCCCAAACCTCCAGCACTTATTACAAAGTCGAGGAGAAGGAATATACTCCTGGACAGAGCACCTAGCACCAGCAAGAATGACAGAGGATGGAAGGGTCCTACCATCAAAGGTGATCTTCACAACGCGAAGGGGTTGACGGCGACGACCACGAGGGGGACGAGTAAACGAGTCAACCTGGAGGACAGAATGGCCTTGGGCATCAAGGATATGCCGAATATCATCGTGGCAATCCTGCAGATTCCGAACACCGGTTGCAACATGGGGTGGGAGGAGAATAGTGCCAACACTGGAATTCATCTGAACGTTCTTGGAGACCCGAACAGGGATCTCGCCAAGGCAAGATAAGGCAGCCAAGCGGGAAGCCGCATCCTGAGAAGGAGCAGCAACGACACGTGTACCGAGACGAGTGGGGTTGAAAGTAACACATGCATCCACGGAATCTACAAGATGCCGATGGAGGGAGAAATCGTCAGGAGGCGCAGAATCAAGAGGGAGGAGATCAAAGTATTTGGCCCATGAAGCAGGACCAAACAAGGCCTGATACGCATCAGCACGGGAAGGAATCGAGCGAGTGCGGTTGGGGCACGAACGGCGTTGAGAACCCCTAGAGAGAGAGGGGTCAAAAGGCGCAGTAGTCACAACGAAAGACTTAGCCACACCAGGGGACGAAGTGGTCACCACCGGGGGCTGGAGGCTCGACCCAACCTCAGAGGAGGGAGGGGAGCTGGGGGAAGAAGTCAGGACGGTCAAAGGAGGAGCAAGGTCGGGGCCCAACGCAGCGGGAGCTACAGAGCCTGGTCTTCCAATACAGGCCGACTCGGGGGCTTGGTCGCCCACCCCACGAGCCTGAGAGGGTACAACGGAAACATTCAACGACATAGAGACGAAAAGTGACAAATTCATCCACGAATGTGCCCCCATACCCACCATGGAGCCACAATTAGAGGCAGGACACCCAACAGGAAGCTATCGCTGATCATGCCGGGGCCCCCTAGGGGTGCGTCGTGAGTATACGCCCCACAAACGCCACCTTAAGAACCGTCAGTCCGTCGAGATCGGGTTCAGCGACGAAAGGGGGATTGACAATAAAAGGTTCCCCTCGCTCGAGACGTCGGGTACTACAGTTCTACGGGTGCAAGAGTATGCCTCCTCAAGCACCCGGGCGTCAAAATAGAAGAAGTCCAAAGAAATAATCCAAAACAAGCAAAAGGTCGGCAGGAAACGACAAGCAGATAGGAGAAGAGGGGGGAGAAAAACGAAACATAAGGAAAAGGAAAAGCGATCCGGCACAATTGGAGAAGACAGCAGCAGGAGTGCAAGGCCAGAAAAGGACAGAGGACTGCCCAACGGAGCATCACACTCCGGCAGCCGTCCACCAAGCCCCCTCACGACGCCAACGGGCCGGAAGGGGAGGGGGCTTTTGTACCAAGCTCTCTTTTTAACTATAAGGTTCTTTAAATTATTTGTTATCCACTTTGGGTCATTAGTATTCGATCTTTTCAATTTGTATGGTATACTACGTTCCTGTCCTTTGTTTAGAATATTCTTAAATAAGTTATATATTAAATCCACATCGAAATCCCCTTTTACGTCACCTATCGCTGGGTTCATGTCTCGCTCTAAGACCGGCCCACACCCCATACCCAAGACTTTCCAATCTATTTGACCTAAAAAAATTCTTAGGCTATTAAAATCAGCTTTTCGAAAATCTGGCACTTTAAAAGAATTTTCTCCTACAGGTCTATTCCATTCTATGCTAAATCTGATTATTTTGTGTTCACTGTTCCCTAGCTCATTCCCTATTTCCATGTCATTAATTTGTATTTCCCTGTTAGCTAACACTAAATCTAAAATATTATTTTCCCGCGTTGGTTCCTTAATGTGTTGCATAAGAAAGCAATCGTCAATTAATTCTAGAAAATCTTCTGCTTCACTATTTCCTGTTTTGTTCACCCAGTTTATTCCACTAAAATTAAAGTCACCCATGACATAAATACTGTTAGATCTAGATGCTCTAGATATTTCATCCCATAGATGCTTTGCTTCTAATCTGTCTAAATTTGGTAGCCTATATATAACTCCTATTTAATACTATTTGCTTTTTCGTTTAATTCTATCCAAATAGTTTCTGTGTGGGGCTCAGTTTTGATTCCCTCTTTGAGACTACATTTCAAATTGTCCCTAACATATACGTTTACTCCCCCTCCTCGTCTAATATATCTATCTGTGTGAAATAGTTTAAATCCATTTATCTGATATTCAGCTAATAGTTCTCTATTTTCTACATTCATCCACGTTTCGGTAAGTGCAATAATATCTATTTTTTCTGTGCTATAGTAGTTATACTATAGTAATTAGTACTATAGTTATTAGTACTTATTATATAGTATATTATTAGTAATTAGTACTATAGTAATACTATAGTTATACTATAGTTATACTACTACTATAATAATAGTAGTTCCTGGTCTCTCACCCCTCCTGCAATAGTAGTTCCTGGCCTCTCACCCCTCCTGCAATAGTAGTTCCTGGCCTCTCACTCCTCCTGCAATAGTAGTTCCTGGCCTCTCACCCCTCCTGCAATAGTAGTTCCTGGCCTCTCACTCCTCCTGCAATAGTAGTTCCTGGCCTCTCACCCCTCCTTCAATAGTAGTTCCTGGCCTCACCCCTCCTGCAATAGTAGTTCCTGGCCTCTCACTCCTCCTGCAATAGTAGTTCCTGACCTCTCACCCCTCCTGCAATAGTAGTTCCTAGTCTCTCACCCCTCCTGCAATAATAGTTCCTGGCCTCTCACTCCTCCTGCAATAGTAGTTCCTGGCCTCTCACCCCTCCTGCAATAGTAGTTCCTGGCCTCTCACCCCTCCTGCAATAGTAGTTCCTGGCCTCTCACTCCTCCTGCAATAGTAGTTCCTGGCCTCTCACCCCTCCTGCAATAGTAGTTCCTGGCCTCTCACCCCCTCCTGCAATAGTAGTTCCTGGCCTCTCACTCCTCCTGCAATAGTAGTTCCTGGCCTCTCACTCCTCCTGCAATAGTAGTTCCTGGCCTCTCACCCCTCCTTCAATAGTAGTTCCTGGCCTCTCACTCCTCCTGCAATAGTAGTTCCTGGCCTCTCACTCCTCCTGCAATAGTAGTTCCTGGCCTCTCACCCCGCCTGCAATAATAGTTCCTGGTCTCTCACCCCTCCTGCAATAGTAGTTCCTGGCCTCTCACCCCGCCTGCAATAATAGTTCCTGGCCTCTCACCCCGCCTGCAATAATAGTTCCTGGCCTCTCACCCCGCCTGCAATAATAGTTCCTGGTCTCTCACCCCTCCTGCAATAGTAGTTCCTGGCCTCTCACCCCGCCTGCAATAACAGTTCCTGGTCTCTCACCCCGCCTGCAATAATAGTTCCTGGTCTCTCACCCCTCCTGCAATAGTAGTTCCTGGCCTCTCACCCCGCCTGCAATAACAGTTCCTGGTCTCTCACCTCTCCTGCATTAGTAGTTCCTAGCCTCTCACCCTTCCTGCAATTGCAGTTATTAGCCTCTCACCCCGCCTGCAATAATAGTTCCTGGCCTCTCACCCCTCCTGCATTAGTAGTTCCTAGCCTCTCACCCTTCCTGCAATTGCAGTTCTTGGCCTCTCACCCCTCCTGCAATAGTAACTTTAGGCGACCTCCAGTAATATCCTCGACTCTGAAATAACTCCTCCAGGACCCTGAACAGTTCTGAAGTACTGGAGGCAAGCTTATAACTCTGATATAACGGGAGTAAGTCGCTTGCCTGATCTTCATTAGTTTCTGCTGACCTCTCAGTGCTCTACTGGTCCCAGTTGTAGCACCTGTTATGTGACAGGGGCTCTTGGCCTGGCATTCAGTTTGCGATAACGGCTCCAGACATCTCATTCGGTTTGCGACAGCGACTCTTGACCTCACGCTTGGCCTTTGAGGACGAGGTCAGGCCTCTTGCCTGGTGTACAATAGCGGATCGAATCACTTTACAGGATAGAGAGCGTCGGCTTATTGCACGGTGTGTGATGGAGAGAACAGGCCTCTCAAGACACTCTGGCTGTAAGAGTGTCATAGCCCCGGAGGCAGTGTGCGGATACACACTTCAGGCACGCTGTCTCGCCCACTTTCTTTATCTCTTCCTCTCTCGCTCTTTACACTCTCTGACACCAGTCATATTGGTTGATAGAGGTCATACGCCTGCCTGATGAAGCATCACATTATAGTAATGACGCAATACACGCCATTTATGACGCAGTATTTCGATAGATGATGTAATATCCCGATAGATAAAGCAATATCCTCATAGATGGTACAATATCTCGATAGATTACACAATGTGCTTTACAAAGGACGTACTACGTTTTCCCAATAAAGCGCTTGATATTATTGTTAGGGTTTGCTGCCTCTGAATGAGGCAATACAAGCAGTGAATGACACCGTTCACTATTAGATAACAGAAGAACTTCACTCAGTATTTTTCTGAGTGACTTGAAGCTTTTTCCAGTGTGATTTTATTTTTGAGATATATACAAGAGTTGTTACATTCTTGTACAGCCACTAGTACGCGTAGCGTTTCGGGCAGGGAATACGACCCCGACGAAGAATTGTTGTTACAACCAAGTACACATTTTACTGTCGAGTTAAACAGAGGCTACAGTTAGGGATTTGCGCCCAGTAAATCCTCCCTGGCCAGGATACGAACCCATGACAAAGTGCTCGCGGAACGCCAGGCGAGTGTCTTACCACTACACCACGGAGACTGTGGTGTAGTGGTTTTATGGTTTTGACTGTGGTGTAGTGGCTGTGGTTTTGTTTTTCAAAGTGAATTCAGCGTCTTTCTTTTCAGTTCTGAATTACTTAACTATTTTTTTAAATCAAGTTTACTTTCCGGTTTCTAAAACCAATTCATATCTCAGAAATCACAGAGCAGAAAAACTCATCCCCGATATATTCATCCCCTTCATTGAAAAAAGAAAGCGTTTCCTGTGAGCTAACTTCTCAATTTATCCTTTTCTCAGCAGGATGATTCTGTATTCTCGCATTATCTTATATATGGAAGGGACATGTCGTACATTTTAATGAAAGTAGACTTTTCACATGCTTTGTAGCAAAGTTCTTCCCGCATTTTTCGAGGCTTGGCACGATTGGTCCGATCCGGCCCAATATATTTTCATGGTTATATATGATTATATTTAAACACTTGGTATTGTAAAAAAATGCACGTGCTTAGCAGAGGTGACGAGATGGTAAAACTTCAACCGCACCGTTATCTTGAGATGATGATTTGAGGTTATCTTGAGATGATTTCGGGGCTTTTTAGTGTCCCCGCGGCCCGGTCCTCGACCAGGCCTCCATAGGCCTGGTCCGTACGACCGTAGCAAAATTAATGATGACATGACCATATATTCTCAAGAAAAAAAGATCTGATGGACTAGTTAATACCACAAAAAATGAAAGAATAGCTTTGCTACAATGCATGTGAAATGTCTACTTTCAAAAACGTGTGCGGCTTGTAATTTGCAGATATGAGATACTAAGTGCGAGAATATAGAATCATCCTGCAGAGAAAAGGCTAACGTTTTTAAGGTGGTGATGTCACTGAAAAAAATGAACGAAAAGAAACAATCAAGAAAAAATCAAAGAAAAAAACCTCACTGAAAAATAATTGAAAAGAAACAATCACTGAAAAAAAAACAATGAATAACTGAAAATTAACCGGGGGTCAGGATAGAGATTTGGATGGAACGGATGGAAAGAAATGGTGCCCAACAACTTAAGACGGTCGGGGATTGAACGCCGACCTGCATGAAGCCAGACCGTCGCTCATCCGTCCTGCCCAATGGGTGGAAATTAGTCTGACTGTGTTACGGCCACTATGGGACGTAACCAGGTTCTTTGCTGGAGGAACCAAAGCACTAGTATCCGACCCCAAATCGGTAGTGGCTTTCAAGGAGTAGGCTTGGTAATGCAAGTAAAATAACATGGGGGGGGGGGTGGAGTTGAAAGGAATACGACACTTCATCCTTTATCAATATATTCACATATTATCACTTTCCCATCACATGAAATAGAATCATAAACGAAGTATTACTACACTGATATATACACATGTGTCGCTCTCTTAGGACACTAAGCGCTCCTCAATGCTCATGCGATGCAGTCTTGTCAACATCCGCGTTTCCTCAACACACAGTACCGTCCTCAACCAGTACTGGGTACACCAACGAGTCTACCCTAGCCATGGGCCAGCCTATCTACAGTCTCACTAGGTGCCCCTTGTGAACGCCCACAATCACTCTCCAGCCTGGGGCTGGCAGAGAACATCAGCCTCGCGCTGCTGGGCCTCTACACGAACAAATACAAGGGTAGCGAACCCCTGGCAGGAGCTCCTTGCAACTAGCTAGTTACACTCCTCCGTAGACCGTTACTGTCAGTCGTCTCTTCCTCTAGCCAGTCCCGGGATACGCCGAATTCTGTCACTGCCACTTCACAGGCAGACAGCAGATACTACTCAGTTCCTCCTCGGCGGCGGCTCACTGTTCACGTAAAACAGAATGAAGTAGAGAGATAATAGGCTGCCCTAGGTAAACTGTCTTCGTACCACTGCAGCCCTACGTCGCCTCTGTGGATACTGACACGTCATCAGTAAACTGGCCGGTACTTGGGACAATAGGAAATACCACTTACGGACTCTGGCATTGACATACAACTTCTATCACGATAGATGGCGCTGATTTCCAGGCACCGCCTCACCAGTGGTCAGCTACAGCGACTCTTCGGGTGACCAAGGCAGGAATCTAGCGTCTCTTGCAGGTATCATACTGCCACCACCAGATGGCGTCATCCATTTAGTGGGGGTTTAGAGAGCACACTCAAAGATGGCATTGACGTCGCTGCTCCATGCTCCAACGATGGAGTCGGATTCGTAACAGTTTGCAACTCTGAAGAAATATATAAAGAGTGCCAGTAAAGCTAGTGACTGTCTTTGAGAAAGTGTGTGAAAAGATTGAGCTTGAGAGTGGGAACTGAGTAAGCGATTGCGAATTTAGCAAGTTTGTGTTTGAGAATTAGTGAGTGTGAATTGCGTACATGTGTCATTGTGATTGAGGAAGAGTAACATTTGTGTAATGAAATAATGTCAAATGTTGTGACAATGGATATGAATGCGCAAGATTTTGATAGCATGTTAAGAAAATACAATGGTAAGTGCATTTTGTGTAGGAGTGTGTTAATGGCGTTTGTGTTAGAACGGTGAGCACAATTGCGTACGTAAGAAATGACTTTTGCATGTTTTGTGTTTTGCATGAAAATATATAAAAACAAGGAAGAGAGTGTACGTGAATTGTATAGAGATTGAGTAATTTGAGCATGAGGGTGTACTCACCTAGTTTTGCTTGCACGGGTTGAGCTTTGGCTCTTTTGTCCCCGCCTCTCAGCCATCAATCAATTGGTGTACATTTTCCTGAGCTTCTCGAGCTCTATGATATCTACATTTGAAACTGTGTATGGAGTCACCCTCAACCACATCACTTCCTAGTGCATTCCATTTACTAACTACTCTGACACTGAAAAAGTTCTTTCTAATGTCTCTATGACCTATCTGGGTACTCAGCTTCCACCTGTGTCCCCTTGTGTGCATACCAGCTGTGTTAAATAATCTATCCTTGTCAACCCTGCCAATTCCCCTGAGAATGTTGTATTAGAATTATTAATCTTACTTTTTTGGTCATATTTAACAACATATGTTTACAATAAAAACTGCTTCCAAAATAAACTAATTGGAAACAATTATTTGAAAATAAAATAAATCACTTGGCTTATTAGGCAAATCGGGCCTTGCATAGTAGGCCGAGAAGTGCATTCTGGCTACTAGGTACGACATATATATATATATATATATATATATATATATATATATATATATATATATATATATATATATATATATATATATATATATATATATATATTTATATATATATATATATATATATATATATATATATATATATATATATATATATATATATATATATATATATATATATATGTCGTACCGAAAAAGTTGCCGAAAAAGATAGGTTAGGTTAGGTTAGGTAGTCGAAAAACAATTAATTCATGAAAACTTGGCTTATTAGGCAAATCGGGCCTTGCAAAGTAGGCTGAGAAGTGCGTTCTGGCTACTAGGTACGACATATATATATATATATATATATATATATATATATATATATATATATATATATATATATATATATATATATATATATATATATATATACACATATATAAATTACATAAAGAAATGTATGTAAGTGGAAATGTCTGCTGTCAGCAACACTCCTCACGACACGTCTCTGGCAACACGGTCAGCTGGGCGTTTCAAAGTTCATTGCTGGCTGCTTGCAAACCAGCTACTATCTCCAGGATCACTAACATCACCACATCACCACACATATGTCCACCACCATCAAACCAACATGAGCTCTTGGCTCCTAGCCTAACACTGTCACTTAGACAATAAAATGATAAGTAGAAATGTTCACAATATATAAAATACCCTAGCTTGCATAGATCAAAAGGGGTAAAGGGTGGGACAAATATCTACCTTACTTCATTCCAACCACGAAGCCGACTCGTCCTCTGTTGAGGGATGTTGAAGATCCTGGTCCTAGCTTCTGGTCTCCTGACGATCAGTTCCCACACACACAGGTTCCTCCGTCGTCCTCGTGGTATCGCATCCTCGCCGTACTCACTCCCGACAGGTACTACCTTCCTCCTCCTCTTCTTCGGGGTACTGGAGACAGGTACCTCCGTTTTCGTCCTCCACTCTCACTGGCACTGCCGACCCTTGCAGTCCAGCACAGTTCCCTTCGCGTCACTGCCAGTAGATTCGGCCAGACCCTAACTTCTTGCTTGATATGTGTAACGCGTCCGCTGGGAGTCCCAAAGATCTCCATCCCCAACGTTCGTCCCTGCTGCAGAATCATGATAGAGCTCTTGGCTCTCTAATCCGGCCCGTCCTCGTTTCTGGACACTCCACGGAAGTTGGATGCCTCCCAGACTGTCTGCAGTATCGAAGCGAAGCTTAAATCTACTGGTAAGGGCTCTCTAGATCCGGAGCTCACTCGAGCGCGTCCTCAGTCTAGGGCGGCTCGTGACGTACTCTCTACCGCCCAGGCGCCATCTGCCCCGAAAGCCCTCCGCCTCGTGACGTCACACCGCCCGAGGGCTCGAGTCATTGGTCACTTCCAGCACGAGACGTTACCTGGCCAATCAGGTGCCGGGAGGAGTCACGACGCCTTGGCGGAAAACAGTATGGCTCGGCGCCATCTTGTGCCCCAAAAAGCATAAGCCCCTTGCATTATCAAACTTAACTGGTCATTTTACAGCCAGCTTAATTATGCTCCACGCATTCCCACACATGAATATGTTCCCTGAACATCAGAGAATACTCAGGTTACGGAGATATGACTCTTTAAAGCTGGGAAGGAAGAAGAAATATAGGGGAGGGACACCGTCAAAATATATATATATATATATATATATATATATATATATATATATATATATATATATATATATATATATATATATATATATATATATATATATATATATATATATATATATATATATATATATACATATATATATATATATATATATATATATATATATATGTCGTACCTAGTAGCCAGAACGCACTTCTCAGCATACTATGCAAGGCCCGATTTGCCTAATAAGCCAAGTTTTCATGAATTAATTATTTTTCGACTACCTAACCTACCTAACCTAACCTAACCTAACTTTTTCAGCTACCTAGCCTAACCTAACCTATAGAGATAGGTTAGGTTAGGTTAGGTAGAGTTGGTTAGGTTCGGTCATATATCTACGCTAATTTTAACTCCAATACAAACAAATTGACCTCATACATAATGAAATGGGTAGCTTTATCATTTCATGAGAAAAAAATTAGAGAAAATATATTACTTCAGTTAAACTTGGCTTATTAGGCAAATCAGGCCTTGCATAGTAGGCTGAGAAGTGCGTTCTGGCTACTAGGTACGACATATATATATATATATATATATATATATATATATATATATATATATATATATATATATATATATATATATATATATATATATATATATATATATATATATATATATATATATATATATATATATATATATATATATATATATATATATATATTGTCACGTGGAGGTGGGTGGGCCGGGGCTCTGCTAGCACTCAGCTGCTAGGGGCTCAAAAGGCCGAATACTCAGCCCCTCCGACTCCCGGGATTTACCGGAGTCTCCTTGGTCACACAGGAGAGGACCAACAATGCCCACCTCCGCAGGTCTTTGCTTCCACCACAAAAGGAGGGGGGTGCCACTGATTCACCCTGGAAGCCCTTCAGTCAAACACGGGGAAACTGCTGTTAACAGTTCCGGCCTAGACCCGTGGAGGAGTGAAGGAAGACTCAGGCTTACCTTATAATAATAACCTCCCTGAGTCTTGCCTGCCAGACAAAAAGGTTGCAGGAACTCCTTTCTTGCCTGTCTTCTCTATCTTCTTCCTAACAAGGTCGCCAGCTGGGTTATTATATCTGCACCCCAGCAATGCAGTTCAGTGGGTGTATTATATATTGTTTGTAGCCAGAAGATTGCTACTCCCATAGATCTGCTACTAGACTGTTGGCCCAGGGTACTCTCCCAGGAAGGTCTGTGTGGCTTTACCTCTCTATAGCCACTACGTTAATAGTTGCCACCATTCAGGCACTGATACTGATCGGATGGCTAAGGGTACACTTTTATGTAAGTCTGTGCTGTCTTTGCCACTCACCAGGCAATAAGAACTTCTATAGAGAACGTTGTGTTCCCTAGGTGGTACTGTGATAACCTTCGTGTATGCTCATAGAGAAATATTATAAATGGAGGCACACTCAAACACAATGATAAAAGTGTGAATTTACTGATGCAAATTACATGAACACACACACAATCACAAGTAATACATGAATATGGAAATAAGGATAATAAGTCTGGAGATCGTCAGCCTCTTCTTCCACGACCTCCAACACTCCTTCAACTGGGCAGAAAGACAGGAGTCCCACACTCTCTCACAGGAGGGCCTCTTCACCACGGCGGCGCCTCTTCTTCACTGTCCTCTCTGACAGTCCTGGACACAAGCTGCCTTGCAGCCTATTCTACTACTAAAGTATTAAAGTCCTGTTGCCACATACATAAGTAACTATTGTGGCCTAACTAGCCCACTCACACAAGGGGTAATGGGAGGGAAAATGATCTACCTTACATTCCTGGCTCACGACGCCTGTTCCTCGATGGTGTGAGGTTCCCACGCTTCCTGAGTCGATCCTCGACGATCCAGGAACGTTCCACAGGTCCTCAGGTGTCGTGGAGCCTTCGCGTCGTCGCCGTTCCAATCCCTGAGATTCAGCTGCCCCAATCCTGGTTCATCGATGGGCGCTGAGCTAATCACTATTTTTCCCACACTCGCCCCTTCCACAAGGCGTTGCTCCTTGTCCTAGGCACGGTGTCGTCCTTCCAAGACCCTCAGTGGATGTGACCCGGTCACAGCTAGGCTTGCCCGCCACACCTTTTCGGGCCCCCCAAACGTCCAGCGTCGCCGCCCAGCGTCGTCGCCCAATATTTTCCAAGTTTGGCCCTCTTTCGCTCAATAAACTTGGTTCCTTTTTGCTTCCCAGAAGCGCGGGGTCTCCAATATATACGATGGGCTGCGATAGCCTGCACGAATCCACTAAGAAAGGCTTGTAGGGCCTCTAATCCTTGAGAGCAGACCGAGGTGCGTCCTGTCGCTTCCAAGGTCGGGTCAACTCTGACGTTGGCGCCGCCCGGGGCACTCGGTGACGTCACGTCGGGCCTTGATTGGTCGCCCGCGACCTAAGTCGGCCAATCAGCGATCGGCTAGTGTCCCTTCCAAAAGGTCATATCTGCATTAGGGGATACTCTTTCATTTTATATCAGGGCGCCAATTTCCCCTTATTTACAACTTATAATGTAACTTCCTTCCTTTAACCGGCAGCCGGTCTGGTCGCCACATATGTCAATAGACTCCCTGAACCTCAGAGAATCAGTAGGGAGAGCTGATATGACTCTTAAAGCAGGCAAACGAAAGAGATAGGAGAGGGCACCGTAACATACCCCTCCCCTTAAAATAAGAGTCATATCGGTTAGTAAATCCGGGAGAGGGCATCTGCCACCACATTCTCCCTTCCTTTAATGTGCCTGATTTCTAGCCAGTACTCTTGGAACAGTAGGGCCCATCTTGTCAGCCTTTGGTTTGTGTTCTTCATCCTGTGCACGAACGTCAAGGGGTTATGATCGGTGAACACTTGCACTGGTCTAGTACCTCCACCCACATAGATGTCAAAATGTCTCAGTGCCAGGATCAGGGCCAAGGCTTCCTTTTCCACTGTACTATAAGCCCTCTGGTGCTTTTCGAATTTCTTCGAGTAGAATGCCACTGGACGGTGGACTCCGTCCTTCTCTTGAGCTAACATGGCTCCAATCCCCACGTCGCTAGCGTCGACGTATAAGATAAAGTCTGACTCAAAGTCAGGCGAAATCAGCACTGGCGCTTCAGTCAACAACTTTTTAGTCTTCTCGAAGGACTCCTGGCATGCTTCCCCCCACTTCCATCTAACGTTCTTAGATAGCAATTCAGTCAGAGGGTGTGCCACTGTCGAGAAGTTATTGCAAAATCCTCTATAGTATCCAACCATCCCTAAATATCGTAACAATTCCTTTCTCGTCCTGGGATTCGGATATTCTTTGATTGCCATCACTTTCTGGTCTACTGGAGTCACTTCCCCTTGACCCACGACGAAACCTAAGTATTCTAATCGGGCCATTCCGAATTCGCTCTTGGCCAGATTAACGGTCAGGTTCGCTTCTTCCAACCGTTGGAATAACTCTGTCAGTCGATTCATGTGTTGTTTCCAGCTATCGGCGTACACCACTATATCATCTATATACACGGCGCAGCCTTCCATCCCTCTTAGCACTTCGTTCATCATCCTCTGAAAACAACTTCCGCTGTTCTTCATACCAAACAGAAGCACTTTGTACTGGTACAATCCGTCTGGAGTAGCAAACGCTGAGATCTTTCTCGCACTCGGAGACAAAGGGATTTGATAATACCCTTTCAGCAGGTCGACCTTGATGACAAACCTTGTATTTCCTACTTGGTCGACGCAATCACTTATTCGGGGCATCGGGTGAGAATCTGACACGGTTATGGCATTCACTTTACGATAGTCAGTGCAAAAACGATATGATCCGTCACTCTTCTTGACCAGCACACAGGGCGAGCTCCACTCACCGTTGCTGGGCTCAGCGAGATCATTCGCTAGCAGATATTCCACCTCCTGTCGCATGATCTTCCTCTTCTCGGGACTCACCCGATAAGCACTCTGCTTGATTGGCTTTCCTCCGCACACGTCCACCTCGTGCACCACACTCTTGTGCTGTCGGGGCACATCCGTGAAAAGCGACTTGTTCCTTCTTATCAGGGTCACTAGTTCTCTCCTTTTCTCTTTATCCAGATGACGCAGCCTGTCTTCTAGGTGTGTCAAACTCTCTGTATTCGACAGGCGCGTACCATCGGCACAGGCCCACTTTCTCTCCTCCGCTGGCAACACTTGGTCCATCTCCATACACAGAACCAATTTCCCTTCTCGCGACTGTGTTGCTCCCTTCACTCCCGCACTCTCTTGCTCCTCTGGGAAGTATGGCTTTAAACGATTGATATGACACACCTGTGTCTTGTTAGGGCGCTTCGGCTTGCTGATCTCATAACTTACAGGACCCACACGCCGAACAACCGAGTATGGACCACCAAAGCGTGATTCCGTCACTCTACCCCTCCCAGGTAGCAACATCATCACTCTGGCTCCTGCCTCGAACTCCCTTGGGACAGCCTTCTTGTCGTACCAGATCGACATCTTCTCTTGCGCTGTCTTCAAGTGATCAGCAGCCAGCTCCTTCGCCGTTTTCAATCGTTCATGGAATCTTCGCACATACTCTTCCACTGTCACTAATGTCTTCTCCGCCGTCATCCGCTCCTTCAGCATCAACAACGGGCTCCTTACTTCGTGCCCAAACACTAGCTGGAATGGAGAGAATCCCAGAGACTCAACTATAGCATCTCGGATCGCGAACAGGACTGGACAGACAGTCTCATCCCATTCCGCTCCCTGTTCAGCACAATACACTCTTAAGATTGTCTTCAGAGTTGAATGGAACCTCTCAATCGCTCCCTGCGATTGAGGTCTATAAGGAGACGATCGTAGTTGGGCTATTCCCCAGCTCGCAATAGCCTGCCTAAACCACCTCGACTGGAAAACACTTCCACAGTCGGACTGGATCTCCTTGGGCACACCTACCCAAGCAAAGAACCGCTGAAGGTGTCCTATGACGCATTTCGATGTCACCTTCCGCACTGGGATTGCCTCTGGAAATCTCGTCGAAGCACACATGATAGTCAATAAGTAATTGTTCTCTTTTCTTGTCTTAGGTAATGGTCCCACGACGTCGATTATTAGGCGCTCAAACGCCTGGCCAAATGCTGGAACTAGAACTAAAGGTGCTTTCGGGATGGCAGGGACGTTCTTCCCCGCTCTCTGGCACGGGAAACACGTCTTGCAAATTCTTCTTACATCCGCGTCCATGCCCGGCCAATAAAAATGTTCCCGAAGCCTGCCTAAGGTCTTAGTTACTCCCAAGTGACCCGCGGGATCCACTGTGTGTGCACGCTTTAGCACCGCGCATCTGTACTGAGCTGGCACCACCACCTGATGCCTCACTCTCAGCATATCATCGCCCGCTTCTTCCCTAACCGGCCTCCACTGCCTCATTAGCACTCCCTTCTCCACGAAGAAATGAGTCGGTGACTTGGGTCCAGCGAGACCTCCTTCCGCATCCCGTAACAATTCAGGAAACTCTTCCTTTTGCAGCTCACCTTGACGGGTGCGGTCAATACCTAGAGGACTGGTGAAAGTAACTTGGACACTCGTATCCGACGCTTCCTCACCTGTCGCTTGTCCTCTGGCCTCCTCTCGGAACAAATGATCGAGCCCCTGGTCACCCGGCATGTTCTCTTCGGCGTGACTGGATCCGCTCACATCACCTTCATTGACGTCTCGTCCTGACGTCACTGCGCATACCGGAAATGCCACTCTCGCAATTTCCATTTCGCCACTACTGGCGCCCGTCTTGCTGCTCTGTCGATAGGACTCTACACACTCCTCACCCTTAATCAAATTCGGGAGAACACATCCCCCACAGGAGTCATTTCCTAGGATCACCTGAGCGTCCATCCTCGGCAGCAAAGCACAGACCCCTGCCAAGAGAGTCTGACAACTATAGTCTGAATTAAGAGTCACCCTATGGAGGGGCATCCGCACTTGTCCCCCCAACGTCCTTATCAGGGCCTCCCCTGTACTGGAACTTCTATAGTCCTCGGGGAAGAGGGATTCACTAACAAGGGTGAAGTCGGACCCAGTGTCCCCCAGCATCCTCGCTGGCACAGGATCAGCTCCCCTTATCTTCACCGTCCCCTCACACACAAAGGGGTGGATCCTCTTCTCCCTCATCACCGGCATATCACCTGAATAATCGTTGGCTTCTCCGCTTTCCATCCTCGCGAAAGCCACGTTTCCACAGTGCCTGGGGCGACCGCACTCCCTTGCAAGGTGTCCTCGTCCCCCACAGTTGTAACACCGACCGCCTCTCCTAGGCGATCCTCTACCAGTCCTCCTGGTAGCACCAATGGTAGAGGTTCCCTGAGTCCTCCTAGGACTCTCTGTCGTCGGTTCCCGGGCAGCAGCACTCGCTCCCGAGCTAGGTCCACTGCTCACAGGTTGGGGCTTCCTCCCCGCGTCCCTTGAGCTCTTGAACTGGGTTACCTCATTGGGTACACTACTCTTGGGAGAGTCCCCACCCATCCTCGCTCCTCCTGAACTCCTAAGGTTCCCTCCCGACCTGGGGTAAGGCGAGTGTCTGGGCAGCCCCTCCCTCCTGATATGTAGTGCCTCCTCCAGCATGTCGGCTCGGTCCGCTGCAGCCTTCAGGTCCTTAATACCTGCTTCTCTCAACCTTACTCGCAACTCAGGATGGAGCACTGACATAAACTTCTCCATCACTATCAGTCGTTTGATATCATCCACCGACTCCGCTTCCTCCGCCTTCAACCATCGTAGGAATTTCCGTTCCATATCCCTGGCGGTCTCGGCGTAAGTCTTTCCCGACGCTCTTGTACACTCTCTGAACCGCTTCCGGTACATCTCCGGAGTCAGCCGGAATGAGTGGAGAACCGCATTCTTAATCGCGTCGTAACTAGTACACTCCTCTAGGTCCAGCATGTTATAGGCTTCCCGGGCCTCACCAATCAACCTGCCCTGGACCAGAGCAGCCCAATCATCTTCCGGCCACTCCTTCAGAGTTGCTATCCGTTCAAAGTGTTCGAAGAACGCCTCAGCTTCTTGTGGTTCGAACGTAGGTAAGTCACGATCCCTTACCTTGAGGTCATCCCGCCGTGCAGGTAGTGAGGGCAGACCACGTTCAACGCGACGCAATTCGACTTCTTTCTTTGCCTTTATCTCCTCCAGTCGCAGTTGTCTCTCTCCTTCTTCTCGCTGCAGCCGAGCTTCTCGCTCCTCTCGCTGCAGCTCAGCCGCACGTTCCTCTCGCTGCAGCTCAGCCGCACGTTCCTCTTGCTGCAGCTCAGCCGCACGTTCCTCTCGCTGCAGCTCAGCCGCACGTTCCTCTCGCTGCATTTGCGCTTCTCTCTCCTCTCGTCGCAGCTGGGCTTCCAGTTGCATCTTCATTATTTCCAGTTGCAGGCTGGGCCTGCAACTTACTACAGCTGGACCTTCCACTGCTCCCATGTTCACTGTGAATTCTCTCCACACTGGTAGGCGCTTGGGGTGGCCCTAGTCGGGACGGTTCACCTTGCGACGGCTCTCCTCGGGACAGCTCCTCTTTAGATGTGAGCTGTGCCATGATCTCTATCCTTCGCTCCGCTACCTTAGTCGTCCTCAACCTGATCCCAAAGTGGTTTGCCACTTGTTGGAGCTGGACCTTGGTACACTCTTCCAAAATTCTCTCGTCCCTTGTGTCAATAAATTTCTTTACTTTGTCTTTCTCCATCTCTATATCATCAAGCATACACGACAGCACAGACAAGTTAGTAGGCACTAATTTCACCGTTTCAGTCCCTTAGCTGGTTGAGTAACAGTACCACTAAATTCACTAGCCACACTGTATTAGTACCCTGGCAACCTTGTCTTGAAATTTGGGCCACACTGTAGCTTGATCCACGCTTCCTGGCGAAGTTCCCAGTTCTTGGCTACCGGGGTTCGTATCCTGGCAAGGTCGCCAGTTCTCTGTCACGTGGAGGTGGGTGGGCCGGGGCTCTGCTAGCACTCAGCTGCTAGGGGCTCAAAAGGCCGAATACTCAGCCCCTCCGACTCCCGGGATTTACCGGAGTCTCCTTGGTCACACAGGAGAGGAATTCTTATGTGCATTGCCTCAAGATTCACATAATCTTGAGGCAATTCACATAAGAATAGAGCGACCTACCATGAACACCCAAATCACGGAACTATTTACTCTACCCACCATGAGAGTAAGGACAAGACAAGAACATATCGATGCCAACACAGAAGACAATGTCCAACATAACAGGCCAATTACACTGGATTAATCTTTGTGTTTAGATAGGAGATGCCTCGTATGGGCCAATAAGCCTTCTGCAGCCCCTATGTTTATCCCTTATGTATCCCCCCATGTTTTCACCTTCATTGTATTATCACCTGACCTAATGCGGGTATAAAATCAACTAGTATTGTAAGATCTGTTCACTTGAGAATGAACCATGGAGGTTCGAAACGTCGTGCAAATTATACAAATAAGTGTAATACACTCTATAGTAAATCACTTCTTTTCTTCACCTTAAAAGTACGAAAATGAGTTTTGGAGAACTCCTATTTCAATTAAGCCCTGATGCTAAGAAAATAGTTAGAGGGATAGAAGCCCTAAACCAGAAAATAATAAATGCAGAATATGCGGTCATATTCAATGAAACATGTTTGAAAGAAAACCTGCTGCCAGTATACACCAATATATATATATATATATATATATATATATATATATATATATATATATATATATATATATATATATATATATATATATATATATATATATATATATATATATACCTTGGTATATGGTATATGGTATATGGTATATATACCTTGTAACCCATATGTAACTCCTTTTTTGTAACAAAGTTCAAATAAAGTAAATATATATGTGTACATACAAAAGAATGGGGGTGGTAGGAGAAGATAATATTAGTGTTCAGTGAGAGACCACAAGGTCTCCTCTGAATACTTTTTATTTTCTTCTCCGAGGCTATGGGTCCCCACATTGGCACCAGAGGTGGTACCCTCACAAACTTTTATTTAAAAAAAAAAAAAAAAAAAAAAAAAAAATATATATATATATATATATATATATATATATATATATATATATATATATATATATATATATATATATATATATGTATTTATTATTTTCTGGTTTAGGGCTTCTATCCCTCTAACTATTTTCTTAGCATCAGGGCTTAATTGAAATAGGAGTTCTCCAAAACTCATTTTCGTACTTTTAAGGTGAAGAAAAGAAGTAATTTACTATAGAGTGTATTACAGTTATTTATATAATTTGCACAACGTTTCGAACCTCCATGGTTCATTCTCAAGTGAACAGATCTTACAATACTAGTTAATTTTATACCCGCACTGGGTCAGGTGATAATACAATAAAGGTGAAAACATGGGGGGATACATAAGGGATAAATGTGAGGCGAAACATAGAGGCAGCAGAAGGCTTATTGGCCCATACGAGGCATCTATCTAAACACAAAGATTAATCCAGTGTAATTGGCCTATTATGTTGGACATTGTCTTCTGTGTTTGCATCGATATGTTCTTGTCTTGTCCTTACTCTCATGGTGGGTAGAGTAAATAGTTCCGTGATTTGGGTGTTCATGGTAGGTCGCTCTATTCTTATATGAATTGCCTCAAGAATTTGTAATCTTCTTGCATCTTGGGTTTTGTCTATTATGCAGGTATTCTTGTTCAACATTTCTCTTGTTAGAGTAATGTCATGGGCTTGTCTCATGTGATTCCTAGGGGCACCAGATTGAAGATGGCATGTCAAACGCCTCGTCAGCTTGGTCGACGTCATACCTATGTACTTACATTGAAGGTTACATCCTTCGTGGGGGCAAGTGTACATGTATACAACGCTTGACTGCTGTAGAGGGTTCTCCGTCGGCTTCGGGCTGTTTTTGATAAGGAGTTCGGAAGTCTTCTTGGTTTTGTAGAATATTATCAGGTTTATGTTTTGGTTAGGAATAGTGCTTTTTACTCCTTTACGGATTATTTCTTTCATTATTCTTTCCTCTTTTATATGTTCACTGTGCATGGTTGATTTGTAATATAATTTTATTGCGGGTGTTGTGGTTTCTGTTCTAGGTTCTGAATTATACCAACGGTCCAAGTGTCTTCTTATAGCAGCGTTTATTTCCGCGTTGCTATATCCGTTGTTCACCAATACCTGAGTTACTCTTTCAAATTCTTTACTCACGTTGCTCCATTCAGAGCAGTGGGTAAGCGCTCGACGAATATAAGCATTGAGAACACTGGCTTTGTATCTTTGGCGGCACTCACTTCTACCGTTCAGGCATAATCCTATGTTGGTGGGCTTGGTATATACGTTGGTGCTTAAAGAGGTTCCTGTTTTTGTTATTAGTACATCCAGGAATGGCACACTGCTATTTTCACTATTTTCATGTGTAAACCGGAGTACTGACTCTCTCTCTAGGTGTCTTTTTAGGTCAATTAGTTCATCTGAGTCTTTTACTATTACGAATATGTCATCTACATAACGGCAGTATACAGTTGGTTTTTGTCTGCTACTGAAGACCCTGTCTTCGATGGTTCCCATATAAAAATTAGCAAATAAAACTCCTAAGGGGGAGCCCATTGCTACTCCGTCTATTTGTAAATACATGTCTCCTTGTGGACTGATGAAAGGGGCTTCCTTTGTACATGCTTCGAGAAGACTTTTCAAGTGTGGCTCAGGTATGTCTAATTTGGGGGTGCTCTCGTCTCTGTATACTCCGTCCAGTATCATTCCTATGGTTGTGTCGACTGGGACGTTGGTAAATAGGGATTCAACGTCCAGGGAAGCGATGATTCCATCGGGCTGGGTAGATTTGATAAATTCTAGGAAATCTGCTGATGATTGTAGACTAAACTTACTTGGAGTGTATGGAGTTAGGAGTTCATTGAGTTTCTTTGCCAGGTGATAAGTTGGGGTTGGTATTTGGCTGATTATAGGGCGTAGTGGGTTACCTGGTTTATGCGTCTTAACATTGCCGTAGGCATATCCTAAGCCATAGTCGCCTTGAAGTTTATTGAAATGCACACTACCTTTCTTTGCGTTGATTGCTGTAATTGTTTTGTTTACTTTCCGCTTAACGTCTTCTACGGGGTTCCTCGTGATTCGTTGAAATTTGGAGTCGTCACTTAGGATGTCGCTAATTTTGTTCATGTATTCATGGGTAGGAATCAATACATATGCTGCTGTTTTGTCGGCTTTTCTTATTGTTACGTCTTTTAGATTTTTTAGTTGTTTCGCTGCTTCTTTGAGTCGTGGGGTTAAGATTGTAGATGAATATGTTCCTCGTTTTTTCCCTGCTTCTGCAAGTAGTTCAGCTTGAAGTGTCAGTGGTGATGACTGTTTTGTTGTCTTCTAGCTTATGGATGTCGTCCAGAAGCATTTCCATTTCCAGGCGTTTTTGATGCATCTTTGGTTTAGATAAGAATTGACAATTTAGACCAAGATTTAAGAGGTCTCGTTGGTCCTGGGTAAGATGATAAGAAGTCAGGTTAATGTAGCCATCTTTAGGACGAGGGATTTTTAACTGTCCACCGTTTAGGGCTGTTAACTTACGGAGTGTCTTTGTTTCTACACGAGTTTTATGTTGTTGTTTCAGGTTAAATAGTTTACTGGTGATGGTTTGCTTGAGTTGGATAGGGATGTCGTACTGGGTCCATTTGTTTAACAGATGCTCAGCCTGCTCTGTAAGGGTTTGGAGGGCTTCCTTCTTCTTGTTTAGTTGATGCCGTATGAGCTCTTGCCTATACCTATAGGTAAACTCTGTATTGCAGACTGCTGGGTCATGTAGGTTTATATTGGTGTATACTGGCAGCAGGTTTTCTTTCAAACATGTTTCATTAAAAATTATGCATTGATTTCAGCATTGATATATATATATATATATATATATATATATATATATATATATATATATATATATATATATATATATATATATATATATATATATATATAATATATATATATATATATATATATATATATATATATATATATATATATATATATATATATATATATATATATACATATATACATATATATATATATATATATATATATATATATATATATATATATATATATATATATATATATATATATATGTCAGACGTGTGACAGGGTATGCTATATCCGGTTGAGGGACGATAATGTGCGCATTCATTCCAACAACGGAGTCAGGTGTTTGGGTTCTGAGCGCCCTCCCAGGGAGAACACCAATCAACAGCCCACACCGCCCGTAAGGCAAAACACCTCCCAGACCTTCATTCCCACAGAAAATTTATTAGACGCTATCAAAGCAACATCGGCCAGAACCTTGCAACACATCCCTAAAGCAGCCCGCCCCCATGCAGCAGCCAAATTATCTGCCCTCCTGAGAAAGGTCAACGACTCTCCTGGAACGACCCAAGCATGGCACAACCTCCTAATGTTTGGCAACATATGTCTAGCCACCCCTGCAAGGAGAGACAAAACCTTAGCTGCCTCAGTCATCAAAGCTATAAATGATTTTCCCAGGGGGGACAACCAGGTGCGCCTTCCCACTCGCGCGAGAAACACCCACGGCAGGAAGAGCCACAGAGGCATATCCGAGACATCAAAAATCAGAACATCAGTCACCAAGAAAATAGAAGAAGGAAATACTATTGGCGCAATACGAGTCATCACCAGTGAGGACTCAATTGGCGACAGAGATGTCGCAACAGCTCAAGCCCTAAGGGAGAAACACCCACCCAGGGCTCCGCGTGAGGACGACATTGTACAAGTGGGGGCTACCGGAGCAGAACCTCTCTGGGTGGCTGAATCTGTGGTCCATAAAGCAGCCATGTCCTTCCCTACAGGATCAGCAGGTGGGTTCACAGGACTAAAACCCAACAACCTCAAGCAAATGCTCAACCCTGCACTGGGTGACATTGCAAAGAACCTCTTGGTGGAACTAACCAGATTCACCAACACATGTCTAGCTGGCAACATACCACCGTCCATAAGACCTATCTTTTTTGGAGCATCTCTCTGTGCTCTAAAGAAAAAGGATGGAGGGATCAGGCCAATAGCTGTGGGCAATTCTCTCCGGCGTCTCGTCGCCAAGGCAGCTGCAAGAACAGTTAGTGATGCAGCGGCCAACATGCTGAAGCCAAAACAGCTCGGGTTTGGCATTCCACAAGGGTGTGAGGCGGCAGCCCATGCAGCTCGAGCCTTCATCGCCAACATCACAGACGAAAAGGCCCTTATCAAGCTAGATTTAAAAAATGCTTTCAATTTGGTGCGGAGGGATGCTGTACTCCGTGCGGTTCATAGTCATTTCCCTTCACTCTACCCTTTTGTACATTCATGCTACAGTATGGATCTTAAGCTACTTTTTGGCGAACATGAAATTGACTCGCGAGAAGGCAAGCAACCCCAAATTGACTCGCGGTGGAAACAAGCCTCTCTTCCCGTAAGACTTGGGGGCCTCGGAGTTCGAACAGCAACGCAAATCGCTGTTCCAGCCTTCCTGTCCTCCTTATCAGCATCCGACGACCTTGTGAAGGAAATTCTACCTGCCCACTTACATCAGCTGGCAGGTGTACATGATCCCAATTTTACACACTGTGCCACAGAGTGGGCCGCTCGTGCAGGCCAATCACCTCAACCACCATCCCCAAAAGCCCACAAGCAATCCAGCTGGAATGGCCCCATTTTAGACCAAGTTGCTGCAGAGTGCCTGGGTGCTGCAACAACACAACACGACATTGCTCGCCTCACAGCAGTAGCAGCACCACATGCAGGGGATTTCCTGTTAGCAACCCCAATGTCGGCAACTGGCACGCGTCTCACACCACACGCCCTCCGAATTGCTGTGGCCCTCCGCCTTGCTGCCCCAATCCACACCAGATATAGGTGTATTTGCGGCGAGGTGGTGGCTGACAGGTACGGCCACCATGGCCTACTCTTCCAAAGCACAGGGGGATGGCACTCGAGGCACAATGAAGTTAACGACATCATCAAGAGGAGCCTCACCACAGCTGGATGCCCAGCTGAAAGAGAGCCCCTTTACCTAACGCCCCGTAACTCTGATGCTCT
Source organism: Procambarus clarkii (assembly GCF_040958095.1). Taxonomy (NCBI): domain Eukaryota; kingdom Metazoa; phylum Arthropoda; class Malacostraca; order Decapoda; family Cambaridae; genus Procambarus; species Procambarus clarkii. The sequence continues at coordinate 38,533,007 of NC_091185.1, read as the reverse complement.
TATTGGTCGCCAGGATGGTATCACAGTGAACCCCTGGAAGAATGGCAAGCAGTTGGTATGGGACTACACGTGCGTATCAACCCTGGCTAACACCTACATTAACCTCAGTGTTGCACAACCAGGTGGCGCTGCGACCCACAGGGAAGCCGCAAAATCCCGTATGTATAGTGAACTGGATCACCACTACAATTTTGTCCCCATTGCTTCTGAAACACTCGGCGCCTGGGGTAAAAGTGCTACCAGTTTTTTGAAGGAACTGGGTTCTAGGTTCATTGAAACAACAAGGGACCCAAGAGCTGCAAGCTTTCTTTTGCAGCGCCTCAGTGTGGCGATACAGAGGGGAAATGCGCACTGCATCCAGGGTTCCTGCCCGCCATCTGAGGAGCTGGAGGAACTCGACAACCTATGATAACCATCTTTGTAACCCATATTTAACTCCTTTTTTGTAACAAAGTTCAAATAAAGTAAATATATTTGTGTACATACAAAAGAATGGGAGTGGTAGGAGAAGATAATATTAGTGTTCAGTGAGAAACCACAAGGTCTCCTCTGAATACTTTTTATTTTCTTCTCCGAGGCTATGGGTCCCCACATTGGCACCAGAGGTGGTACCCTCACAAACTTTTATATATATATATATATATATATATATATATATATATATATATATATATATATATATATATATATATATATATATATATATATATATATATATATATATATATTTTTTTTTTTTTTTTTTAATAATAGGGAAGGGAGTACCACCTTTGGCTGGAAGAAGGGGGACCCATAGCCTCGGAGGAAACCACACATAACGCATTGGAGGGAATGTGGGTCCCCTCCAATACAGTTTCTGTGTGCTTTTCTCCTACCACCCCCTTCCCTTTTTTTTTTTTTCCTTTATTGTGTATTTAAAGGTTACAAAACATACAAGACAAATGCCTAAAGGTTATGGATCTCTTGAAGCTCCTCCGCTTCTGGACAGGAACCGAGGACGCAGCAAGCATTTCCCCTCTGGATCGCCACACTGAGACGCTGAAATAAAAAACTGGAAGCCCTTGGGTCTCTGGTGACGTCAATGAGCTTGGACCCCAATTCCTTGAGAAATCCCAAGGCACTCTTGCCCCAGGGGCCATGCGTCTCAGACGCTATGGGAACAAAGAGGTATTGACCTTCCAGTCGCCTGTACTTGAGTGATTTTGCTGTTTCCCTGTGGTTGGCCGCCCCACCTGCTTGATCAGCTCCGAAGTGTACATAGGTGTCAGCCAGGGTGGATACACATGTGTAGTCCCACACCAACTGTCTACCCTCCTTCCATGAGTATATGGTGATGCCATCAGGGCGAAGTGCTGGGAAATCCGGGTTTTGGACCCCTAGGATGCGAGGTTCTCTCTCCGCTGAGCACCCAGCTGAGACGAGGCTTCTCTTGATGATGTCATTGACCTCGTTGTGTCTTGCATGCCAGCCCTTTGTGCTTCCGCAATGCAACCCATGCAGTCCGTATTGGTCTGCTTCCACCCTGTTGCAAATACACTTGTATTCAGTGTGAATTGGGGCACCAAGGCGGAGGGCCACTGCTACACGAAGGGATTCTGGATCTAGGCGCGTGCCCATTGCAGACATGGGTACTGCCAGGAGGAAGTCTCCTGCATGGGGGGCATGCACTGCTCTGAGGCGGGCTTTCTCCTTGTCTGATGTTGCGACGCTTAGCATGGCATCAGCTACTTTTTCCACTAGAGGGTGGTCCCAGCCGGACTGTTTGTGTTGTTTTGTTGGCTCTATAATGGTTGCTGGGGCTGTAAGAACATTCCACTGATTTGAACATTCAGTGAAAGCAGGATCGTGTATTCCTGCTGAATCTCTCAGGGTTGCAGGTAAAATATCTCTGACGAGGTCGTGCGATGCATGAGAGGAGGAAAGGAAGGCTGGTAGAGCAATTTGGGAGGCTGTGCGGACACCAAGGCCGCCGAGTCTTACAGGAAGGGTTGCTTGCTCCGACTGAGAGTCGTCCAATGGCAGGTTCAGGACTTTCACCAGCATGGACCTCAGAAGGGTGTCATACACATTTAACTTAGGGCTGCTGTAGGATGGAGAACATCTCAGAAAGTAGGTCAACTTAGGGAGAGACAGGCATCTTGTAAGGAGAAAGAGAGCATCATGGGCATCAATCTTGTCAATCCTGTCCTGCATTCTCTTTAGGTCAGTGATTTTTGCAGCCAGGACCTCCTCGATTGCTCGTGGGCCAATGGGGGCACCCAGGAGAGTGCAGTCCGGTGGTTCGACAACGAGAATGTCTGGAAGAGCATTTTGTATTTGCCCAGTGATGTCTGGGTTGCGGGAGATTATTTCACATTTGGATGCATTGAGAATGAGGCCTAAGGCTGCTCCCTGCTCCTGGATTTTCCTTATATCCTCCAAAATGGTTTCCGGAGTTCCAGCTAGAGTGCCATCATCCAGGTACCAGATGTTTAGCTCGCTTGTCAGACTATCAGTGACCTCTTTGATAGCTAGGCAGAAAAGGAGGGGGGCTAAGGGGTCACCTTGTTGGACACCTTCACAGGAGTTTATTTCATGCTCCCCAAAAAGAAGCTTAGAGTCCCCACTGTAGCACGATCGGATGAATGCGTAAAGGGGACGGAAATGGTTGTGTATAGCCCTGAGGACAGCGTCTCGTCTGACTTGATTGAAGGCATTTTTGAAGTCAAGCTTTACTAGTGCCTTCTGGTCCGGGAGATCAACAATGTAAGCCCGCGCTGCATGTGCTGCAGCTTTACAACCTAGGGGAATCCCAAACCCGAGCTGATGAGGTTTCAGCAAGGTGGCTGCTTCCTGGCTGATAGATCTCACTGCAGCCTTAGCTACAAGGCGTCGGAGGGTGTTGCCAACGGCAATGGGCCTGATACCCCTATCCTTCTTCTTTAGAGCACAGAGTGCTGCTCCATAAAAGACAGGCCTGATGTCCTCAGGGATGCCGCCAGCCAAACACATGTTGGAGAATCTGGTAAGTTCCACTAGAAGATCCTTTGCAGCATCTCCAAGCACCGGGTTCAGCATTTGTTTGATGTGCTGGGGTCTTAGGCCTGTAAAGCCCCCTGCTGAACCTGTTGGGAAAGACATGGCTGCTTTGTACACCTCAGATTCTCGAACAGTCAAGGGTTCTATGCCAGCATTGTTTTCCTGGGGATCCCTGCTGCTGTCGGGGGCTCTGGGTGGGTGTTTGTCTTGAAGAGCCTCTGCTGTCGTGGCGTTCCTGGGGGCAATAGTGTCATCGCTGGTCATGATTCTGATGGCACCTGTGGTATTGCCCTCTTCTATTTTCCTGGTGATCTGTGCTCTCATTTTGTGGTTCTCAGATGAGTTATTGTTGGTCGTCCTGCGGCTGGTGTTCTTGGCACGAGGGGGGAGGCGGACCAGGTTGTCTGCTCTGGGGAATTCATTAAGAGCTCTGATTACAGAGGTTGCTAATGACTTGTCTCTCCTGGGCGGTAATGCTAGGCATGCATTCCCAAATAGAAGGAGATTGTGCCATGCTCCAATGGTTCTAGGAGCATTGTTGACCTTTGTCAGCAGACTGGTGAGTTTGGCTGCTGCTTGATGACGGGCAGCCTTGGGGATGTGGGGCAAGGTCCTGGTGGACGTCGCTTTGATTGCTTCAAGCAGATTATCTGCTGAAATGAAGTTGAGGGAGGTATTGTTCCTCGCTCCTGCAGCAGGTTGTCCATCGTCATTGCCCCGGGGCAGGCGCCTAGACCCTAGGCAACCACCTGAATTGAGAGAATGATAGCGGACAGTTCCATTTGAATTGAGACGATACCGTCTGTCACACACTTGACAGTTTCCTCTTGGGTGGCCATCTTCTTGGCTGGAAAGAGGCTGTGTGTCAGGTGCGACATGTGCCATGCCTAGATGTGATGACGCCTGGCTGCCCGCTGAGTGCACCCTCTCCTTCCCAGATGGAGAGTAACACGGCAAGCATTACCCTCCTGGGGGGGTTGGGCATGGCCTGGGCACCGTGTGTGGGTAGGCTGTGTGTTGATGGGCGGCTGGCTGGGTAGGGCGCAGGTAGCGGGGTGGGGGAAGATGGCGGGCAGGGGGGTGGTGGAGGGTGGGCACACGAGGGAGGCTGCCGTCACACTTGTTACACACTATCAAACACTCGGGGAAATCACTAGTGCACTTTGTTTTTAACACTACACTCACCGATTTGCTTATGAACGCACTAACTTTCCACTAACATCACTGTAGGCAGCTCGAGAGCCTCCCCCATCACTCCCCCTTTCCCCCCGTACCCCGCCTTGGGGGCTGGTGGGTGGCGGCACTGAGACGGCGGCGACCCTCCCCTCACCCTCACCCATACACTGTACCTGCCTCGCCATACACAAAGCTCAGACAACGCACCTTTCAACGTTCATAGTGTTGGAATGAAGGAGATACGGTTCTTCTTGTCACCCCCGGGGCCTTCAGCAGGTATTCATACCTACACAGGTCAAGTCTTGGCTGGCTCAGGCATCGTGATCCTCGTTGAAATTGGTTCAAGTGTAGGACCTTGCTCACCACGTGTCCGTCCCCCTCCTCCGTCCCCCTCCTCCGATATGATATATATATATATATATATTATATATATATATATATATATATATATATATATATATATATATATATATATATATATATATATATATATATATATATATATATATATATATATATATGTTTCATTGAATATGACTGCGTATTCTGTATTTATTATTTTCTGGTTTAGGGCTTCTATCCCTCTAACTATTTTCTTAGCATCAGGGCTTAATTGAAATAGGAGTTCTCCAAAACTCATTTTCGCACTTTTAAGGTGAAGAAAAGAAGTGATTTACTATAGAGTGTATTACACTTATTTGTATAATTTGCACGACGTTTCGAACCTCCATGGTTCATTCTCAAGTGAACAGATCTTACAATACTAGTTGATTTTATACCCGCATTAGGTCAGGTGATAATACAATGAAGGTGAAAACACGGGGGGATACATAAGGGATAAACATAGGGGCTGCAGAAGGCTTATTGGCCCATACGAGGCATCTCCTATCTAAACACAAAGATTAATCCAGTGTAATTGGCCTGTTATGTTGGACATTGTCTTCTGTGTTGGCATCGATATGTTCTTGTCTTGTCCTTACTCTCATGGTGGGTAGAGTAAATAGTTCCGTGATTTGGGTGTTCATGGTAGGTCGCTCTATTCTTATGTGAATTGCCTCAAGAATTTGTAATCTTCTTGAATCTTGGGTTTTGTCTATTATGCAAGTATTCTTGTTCAACATTTCTCTTGTTAGAGTAATGTCATGGGCTTGTCTCATGTGATTCCTAGGGGCACCAGATTGAAGATGGCATGTCAAACGCCTCGTCAGCTTGGTCGACGTCATACCTATGTACTTACATTGAAGGTTACATCCTTGTGGGGGCAAGTGTACATGTATACAACGCTTGACTGCTGTAGAGGGTTCTCCGTCGGCTTCGGGCTGTCTTTGATAAGGAGTTCGGAAGTCTTCTTGGTTTTGTAGAATATTATCAGGTTTATGTTTTGGTTAGGAGTAGTGCTTTTTACTCCTTTACGGATTATTTCTTTCATTATTCTTTCCTCTTTTATATGTTCACTGTGCATGGTTGATTTGTAATATAATTTTATTGGGGGTGTTGTGGTTTCTGTTCTAGGTTCTGAATTATACCAACGGTCCAAGTGTCTTCTTATAGCAGCGTTTATTTCCGCGTTGCTATATCCGTTGTTCACCAATACCTGAGTTACTCTTTCAAACTCTCTACTCACTTTGCTCCATTCAGAGCAGTGGGTAAGCGCTCGACGAATATAAGTATTGAGAACACTGGCTTTGTATCTTTGGGGGCACTCACTTATGCCGTTCAGGCATAATCCTATGTTGGTGGGCTTGGTATATACGTTGGTGCTTAAAGAGGTTCCTGTTTTTGTTATTAGTACATCCAAGAATGGCAGACTGTTATTTTCACTATTTTCATGTGTAAATCGGAGTACTGACTCTCTCTCTAGGTGTCTTTTTAGGTCAATTAGTTCATCTGAGTCTTTTACTATTACGAATATGTCATCTACATAACGGCAGTATACAGTTGGTTTTTGTCTGCTACTGAAGACCCAGTCTTCGATGGTTCCCATATAAAAATTAGCAAATAAAACTCCTAAGGGGGAGCCCATTGCTACTCCGTCTATTTGTAAATACATGTCTTCTTGTGGACTGATGAAAGGGGCTTCCTTTGTACGGAAGGAAGTACAAAGTGCTTCCTTTGTGCTTCTTTTGTGTTGAAATCCCTCGTCCTAAAGATGGCTACTTTAACCTGACTTCTTATGATCTTACCCAGGACCAACGAGACCTCTTAAATCTTGGTCTAAATTGTCAATTCTAATCTAAACCAAAGATGCATCAAAAACGCCTGGAAATCGAAATGCTTCTGGACGATATCCATAAGCTAGAAGACAACAAAAAAGTCATCACCACTGACACACTTCAAGCTGAACTACTTGCAGAAGCAGGGAAAAAACGAGGAACATATTCATCTACAATCTTTACCCCACGACTCAAAGAAGCAGCGAAACAACTAAAAAATCTGAAAGACGTAACAATAAGAAAAGCCGTCAAAACAGCAGCATATGTATTGATTCCTACCCATGAATACATGAACAAAATTAGCGACATCCTAAGTGACGACTCCAAATTTCAACGAATCACGAGGAACCCCGTAGAAGACCTTAAGCGGAAAGTAAACAAAACAATTACAGCAATCAACGCAAAGAAAGGTAGTGTGCATTTCAATAAACTTCAAGGCGACTATGGCTTAGGATATGCCTACGGCAATGTTAAGACGCATAAACCAGGTAACCCACTACGCCCTATAATCAGCCAAATACCAACCCCAACTTATCACCTGGCAAAGAAACTCAATGAACTCCTAACTCCATACACTCCAAGTAAGTTTAGTCTACAATCATCAGCAGATTTCCTAGAATTGATCAATCTACCCAGCCCGATGGAATCATCGCTTCCCTGGACGTTGAATCCCTTTTTACCAACGTCCCAGTCGACACAACCATAGGAATGATACTGGACAGAGTATACAGGGACGAGAGCAACCCCAAATTAGACATACCTGAGCCACACTTGAAAAGTCTTCTCGAAGCATGTACAAAGGAAGCCCCTTTCATCAGTCCACAAGGAGACATGTATTTACAAATAGACGGAGTAGCAATGGGCTCCCCCTTAGGAGTTTTATTTGCTAATTTTTATATGGGAACCATCGAAGATAGGGTCTTTAGTAGCAGACAAAAACCAACTGTATACTGCCGTTATGTAGATGACATATTCGTAATAGTAAAAGACTCAGATGAACTAATTGACCTAAAAAGACACCTAGAGAGAGAGTCAGTACTCCGATTTACACATGAAAATAGTGAAAATAACAGTCTGCCATTCTTGGATGTACTAATAACAAAAACAGGAACCTCTTTAAGCACCAACGTATATACCAAGCCCACCAACATAGGATTATGCCTGAACGGTAGAAGTGAGTGCCCCCAAAGATACAAAGCCAGTGTTCTCAATACTTATATTCGTCGAGCGCTTACCAACTGCTCTGAATGGAGCAACGTGAGTAGAGAGTTTGAAAGAGTAACTCAGGTATTGGTGAACAACGGATATAGCAACGCGGAAATAAACGCTGCTATAAGAAGACACTTGGACCGTTGGTATAATTCAGAACCTAGAACAGAAACCACAACACCCCCAATAAAATTATATTACAAATCAACCATGCACAGTGAACATATAAAAGAGGAAAGAATAATGAAAGAAATAATCCGTAAAGGAGTAAAAAGCACTACTCCTAACCAAAACATAAACCTGATAATATTCTACAAAACCAAGAAGACTCCCGAACTCCTTATCAAAAACAGCCCGAAGCCGACGGAGAACCCTCTACAGCAGTCAAGCGTTGTATACATGTACACTTGCCCCCACGAAGGATGTAACCTTCAATGTAAGTACATAGGTATGACGTCGACCAAGCTGACGAGGCGTTTGACATGCCATCTTCAATCTGGTGCCCCTAGGAATCACATGAGACAAGCCCATGACATTACTCTAACAAGAGAAATGTTGAACAAGAATACTTGCATAATAGACAAAACCCAAGATTCAAGAAGATTACAAATTCTTGAGGCAATTCACATAAGAATAGAGCGACCTACCATGAACACCCAAATCACGGAACTATTTACTCTACCCACCATGAGAGTAAGGACAAGACAAGAACATATCGATGCCAACACAGAAGACAATGTCCAACATAACAGGCCAATTACACTGGATTAATCTTTGTGTTTAGATAGGAGATGCCTCGTATGGGCCAATAAGCCTTCTGCAGCCCCTATGTTTATCCCTTATGTATCCCCCCGTGTTTTCACCTTCATTGTATTATCACCTGACCTAATGCGGGTATAAAATCAACTAGTATTGTAAGATCTGTTCACTTGAGAATGAACCATGGAGGTTCGAAACGTCGTGCAAATTATACAAATAAGTGTAATACACTCAATAGTAAATCACTTCTTTTCTTCACCTTAAAAGTGCGAAAATGAGTTTTGGAGAACTCCTATTTCAATTAAGCCCTGATGCTAAGAAAATAGTTAGAGGGATAGAAGCCCTAAACCAGAAAATAATAAATACAGAATATGCGGTCATATTCAATGAAACATGTTTGAAAGAAAACCTGCTGCCAGTATACACCAATATATATATATATATATATATATATATATATATATATATATATATATATATATATATATATATATATATATATATATATATATATATATATATATATATATATATATATATATATATATATATATATTATTAAATATGACCGAAAAAGTAAGATTAATAATTCTAACACGAATTTTCTCAATCTTTCGTACATTACGCTTCACTGTTGGAGGTAAATCAAAAATCACTTCTCCAAAATTCATTTTTATTTCTAGTCTGACGCGACACGGGCGCGTTTCGTAAAACTTATTACATTTTCAAAGACTTCACAAATACACAACTGATTAGAACGTATCTCTGATTTTATATCTACATTTGAGTGAGGTGGGAGGGGTGATGTGGCATTAACACAAGACAGAACAAGAGGGGATATTAATAGGGTATTAAAAGTATCAACACAAGACAGAACAGAAACAATGGGTATTGAATAGAAGTTTTTGTAGAAAGCCTATTGGTCCGTATTTCTTGATGCTTCTATATTGGAGCGGAGTCTTGAGGTGGGTAGAATATAGTTGTGCAATAATTGGCTGTTGATTGCTGGTGTTGACTTCTTGATGTGTAGTGCCTCGCAAACGTCAAGCCGCCTGCTATCGCTGTATCTATCGATGATTTCTGTGTTGTTTACTAGGATTTCTCTGGCGATGGTTTGGTTATGGGAAGAGATTATATGTTCCTTAATGGAGCCCTGTTGCTTATGCATCGTTAAACGCCTAGAAAGAGATGTTGTTGTCTTGCCTATATACTGGGTTTTTTGGAGCTTACAGTCCCCAAGTGGGCATTTGAAGGCATAGAAGACATTAGTCTCTTTTAAAGCGTTCTGTTTTGTGTCTGGAGAGTTTCTCATGAGTAGGCTGGCCGTTATTCTGGTTTTATAGTAAATCGTCAGTTGTATCCTCTGATTTTTGTCTGTAGGGATAACGTTTCTATTAACAATATCTTTCAGGACCCTTTCCTCCGTTTTATGAGCTGTGGAAAAGAAGTTCCTGTAAAATTGTCTAATAGGGGGTATAGGTGTTGTGTTAGTTGTCTCTTCAGAGGTTGCATGGCTTTTCACTTTCCTTCTTATGATGTCTTCGATGAAACCATTAGAGAAGCCGTTATTGACTAGGACCTGCCTTACCCTACAGAGTTCTTCATCGACTTGCTTCCATTCTGAGCTGTGGCTGAGAGCACGGTCGACGTATGCGTTAACAACACTCCTCTTGTACCTGTCAGGGCAGTCGCTGTTGGCATTTAGGCACATTCCTATGTTTGTTTCCTTAGTGTAGACTGCAGTGTGGAAACCTCCGCCCTTTTCCATGACTGTTACATCTAGAAAAGGCAGCTTCCCATCTTTTTCCGTCTCGTAAGTGAAACGCAGCACGGAACTCTGCTCAAATACCTCCTTCAGCTCCTGCAGATGTCTGACATCAGGTATCTGTGTAAAAATGTCATCAACATACCTGCAGTATATAGCCGGTTTCAAGTTCATGTCGACTAAGACTTTTTGCTCGATGGTACCCATGTAGAGGTTTGCAAACAGGACACCTAGGGGAGAACCCATGGCGACCCCATCTACTTGCTTATACATGTGCCCATCCGGGCTCAAGAAGGGTGCCTCTTTAGTACAAGCTTGGAGTAGTTTCCTCAGAATACTTTCTGGCATGTCAAGAGGAGTACAGGCTGGATCACGATACACTCTGTCGGCTATCATTCCGATTGTCTCGTCCACAGGTACGTTGGTAAACAGCGATTCTACGTCCAACGAGGCTCTTATCCCTGTGGCCCGTGTGCCCCGCAGTAAGTCCACAAATTCCTTTGGAGACTTCAGGCTGAAGGCGCAAGGAACATAAGGAGTCAGCAGGCCGTTGAGTCGCTTTGCCAGTCTGTACGTGGGTGTGGGTATCTGGCTAATGATTGGCCGAAGTGGGTTTCCAGGCTTGTGCGTCTTGACATTTCCATACGCATATCCAGGTTTATATTCCCCAATGATCTTTGGCAGGTGGAGTCCGGATTTCTTGGCGTTCACAGTTTCGATCAGTTTGTTGACCTTTGCTTTTAATTCGGCTGTAGTGTCCTTCGTTACCCTTTGGAACTTAGTTTGGTCAGAGAGTATGATGTTCATTTTCGCCAGATATTCGTCTTTTTTAAGAATGACATATATTGGCGACTTGTCACCTCGAATAGGTGTCACCTCACCTCGAAAAAAAGACGAATATCTGGCGAAAATGAACATCATACTCTCTGACCAAACTAAGTTCCAAAGGGTAACGAAGGACACTACAGCCGAATTAAAAGCAAAGGTCAACAAACTGATCGAAACTGTGAACGCCAAGAAATCCGGACTACACCTGCCAAAGATCATTGGGGAATATAAACCTGGATATGCGTATGGAAATGTCAAGACGCACAAGCCTGGAAACCCACTTCGGCCAATCATTAGCCAGATACCCACACCCACGTACAGACTGGCAAAGCGACTCAACGGCCTGCTGACTCCTTATGTTCCTTGCGCCTTCAGCCTGAAGTCTCCAAAGGAATTTGTGGACTTACTGCAGGGCACACGGGCCACAGGGATAAGAGCCTCGTTGGACGTAGAATCGCTGTTTACCAACGTACCTGTGGACGAGACAATCGGAATGATAGCCGACAGAGTGTATCGTGATCCAGCCTGTACTCCTCTTGACATGCCAGAAAGTATTCTGAGGAAACTACTCCAAGCTTGTACTAAAGAGGCACCCTTCTTGAGCCCGGATGGGCACATGTATAAGCAAGTAGATGGGGTCGCCATGGGTTCTCCCCTAGGTGTCCTGTTTGCAAACTTCTACATGGGTACCATCGAGCAAAAAGTCTTAGTCGACATGAACTTGAAACCGGCCATATACTGCAGGTATGTTGACGACATTTTTACACAGGTACCTGATGTCAGACATCTGCAGGAGCTGAAGGAGGCATTTGAGCAGAGTTCCGTGCTGCGTTTCACTTACGAGACGGAAAAGGATGGGAAGCTGCCTTTTCTAGATGTAACAGTCATGGAAAAGGGTGGAGGTTTCCACACTGCAGTCTACACTAAGGAAACAAACATAGGAATGTGCCTAAATGCCAACAGCGACTGCCCTGACAGGTACAAGAGGAGTGTTGTTAACGCATACGTCGACCGTGCTCTCAGCCACAGCTCAGAATGAAAGCAAGTCGACGAAGAACTCTGTAGGGTAAGGCAGGTCCTAGTCAATAACGGCTTCTCCAATGGTTTCATCGAAGACATCATAAGAAGGAAAGTGAAAAGCCATGCAACCTCTGAAGAGACAACTAACACAACACCTATACCCCCTATTAGACTATTTTACAGGAACTTCTTTTCCACAGCTCATAAAACGGAGGAAAGGGTCCTGAAAGATATTGTTAATAGAAACGTTATCCCTACAGACAAAAATCAGAGGATACAACTGACGATTTACTATAAAACCAGAAAAACGGCCAGCCTACTCATGAGAAACTCTCCAGACACAAAACAGAACGCTTTAAAAGAGACTAATGTCGTCTATGCCTTCAAATGCCCACTTGGGGACTGTAAGCTCCAAAAAACCCAGTATATAGGCAAGACAACAACATCTCTTTCTAGGCGTTTAACGATGCATAAGCAACAGGGCTCCATTAAGGAACATATAATCTCTTCCCATAACCAAACCATCGCCAGAGAAATCCTAGTAAACAACACAGAAATCATCGATAGATACAGCGATAGCAGGCGGCTTGACGTTTGCGAGGCACTACACATCAAGAAGTCAACACCAGCAATCAACAGCCAATTATTGCACAACTATATTCTACCCACCTCAAGACTCCGCTCCAATATAGAAGCATCAAGAAATACGGACCAATAGGCTTTCTACAAACACTTCTATTCAATACCCATTGTTTCTGTTCTGTCTTGTGTTGATACTTTTAATACCCTATTAATATCCCCTCTTGTTCTGTCTTGTGTTAATGCCACATCACCCCTCCCACCTCACTCAAATGTAGATATAAAATCAGAGATACGTTCTAATCAGTTGTGTATTTGTGAAGTCTTTGAAAATGTAATAAGTTTTACGAAACGCGCCCGTGTCGCGTCAGACTAGAAATAAAAATGAATTTTGGAGAAGTGATTTTTGATTTACCTCCAACAGTGAAGCGTAATGTACGAAAGATTGAGATAATTCTAACACGAATTTTCTCGATATTTCTTATGTTTCTTTTCACTGTTGAAGGTAATTGGAAAATCAATTCTCCAAAATTCATTTTTATTTCTAGTCTGACGAGACACTTGAAAGCGTTTCGTAATAACTTATTACATTTTAAAGACTTTTAGTTTACACACACACAACTATTACCTGCAAACACTAAACAGAGTTCTTACTTATGTTATGATTTAAACAGCTTTCATTTTTCATTTTATACCCGCATTTTGTGTGAGGTGATATGTTACAACAGATTTGGATGAGGTTGTGGGAAGAGATTATATGTTCCTTAATGGATCCCTGTTGATTATGCCTCGTTAATCGCCTGGAAAGAGATGTTGTTGTCTTGCCTATATACTGAGTTTTTTGAGGCCTACAGTCCCCAAGAGGGCATTTGAAGGCATAGACGACATTGGTCTCTTTTAAAGCGTTCTGCTTTGTGTCTGGAGAGTTTCTCATGAGTAGGCTGGCCGTATTTTTGGTTTTATAGTAAATCGTCAGTTGTATCTTCTGATTTTTGTCTGTAGGGATAACGTTTCAATTAACAATATCTTTCAGGACCCTTTCTTCCGTTTTGTGAGCTGTGGAAAAGAAGTTCCGGTAAAATAGTCTAATAGGGGGTATAGGTGTTGTGTTAGTTGTCTCTTCAGAGGTTGCATGGCGTTTCACTTTCCTTCTTATGATGTCTTCAACGAAACCATTGGAGAAGCCGTTGTTGACTAGGACCTGCCTTACCCTACAGAGTTCTTCGTAGACTTGCTTCCATCCTGAGCTGTGGCTGAGAGCACGGTCGACATAAGCGTTAACAACACTCCTCTTGTAACTGTCTGGGCAGTCACTGTTGGCATTTAGGCACATTCCTATGTTTGTTTCCTTAGTGTAGACTGCAGTGTGGAAACCTCCGCTCCTTTTCATGACTGTTACATCTAGAAAGGGCAGCTTCCCATCCTTCTCCATCTCGTAAGTGAAACGCATATATATATATATATATATATATATATATATATATATATATAAATATATATATATATATATATATATATATATATATATATATATATATAATATATATATATATATATAATTACGTATAAATATATAATTACGCTTACGTTATATATATATATAATATATATATATATATATATATATATATATATATATATATATATATATATATATATATATATATATATATATATATATATATATATATATATATATAATTACATATAAATATATAATTATGCTTACGTTATATATATATAATATATATATATATATATATATATATATATATATATATATATATATATATATATATATATATATATATATATATATATATATATATATATATATATATATATGTCGTACCTAGTAGCCAGAACTCACTTTTTGGCCTACTATTCAAGGCCCGATTTGCCTAATAAGCCAAGTTTTCCTGAATTAATATATTTTTTCTAATTGTTTTCTTATGAAATGATAAAGCTACCCATTTCATTATGTATGAGGTCAATTTTTTTTTATTGGAGTTAAAATTAACGTAGATATATGACCGAACCTAACCAACCCTACTTAACCTAACCTTACCTATCTTCATAGGTTAGGTTTGGTTAGGTAGCCGAAAAAGTTAGGTTAGGTAGGTTAGGTAGTCGAAAAACAATTAATTCATGAAAACTTGGCTTATTAGGCAAATCGGGCCTTGCATATTAGGCTGAGAAGTGCGTTCTGGCTACTAGGTACGACATATATATATATATATATATATATATATATATATATATATATATATATATATATATATATATATATATATATATATATATATATATATATATATATATATATATATATATATATATATATATAGGGGGTACCACCAGTGGTGCAATTATAGGGACCCACAGCCTCAGAGAAGGGAACACAGAGCACTCAGGGAAAAACTTGACATTTAACTCTGAATACGAAAGAGTGATCACTTCTCCTACCACCCCCCTTTTTTTTTTTATTATGATGTACACTTTATTATGCAAGGTTATACAGTTACATATCTGATTTTATACAAAAAATGAACATTAAGAGGACACAAGAAAAAGTTCGCTTCCTAGAGGCTGTAGATTTCCTCGAACTCCTTCGACGCCGGGCAGGAACCGAGGATGCAGCGGGCATTTCCCCTCTGGATCGCGACACTGAGGCGCTGAAAGAGAAAACTTGCTGCTCTAGGGTCTCTTGTGGTGTCAATGAGCTTGGAACCAAGATCCTTAAGAAACCTTCTTGCACTCTCACCCCATGGGCCTAGGGTCTCAGACCCTATTGGAACGAAGTTGTACCTTTGATCTAATTGCCTGTACTTGACTGACTTTTGTTTTTCTCTGTGTGTCGCTGCGGCTCCTGCCGTGCCGGCAGAGAGGGTGATGTATGTCGTTGCCAGGGTGGATACGCAAGTATAGTCCCATGCTAACTGCCTGCCACCCTTCCACGGACGCAGTGTGATTCCGTCTGGTCGGCCGGCAAAGCTAACAGAGTCACGGTTCAGTAGGTTGCGGGGCTCTCTCTCCGCTGGACACTGAGCAGAGGCAAGGCTTCTTTTAATGATGTCGTTGACTTCGTCGTGTCTAGTGTGCCAACCACCCGATTTTCCACAGTGCAGGCCATGCAATCCATATTCGTCAGCATCTGCCTCGCCGCAAATACACCTGTGAACAGTGTGGATAGGGGCAGCAAGGCGGAGAGCGACTGCAATACGGAGCTCCTGCGGATCAAGACGTGTGCCTGTCGCAGACATAGGGACTGCTAGAAGGAAGTCCCCTGCATGGGGAGCCTGCACAGCTGTGAGGCGTGCACGATCACTGGGGGTTGTTGCTGCCTCCAGCAAAGCTGTGGCTTCTTTGTCTACAATGGGGCTGTCCCAACTGGATTGTTTCTTGGCTTTCGGCATGGCTGGTCTGAGTGCTGGGTCTGTCATGGCACCCCATTTCGTGTCGCATTCCGTGTAGTGGGGGTCCTGTATCCCCGCTACATCACTCAGGGTGTCAGCTAGAATTTCCTTAACCAGGTCATCTGATGCTGAGGAGGAAGACAGGAAGGCTGGGACAGCAATTTGGGTGGCGGTGCGGACACCCAAGCCACCGAGCCTGACAGAAAGAGTGGCTTGTTTCCACTGGCATTCGTTGAGGGAGAGGTTAACAAATTTTTCCAGAATGGTCTTCAGTAGGAGGTCATACTCGTCAAGCTTTGGGTTGTTGTAAGATGGGGCGCACCTCAGAAAGTAGGTTAGCCTCGGAAGGGATAGGCATTTGGTGAGGAGATAAAAAGCATCGTGGGCATCGATGTCACCTATTCTGTCTTCCATCCTCCTAAGGTCTGCGATTTTCTTGTCGAGGATCTCCTCAATGGCGTTAGACCCGAGGGGAGCTCCAAGGAGGGTGCTGTTCTCGGCCCTAATGACATGGGCTCCAGGCAAGGCAGACCTTATTCTAGCTACGATGTCTGGGTTGGAGGAGACTACTTCACACTTGGAAGGGTTCAGGACGAGACCCAGGCTTACTTCTTGCTCCCTTATTTTCCTGATATCTGACAAGAGGTGGTCTACGGTGCCAGCTATAGTGCCATCATCCAAAAACCAGATGTTGAACTCGCTGGACAAGCTTTCGGTGATTTCTTTTAAGACTAAGCAGAAAAGAAGGGGAGCAAGAGGATCACCTTGCTGAACACCTTCACATGATCTGATTTCATGTTCACCAAAGAGCAGTTGGTGGTTCACCAAAGAGCAGTTGGTGGTTCACCAAAGAGCAGTTGGTGGTATATACATATATATATATATATATATATATATATATATATATATATATATATATATATATATATATATATATATATATATATATATATATATATATATATGTATATATATATGTGTATATATACACACACATATATATATATATATATATATATATATATATATATATATATATATATATATATATATATATATATATATATATATATATATATATATATATATATATATATATATATATATATATATTACCTCTCTCAACTTCATTTCAGCAGATAATCTGCTTGAAGCCGTCAAAGCGACGTCCACTAGTACCTTGCCCCACATCCCCAAGGCTGCCCATCACCAAGCAGCAGCCAAACTCACCAGTCTGCTGACAAAAGTCAACAATGCTCCCAGAACCTCTGGATCGTGGCACAATCTCCTTCTATTTGGGAATGCATGCCTAGCCTTACCGCCCAGGAGAGACAAGTCATTAGCAACCTCTGTAATCAGGACACTTAATGAATTCCCCAGAGCAGACAACCTGGTCCGCCTCCCCCCTCGTGCTAGAACACCAGCCGCAGGACGACCAACAATAACTCATCTGAGAACCACAAAATAGCACAGATCACCAGGAAAATAGAAGAGGGCAATACCACAGGTGCCATCTGAATCATGACCAGCGATGACACTATTGCCCCCAGGAACGCCACGACAGCAGAGGCTCTTCAAGACAAACACCCACCCAGAACCCCCGACAGCAGCAGGGATCCCCAGGAAAACAATGTTGGAATAGAATCCTTGACTGTTCGAGAATCTGAGGTGTACAAAGCAGCCATGTCTTTCCCAACAGGTTCCTCAGGGGGCTTTACAGGCCTAAGACCCCAGCACATCAAACAAATGCTGAACCCGGTGCTTGGAGATGCTGCAAAGGACCTTCTAGTGGAACTTACCAGATTCTCCAACATGTGTATGCCTGGCGGCATCCCTGAGGACATCAGGCCTGTCTTTTATGGAGCAGCACTCTGTGCTCTAAAGAAGAAGGATAGGGGTATCAGGCCCATTGCCGTTGGCAACACCCTCCGACGCCTCATAGCTAAGGCTGCAGTCAGATCTATCAGCCAGGAAGCCGCCACCTTGCTGAAACCTCATCAGCTCGGGTTTGGGATTCCCCCCTAGGTTGTGAAGTTGGAGCACATGCAGCGCGGGCTTACATTGCTGATCTCCCGGACCAGAAGGCACTAGTAAAGCTTAAAGCTATCAAAGAGGTCACTGATAATTTGACAAGCGAGCTAAACATCTGGTACCTGGATGATGGCACTCTAGCTGGAACCCCGGAAACCATTTTGGAGGATATAAGGAAAATCCAGGAGCAGGGAGCAGCCTTAGGCCTCATTCTCAATGCATCCAAATGTGAAATAATCTCCCGAAATCCAGACATCACTGGGTAAATACAAAATGTTCTTCCAGACATTCTCGTTATCGAGCCACCGGACTGCACTCTCCTGGGTGCCCCCATTGGCCCACGAGCAATCGAGGAGGTCCTGGCTGCAAAAATCACTGATCTAAAGAGAATGCTGGACAGGATTGACAAGATTGATGCCCATGATGCTCTCTTTCTCCTCACAAGAAGCCTGTCTCTCCCTAAGTTGACCTACTTTCTGAGATGTTCTCCATCCTACAGCAGCCCTAAGTTAAATGTGTATGACACCCTTCTGAGGTCCATGCTGGTGAAAGTCCTGAACCTGCCATTGGACGACTCTCAGTGGGAGCAAGCAACCCTTCCTGTAAGACTCGGCGGCCTTGGTGTCCGCACAGCCTCCCAAATTGCTTTACCAGCCTTCCTCTCCTCCTCCCACGCATTGCACGACCTCGTCAGAGATATCTTACCTGCAACCCTGAGAGATTCAGCAGGAATAACCGGTCCTGCTTTCACTGAATGTTCAAATCAGTGGAATGTTCTTGCAGCCCCAGCAACCATTATAGAGCCAACAAAACAACACAAACAGTCCGGCTGGGACCACTCTCTAGTGGAAAAGGTAGCTGATGCCATGCTCAGCGCCGCAACATCAGACAAGGAGAAAGCCCGCTTCAGAGCAGTGCAAGACCCACATGCAGGAGACTTCCTCCTGGCAGTACCCATATCAGCAATAGGCACGCACCTAGATCTAGAATCCCTTCGTGTAGCAGTGGCCCTCCGCCTTGGTGCCCCAATTCACACTGAATACAAGTGTATTTACAACAGGGTGGAAGCAGACCAATACGGACTGCATGGGTTGCATTGCGGAAGCACAAAGGGCTGGCATGCACGACACAACGAGGTCAATGACATCATCAAGAGAAGCCTCGTCTCAGCTAGGTGCCCAGTGGAGAGAGAACCTCGCATCCTAGGGGTCCAAATCCAGGATTTCCCCGCACTTCGCCCTGATGGCATCACCATATACTCATGGAAGGAGGGTAGACAGTTAGTGTGGGTTAGTGAATACACTACACATGTGTATTCACCCTGGGTGACACCTATGTACACTTCGGAGCTGATCAAGCAGGTGGGGCGGCCAACCACAGCAAAATCACTCAAGTACAAGCGACTGGAAGGTCAATACCTCTTTGTTCCCATAGCGTCTGAGATGCATGGCCCCTGTGGCAAGAGTGCCTTGGGATTTCTCAAGGAATTGGGTTCCAAGATCATTGACGTCACCAGAGACCCAAGGGCTTCCAGTTTTTTTGATTCGGCGCCTCAGTGTGGCGATCCAGAGGGGAAATGCTTGCTGAGTCCTCGGTTCTTGTCCGGAAGCAGAGGAGCTTCAAGAGATCCATAACCTTTAGGCATTTGTTTTGTATGTTTTGCACCCTTTTAATACACAATAAAGCAAAAAAAAAAAAGGAAGGGGGTGGTAGGAGAAAAGCACACAGAAACTGTATTGGAGGGGACCTACATTCCCTCCAATGTGTTATGTGTGGTTTCCTCCGAGGCTGGGGGTCCCCCTTCTTCCAGCCAGAGAAGAAGGGGGGATATATATATATATATATATATATATATATATATATATATATATATATATATATATATATATATATATATATATATATATATATATATATATATATATATATATATATATATATATATATATATATATATATATATATATATATATATAGATATATATATTATATTATATTATATTACATTTCTGTGTACAGTTAGGTGTCGGATCAGCTAGGTTAGTTATTTAGGTTCTGTTAGCGGTTACTTCTATTTGCAGAGTGGCATGACGTATGTAAAGAGGTCAAAATACATTTGGACAATATTTTCACAGCTCAGCAGCAAAATAAAAAATCACAGCGCATAAATCATATACTGCCTTTTTTAAATATACAAGTCAGTATTTGTGTTTTCTCGCTGTATCCCGTCCTCGACTCAAGTCCATTACATCCAGCGGTCGACCCGACACACGCATTCATAAATTTTAACATGCTGTTCTTTCAAAACAGGAGTTTTCTCAAATATAAATTAATATTATAACATATTAGGATATTGTGCATATATAGGCATAGGTTAGGTTACGCTAGGTGTTTAGATTCTGTAGGCGATTATTTGTATTTGTAGTACGTGGGTGAAGCATTTACAGCGTTGTGGTTCGAACAAAATTCGCCAGTGAAGCACTTGTTCCGGAAGTGTTCGAACGAAAAAAGTTGTGAGTTGTGTGTAAACCGTTTTTCATTCATGAATAGGTGGTTTGGCGGGTGCATGGAATCACTTTTGGGGTCTTTGTTTGGAGGACGGGCTGGCCAAATCCCCTGTTTTTGAATGAAACACGATTTACACACGACTCACAACTGATTTCGTTCGAACACTTCCGGAAAAAGTGCTTCACTGACGAATTTTGTTTGTACCACAACGCTATAAATGCTTCACCCAAGTACTACAAATACATATAATCACGAACAGAACATAAACACCTAACCTAACCTATGCCTATATATGCACAATATGCTAATATATTATAATATTAATTTATATTTGAGAAAATTCCTGTTTTGAATGACCACCATGTAAAAATGTATGAATGCGTCTGTGGGGTCGACCGCTGGAGATAATGGACTTGAGTCGATGATGGGTTGTAAATGCTTCACCCGCCTCCTACAAATACAAATAATCCCGAACAGAACCTAAACACCTAACCTAACCAAAATATTGCCTAAATATGTACAATATGCCTATATTAAATAATATAAATTTTTATATGAATAAAATTCGTTTTGTATGAACAGCACGTTAAAATTGATGAATGCGTCTTTAGGGTCGACTGCTGGATGGAATGAACGTGTTCCGAGGACGGGTTGCTCTCTGAATTCTTTACTTCCGCGCGTCAGTTCAGTATAGTGTTGTGTTTGTTGTGTATGGACGTATTGTGGTGAGTGTGACGGAAGTATGGAAAATCTTCATGATGAACTTAAATATAACTGCTGGAAAATAAAAAAGTCAGTATTTAGTTATAGAGAGTTCACGTGACTGAATATTGTAATAATGACAAACTATTCGTGTTGTGAACAGTTTCTTGACGTGAACTAAAAAAATTGTATAATGGATGCAGGTACTTCAACTAGTCATTCTTTGCTAGTAAGGTCCGTGAAGTGCATTGCACATATCGGTGAGGAAACAGTCAGACATCAGGGAAGAAAACGCGGCTGTTGTTGTACGTAACGAAGTGTTGACTCGGGATAGTTTAGTGTTTTACAAGAAGTGTTAGACGACGACACGCCTTAACTAGCGTTGCAAAATTATGAATACATGTCGGTACCTGTAATCTTCGGTGCAGTGTTTCTCTTCATAGGCTAAAATATTATGTTGTCTTGATAAATTTGTGTGTGAGAGCGCGTCGTTAACAGTGTTGTCAACCCCTTGTCCCAGCCTGACCTCGCTGGATGAAGCACTCCAGCGCCCTCGTCCGTTGAGACGACGTACTCCTGTCCCCTCGTCCTCCAGGCAAAGGTAACTCCTCGATGTACAAGCGTCACATTTACCTACATTGCTCATATATTTAGATTAAAATATAAATATTCATGTGGTATATGAGAAGTTTAATGTATAAAATTGTCAACAAGAATATAAATAATTAGTTTTCATGCATTTTCAGGTAAATTATTAATTGGTCATCGTGGGACAGAAATCCACCAATTATAAGTTAAGTAACAATTACCTTTTTTTCCATTGTTGTCATATTAAGTGTGTAATTAATCACACTTTAATCACAATCGACTTGAGAATGGTCCAGGACGGACCGAAACGTCGTCGTCCCTTCACCTTCTAGTGTGTGGTCTGGTCAACATACTTTAGCCACGTTATTGTGACTCATCGCCTGCTTAACAACGTCACATCATAAACGAAGGCAAGTGCTGTGACGTCGAGGAGGACAGTCCGGGTAACAACGTCACCCGGACTGTCACTAGTATAAGTGACTAGGTTTATCCGGGGAAAGGTGGGGGGGGGGGGGAACAGGGCCTCGGGTGAATGATTCCTGGTGTACAGACCTGTGTACTGGATGTATGGAGGCGAACTCGTGGGCTGAAATACGTCCAGCTAGTGGTGTCAAGCGGCTTAGCGAACCAGAAGTGAGCTGGCCGGTCAGTTTCCTTGGAGGTCTGAGCCAGAGATCATTGTCAACAGGTTTGGTGAGTTCTCTGTTGTATCAAGTTTTCTGTGCTGGAGTACCAACATAGTCAGTCAACCCCTGTTGACCGACCGCCTTTTAATTTGTTTGGTCTGTCAGGTGTTTGAGTTAGTGTCAAACAAGTGACTCTGTTGTTAGCTAAATGTAAAGCAAGCTGCTGTTAACGTGTTCCCTGAGACACATAATGTTGGACAATGGACGAATTAAGGTAAATCTATAACATTAATATGGCGGCAATTATGTACATAGAGATGTAGCACACCGCAAAGCACTTTGAGGATTACAGTATCAGTAGAGGTCGAAAATGTGGCAAACATTTATATGATTTATTTATGATTTTTATTTAGGACTATTTAGGATTCGTCCCTAAATATCGGAGAGTAATGACTGTGTTGAGAGCAGAGGTGACTGGTGCTGCTGGTGGGTGTAGTGACTGGTGAGGGTGTTGAGGAGAACAGAGGTGACTGGTGCTGCTGGTGGGTGTAGTGACTGGTGCTGCTGGTGGGTGTAGTGACTGGTGAGGGTGTTGAGGAGAGCAGAGGTGACTGTCGCTGCTGGTGGGTGTAGTGACTGGTGAGGGTGTTGAGGAGAGCAGAGGTGACTGGTGCTGCTGGTGGGTGTAGTGACTGGTGAGGGTGTTGAGGAGAACAGAGGTGACTGGTGCTGCTGGTGGGTGTAGTGACTGTCACTGCTGGTGGGTGTAGTGACTGGTGAAGGTATCAAGCGATTTGTGATTTTATCAGTGACGAACAGAGAATCGCTCGATAAAGACTGCCGTGTCTCAGTATTCGGTAAGGAATACCACACAGTGGGCCTCGCAGGCGGAGTGGGGAAGATGGAGGCTAAAACATGATGAAACAGTTGCGAAAATTGAAGCCTTAAGATAGGGTAGTGAGAGAGAAGAGCAGCATCCCACGTAAGAAAAAAAATTAATTGGAAGCGTTTAGGGTAGTACACGAGAAGGTCAGATATATCCTTCGAGATACAACATAACGATAGGAAAATCGGAGGATTCTTAGATACAGAATGGTAGATCAGTGAGTAAAGGAGGACTATAGACCACATAAGGTGTGCGGGGATAACAGTTGAGTACTACCAGTCTTCAATGCCGCAGAAGGCGTCAGTTTTTCGTCTCGAGAAACGGGCGAAGCAACGTGGATGGCCTCATAAACGATGGGCTACACTAGTGGCTGGAAAGTTTTCTGAGATAGCAAAAGAGAGACTTGATATTGGCATTGGCGGACTGTGGGGATTATAAGTGCTTAAAGAACAGGATGATACTAGCTTCCCAGCAAGCACCTTGGAATTAACCACGTAAGTTAAAAACAACAACACAAGTATCTGAAATAACGCTGACATATGTAGCCAGGCGGGCAATGTGGGGAGGAGACTTATCAGGTGGTGCCAGTCACAATAGATGAAGGATTGAGTCAACTGAAGTTAATGATAAATTGAGAGCTGTTTCAGAAAAAGTTGGACCCAGAGAGTTTTAAATGATAGAAAGCCACAAATATTGTTTAACATGACCTAAGTAGTACAAATAAATGACAATAATTTAAAGTTATTGGGGAGGGCATGACAAGGCGTCAGAAGTAACGCAAGTTTCAACAATCATACCCAATGGTGCAGGTTTAGAATGAATGGGCACAGAGGGTTGGGGTACAAAAGAGTATGTAACCCTCTTGAGTTATAATATATATATATAATATATATATATATATATATATATATATATATATATATATATATATATATATATATATATATATATATATATATATATATATATATGTCGTACCTAGTAGCCAGAACGCACTTCTCAGCCTACTATGCAAGGCCCGATTTGCCTAATAAGCCAAGTTTTCATGAATTAATTGTTTTTCGACTGCCTAACCTACCTAACCTAACCTAACCTATCTTTTTCGGCTACCTAACCTAACCTATAGAGATAGGTTAGGTTAGGTTAGGTAGGGTTGGTTAGGTTCGGTCATATATCTACGTTAATTTTAAGTCAAATAAAAAAAATTGACCTCATACATAATGAAATGGGTAGCTTTATCATTTCATAAGGAAAAAATTAGAGAAAATATATTAATTCAGGAAAACTTGGCTTATTAGCCAAATCGGGCATTGCATAGTAGGCCGAGAAGTGCCTTCTGGCGACTAGGTATGACACACACACACACACATATATATATATATATATATATATATATATATATATATATATATATATATATATATATATATATATATATATATATATATATATATATATATATAATATGCCAGTAGGCTAGGCCTACTGGCCCACATCGGTATGCCTACTGGTTCACACTGGTAGGCCTACTGGCTCTCACTGGTAGACCTACTAGCCCGCACTAGTAGACCTACTGGCTCACACTAGTAGGCCTACTGGTTCACACTGGTAGGCCTACTAGCTCACACTGGTAGCCCTACTGGTTCAAATGGTAGGCCTACTGGATCACACAGGTAGGCCTACTGGCTCACACTGGTAGACCTACTGGCCCGCATTGGGAGACCTACTGGCTCACACTGGTAGGCCTACTGGCTCACACTGGTAGACCAACTGGCTCACACCAGTAGACCAACTGGCTCGCACTGGTAGACCAACTGGCTCACACTGGTACCTGGTTGATACCTGGTTGATGGGGTTCTGGGAGTTCTTCTACTCCCCAAGCCCGGCCCGAGGCCAGGCTCGACTTGTGAGAGTTTGGTCCACCAGGCTGTTGCTTGGAGCGGCCCGCAGGCCCACATACCCACCACAGCCCGGTTGGTCCGGCACTCCTTGGAGGAATAAATCTAGTTTCCTCTTGAAAATGTCCACGGTTGTTCCGGCAATATTTCTTATGCTTGCTGGGAGGACGTTGAACAACCGCGGACCTCTGATGTTTATACAGTGTTCTCTGATTGTGCCTATGGCACCTCTGCTCTTCATTGGTTCTATTCTACATTTTCTTCCATGTCGTTCACTCCAGTACGTTGTTATTTTACTGTGTAGATTTGGTACTTGGCCCTCCAGTATCTTCCAGGTGTATATTATTTGATATCTCTCTCGTCTTCTTTCTAGTGAGTACATTTGGAGGGCTTTGAGACGATCCCAATAATTTAGGTGCTTTATTGCGTCTATGCGTGCCGTATATGTTCTCTGTATTCCCTCTATTTCAGCAATCTCTCCTGCTTTGAAGGGGGAAGTGAGTACTGAGCAGTACTCAAGACGGGACAACACCAGTGCCTTGAAGAGTACAACCATTGTGATGGGATCCCTGGATTTGAAAGTTCTCGTAATCCATCCTATCATTTTTCTGGCTGTCGCAATATTTGCTTGGTTATGCTCCTTAAACGTTAGGTCGTCAGACATTATTATTCCCAAATCCTTTACATGCTGTTTTCCTACTATGGGTACATTTGATTTTGTTTTGTACTCTGTATTATGTTTAAGGTCCTCATTTTTACCGTACCTGAGTACCTGGAATTCATCACTGTTAAACATCATGTTATTTTCTGATGCCCAGTCGAAAACTTTATTAATATCAGCTTGAAGTTTTTCAATGTCCTCAGCCGAGGTAATTTTCATACTGATTTTTGTGTCATCTGCAAAGGATGATACGAAGCTGTGACTTGTATTTTTGTCTATATCTGATATGAGAATAAGGAAAAGCAGTGGTGCAAGGACTGTACCCTGAGGTACAGAGCTTTTCACTGCACTTGGACTAGATTTTATATGGTTGACAGTTACTCGCTGAGTCCTGTTTGACAGAAAACTGAGTATCCAGCGTCCTACTTTACCGGTTATTCCCATTGACTTCATTTTGTGTGCTATCACGCCATGGTCACATTTATCGAAGGCCTTTGCGAAGTCCGTGTATATCACATCAGCATTCTGTTTCTCTTCTAATGCCTCAGTGACTTTGTCGTAGTGCTCAAGTAGCTGTGAGAGGCACGATCTTCCCGCTCGAAATCCATGTTGGCCTGGGTTATGAAGGTCATTGGTCTCCATGAAATTGGTGACCTGACTCCTAATCACTCTCTCAAATACTTTTATGATGTGCGATGTTAGTGCAACTGGTCTATAATTTTTTGCCAATGCTTTGCTCCCTCCCTTGTGTAGAGGGGCTATGTCTGCTACTTTAAGTGCATCTGGTATCTCCCCCGTGTCCAAGCTCTTCCTCCACACTATACTGAGTGCCTGTGCTACCGGCACTTTGCATTTCTTTATAAATATTGAATTCCATGAGTCTGGACCTGGGGCCGAGTGCATGGGCATGTTTTCAATTTCTTTTTCAAAATTTAGTGCGCTCGTGTTTATATCAGTTATATTTACCGGGGTTTGAATATCCCGCATAAAGAAATTGTCTGGATCTTCCACCTTCATGTTGTTTATTGGAGTGCTAAACATGTCCTCATACTGCTTTTTTAGGATTTCACTAATTTCTTTGTCATCCTCCGTGTATGAACCTTCACTTGTACGAATAGGTCCAATACTGGCAGTGGTTTTTGCTTTTGATTTCGCATATGAGAAGAAATATTTTGGATTTTTCTTTATTTCCTGAATTGCTTTCTGTTCTAACTGCCTTTCTTCAGTTTCATATGAGTGTTTCAATTTCCGCTCGATTTCTTCAATCTCCCTATTTAAATTATTCCTTCTTTGACGGGAAATTCGTGTCTGCATAAGCAGTTCCGTTATTTTTTTCCTGCGTTTATAGTGTCGTCTGCGTTCTCTTTCTGGCTTTCCTCAAAGGAACATGTTTCAGACAGACTTGATACGCTTCTGAAGTAAGTTTTTCTATTCCTTCTGTAGGACTTGTATTATTTAGAACAGTTCCCCATGGAATGTTTGTAAGTTCCCTGTTTATTATCTCCCAGTCTATCCTTTTATTATTAAAATTGAATTTACTGAATAGCCCCTCTCGCTTTATCAACGTTTTAAGTCTATTCTGAGTATTGATGGTCGTTTGCACTTCAATGAGTTTGTGATCTGAGTATGTGGTATCTGATATCGTAATGTCTCTGATAATGTCTTCATTGTTCGTAAAGACCAGATCTAGAATATTTTCATTTCTCGTTGGCTCCGATATCTGCTGATTGAGTGAAAATTTGTCACAGAATCTAAGTAGTTCTCTAATCTGTGGTTGGTTAGGTCCTGATAGATTTCCTGGTATAATATTATTGTTTGCTATTTTCCACCTGAGACTAGGCAAGTTGAAGTCACCTAGGAAAATAATATCAGGTATCGGGTTCTCCAAATTATCAAGGCTATTCTCTATTTTGCTTATCTGTTCTGTGAATTCCTCAGCCGTTGCATCTGGCGGTTTGTATATTAGTATAATCACTAAATTTATTTTCTCTATTTTTAATCCCAGTACCTCTACCACCTCATTTGTAACGTTTAGGAGCTCCGAGCATACAAGGTCTTCCCTAATATACAGACCCACTCCTCCGTGTGACCTAATTTTCCTATCACACCTGTATAGGTTATATCCTGGAATCCAGATCTCACTGTCCAACAATTCCCCTGCATGGGTTTCTGTGAAAGCTCCAAATACTGCATTTGACTCCGTGAGGAGGCCATTTATGAACTGTACTTTGTTGTTTGTTCTTGTTTTCAGTCCTTGTATGTTGGCAAAGATGAATGAGGTTACTCTATTAGTGATAGTTTGAATGGGAGACTTTTTCGGCACGTCCATTAATCGTGGACATAATGAGTTTGTTCTGACCAGTACTGATTGTTGTAGGGCAGTTTTCTGTCGTAGTTGTAGTTCCCTTTCGGTGGGTAATTGTATCTGTAATTCTGGAATGCCAGTGGATCTGGCATCCAGTTCCATACACTCTCCATGCTGCTCCTTTTGAATTCTCTGCCGGTCTGGTATAAAAAATTTATAGAGTTTCCTCCAAATTCATTATCCTGCTTGCCACTCTTTATGTAGCGTTCCGTGCCTTTCACGTGAAAGTGTGGGCAGCTAAGGTCATAGCATTTTCTGTCCTCCAGTGAGGTTTGGCACATGTCAGGATGGAAAAACCTACATATTGATCCAAATCGACACTCACCTTTCCTAAGCATATTTAAACATTTTTTGGGATGTTGGTAACTGCATTCTAATCCTTTCTTATTACCAGCATATCTATGTCTGCATATGCCCTTTGCATAAAATTTGCATAAGTCTGTCCTTCTGTTCTGAATTGCTCTATCGAGAACCGTCGATAGGCCTACTGGTTCACACTGGTAGGCCTACTGGCTCACACTGGTAGACCAACTGGCTCACACCAGTAGACCTACTGGCTCGCACTGGTAGACCAACTGGCTCACACTGGTAGGCCTACTGGTTCACATTGGTAGGCCTTCTGGCTCACACTGGTAGACCTACTGGCTCACACTGGTAGACCTACTGGCTCACACTGGTAGGCCCAGTGGCTCACACTGGTAGACCCACTGGCCTACACTGGTAGGCCTCCTGGTTCACACACGTATGCCTACTGGTTCACACTGGTAGGCCTTCTGGCTCGCACTGGTAGAGCAACTGGCTCACACTGGTAGGCCTACTGGTTCACACTGGTAGGCCTACTGGTTCACACTGGTAGACCAACTGGCCCGCACTGGTAGGCCTACTGGCTCACACAGGTAGGCCTACTGGTTCACACTGGTAGGCCTTCTGGTTCGAACTGGTAGAGCAACTGGCTCACACTGGTAGGCCTACTGGCACACACTGGTAGACGAACTGGTTTACACTGGTAGGCCTACTGGCTCACACAGGTAGGCCTACTGGTTCACACTGGTAGGCCTACTGGCACACACTGGTAGACGAACTGGTCCACACTGGTAGGCCTACTGGTTCACACTGGTAGGCCTACTGGTTCACACAGGTAGGCCTTCTGGCTCACACTGGTAGACCAACTGGCCCGCACTGGTAGGCCTACTGGCTCACACAGGTAGGCCTACTGGCTCACACTGGTAGACCTATTGGCTCACACTGGCAGACCTACTGGCCTACTACCAGTGTAGGTCTACTGGCTCACACTGGTAGGCCTACTGGCTCACACTGGTAGACCTACTGGCCGGCACTGGTAGACCTACTGGCTCGTACTTTTAGACCTACTGGCCTGCACTTGTAGACCAACTGGCTAACACTGGTAGACCAACTGGTTCACACTGGTAGACCTACTGGCTCACACTGGTAGACCTACTGCCTCACACTGGAAAACCTACTGGCTCACACTGGTAGGCCCAATGGCTCACACTGGTAGACCTACTGGCCTGCACTGGTAGACCTACTGACTCGCACCGGTAGACCAACTGGCTCACACTGGTATGCCTACTGGTTCACACTTGTAGGCCTACTGGCTCACATTGGTAGACGTAATGGACCGCACTGATAGACGAACTGGTTCACACTGGTAGGCCTACTGGCTCAAACTGCTGGACCTACTGGCTTGCACTGGTAGACCTACTGGCTCGCCCTGGTAGACCTATTGGTTCACTCTGGTAGACCTACTGGCTCACACCGTTAGGCCTACTGGCTGACACTGGTAGACTTACTGGCCCACACTGGTAGACCTACTGGCTCACACCGTTAGGCCTACTGGCTGACACTGGTAGACTTACTGACCCACACTGGTAGAGCTACTGGCTCACACTGGTAGACTTACTGGCCCACACTGGTAGACCTAATGGCCCACACTGGTAGACCTAATGGCCCACACTGGTAGACCTAATGGCCCGCACTGGTAGACCTAATGGCCCGCACTGGTAGACCTAATGGCCCGCACTGGTAGAGCTACTGGCCCACACTGGTAGACTTACTGACCCACACTGGTAGAGCTACTGGCTGACACTGGTAGACTTACTGACCCACACTGGTAGAGCTACTGACCCATACTGGTAGACTTACTGGCCCACACTGGTAGACCTAATGGCCCACACTGGTAGACCTAATGGCTCACACTGGTAGACCTAATGGCCCGCACTGGTAGACCTAATGGCCCGCACTGGTAGACCTAATGGCCCGCACTGGTAGAGCTACTGGCTCACACTGGTAGAGCTACTGGCTCACACTGGTAGACCTAATGGCCCGCACTGGTAGAGCTACTGGCTCACACTGGTAGAGCTACTGGCTCACACTGGTAGACCTAATGGCCCGCACTGGTAGAGCTACTGGCTCACACTGGTAGAGCTACTGGCTCACACTGGTAGAGCTACTGGCTCACACTGGTAGAGCTACTGGCTCACACTGGTAGAGCTACTGGCTCACACTGGTAGAGCTACTGGCTCACACTGGTAGAGCTACTGGCCCACACTGGTAGACTTACTGGCCCGCACTGGTAGACCTAATGGCCCACACTGGTAGACCTAATGGCCCACACTGGTAGACCTAATGGCCCACACTGGTAGACCTAATGGCCCACACTGGTAGACCTAATGGCCCACACTGGTAGACCTAATGGCCCACACTGGTAGACCTAATGGCCCACACTGGTAGACCTAATGGCCCACACTGGTAGACCTAATGGCCCACACTGGTAGACCTAATGGCCCGCACTGGTAGACCTAATGGCCCGCACTGGTAGAGCTAATGGCCCGCACTGGTAGAGCTACTGGCTCACACTGGTAGAGCTACTGGCCCACACTGGTAGACTTACTGGCCCGCACTGGTAGACCTAATGGCCCACACTGGTAGACCTAATGGCCCACACTGGTAGACCTAATGGCCCACACTGGTAGACCTAATGGCCCACACTGGTAGACCTAATGGCCCGCACTGGTAGACCTAATGGCCCGCACTGGTAGAGCTAATGGCTCACACTGGTAGAGCTACTGGCTCACACTGGTAGAGCTACTGGCTCACACTGGTAGAGCTACTGGCTCACACTGGTAGAGCTACTGTCTCACACTGGTAGAGCTACTGGCTCACACTGGTATACCAACTGGCTCACACTGGTAGGCCTACTGGCCCGCACGGGTAGACCAACTGGCTCACATTGGAAGATCTTTTGGACCCCACGGGTAGACGAACTGGCTTACACTGGTAGACCTACTGGCCCACACTGGTAGACCAACTGGTCCGCACGGGTAGATGTACTGGCTTACTCTGGTAGACCTTCTGGCTGACACTGGAAGACCAACTGGCCCGCACTGGTAGACCTACTGGCTCACACTGGTAGACCTACTGGCGCGCACTGGTAGACCAACTGGCTCACACTCGTAGACCTACTGGCGCGCACTGGTAGACCAACTGGCTCACACTGGTAGACCTACTGGCGCGCACTGGTAGACCAACTGGCTCACATTGGTAGACCTACTGGCTGACACTGGAAGACCAACTGGCCCACACTCGTAGACCTACTTGCTCACACTGGTAGACAAACTTGCTCACACTGGTAGGCCTACTAGCCGGCACTGGTAGACCAACTCGCTCACACTTGTAGACCTACTGGCTCTCACTGGTAGACCAACTGGCCCGCACTGGTAGACCTACTGGCTCACACTTGTAGACCAACTGGCTCACACTGGTAGACCAACTGGCTCACACTGGTAGGCCTACTGGCTCACACTGGTAGACCAACTGGCTCACACTGGTAGGCCTACTAGCTCACACTGGTATGCCTACTGGCTCGCAATGATAGGCCTACTGGCTCGCACTGGTGAACCAAATGACCCGCGCGAATAAGCCCAGTTAACTTTGAATGGTTTTCACTCATATATCCCAGTTTCCTGATTTTAGATTCAACCAGACTAGTTACTTTGCTGACGTACCTAGTGAGGTGGAACCACCTATTTGTGGTTCTTATGATACCTGTTGTCTCTCGTTAGCAATGTCCTTAAAAAAGCTTTCAAATTTATATATGTCTAATATGAAACCGATATTTCTAGTTTAGTTTTGAAGGTTTCAACATGTTTATATAGTCTTTGTTAATACCTTTCATTCGTTACAACCTTTCCACGATATCTTCCCTCGTGCAACACCTGACAACAGATTACAAGCTTCAGAGCTTTCAATCCTGCAACAAAGGAAATTATGGAACTACCTCACCGCAGGTGTAAGTTACTTAGCTTTAAGACTGTACTTGTGGTCGTTCTCGAATCCCTTGTTGATATATTTCATTAAACTGTATAACTAGCTTAACAAGACACTAACTTGCTTAGGTAAATGAATTTTGGGGCTGGGTTCCTGAGTCCATTATGCGCCTCTGTAGTCGCTAACGCCCACAAGATGGGGATGGGGTGCATAATAAGTGAAATGAACTAACTTAATTTTACTCCTAATATTCTTAATTCAGTGGTTAACCTGATAATCTTGATTGTATGCTTTAAGAGAATATACCGGCGAGGAACAAATCCACAAGGGCCTTGACGAGGATTCGAACCTACGTCCGAGAGCATCCCAGACACTGCCTTAATCGACTGAGCTACGACATGGTATAAGAACAATGTGTAATGAAGTAAGGGCGAAGAGGTAGAACGGCTTATTGACATAGCTCGAGTACATGGGGGGAATTGTGTAAAATCCTGTTTTTTGTCTCGGAGAGGCTGCAGGATCCAAGTAAAACTCAGTAGAATTTCTGGTTGCAATTCTTATACCATGTCGTAGCTCAGTCAATTAAGGCAGCGTCTGGGATGCTCTCGGACGTAGGTTCGAATCCTCGTCACGGCCCTTGTGGATTTATTCATTTGATGTATCACGCTATTGTGATTTTTGTGTGTACCGGCGAGGAGTTGGACCAGACACTGGTCACTGGCAGCCGGATGTTTCCTCCGTGTGGGAGGTTTTACCCAAGATGTACAACTAAAATAATACAATTCTTGGGTAATACAATGTACCCAAGATTTTGATCCCGTTATATTGTGGTGTTGGATCAGACGAGGATTGGTGTTGGGAGTTTCTGGCTGTTTGAGGACATGGTTGTGAGAGTAGCGGGCCAGGCAGATATTTGTTATATTTGTAAACATTTCTTTGGAGCCACCGATCGATTAGCGAGGAATGAGGCCGCCTTGTTCAGACGACGTGAATTATAATGAATGTTAGAACATTAAAGACGAGTGTGGCTGGAGAACCTATGTCAATGGTGACATTATTGTCACCATTGACATAGGTCAATGTATGTGTAGGTATTTACCTTTTATGTGTAGATATTTACCTACACATAAAAGGTTAAACAAAAACAAAATATAATAACAATGCCTTTATCAATATTTCCTTCTCAAATGACAAAATTAAAACAAGGCTTAAAATAACAGAAAAAGTAATAGTTATATTATCAATACCGTTAATAACATGTTATAGTGAAATGTAATCAAAGACACTTTTATGCTATCATGACGTGAAAGCTTGTTAAGGTGGGTGCGGGGGGCATTTGTTGTGCCGTGGGCGGGTGTCATGGGCGGAGGGCGTGGGCGGGGGTCATGGGCGGGGGGCGTGGGCAGCCACTTTACCTTCTTGTGGTATGTTGGTACCTGTCTTTCCGGCTGAACCCTTCCTTACCTCTCACGCTCCTACACGGGATCTTGCGCATACACACACACACTCACACACACACACACACACACACACACACACACACACACACACACACACACACACACACACACACACACACACACACACACACAGTAACCAGATACTACTAGAAGAGTTTGAGATTACCAGTGGGGATGTAAGAAAGCTCTTGTAAGAGTTGGATGTGACAAAGGCTATAGACCCAGATGGAATCTCCCCCATGGACACTAAAGGAAGGAGCAGAACCACTGTGCCTGCCACTCTCCATAGTGTATAACAAATCACTGGTAACAAGGGAAGTGACCAAAATTTGGAAGACTGCTAATGTCCCGATATACAAGAAAGGGGATAGACAGGAAGCACTGAACTACAGGCCAGTGTCCCTAACTTGCATACCTTGCAAGCTGACGGAGAAGATTGTGTGAAAACAACAATCTTGTAGAACATCTGGAGCGAAAGAGCTTTGTAACACAGCATCAACATGGGTTTAGGGATGGCAAGTCCTGCCTCACACGATTAATTGAATTCTATGACCAGGTATCAATAATCAGGCACGAAAGAGAGGGGTGGGCAGACTGCATATTTTTGGATTGGCAGAAAGTCTTTGATACGGTACCACACAACTGTGGTATAAACAAATGAAATGCACTGAACAAATGCTGGAAAAGAAACGAACAGCTATAGTTGTAGGAGTACAGGAACCAGAGGGATCCAATCGGGAGGAGTGGAGAAGGAGGGACCGAGCCACTATGACAGAGATTTTGGAGGCACTGGATATGGAGGAGGCAAATGGCAACACAGAGAAGGTTTTCAGGCTGGGCATCTACAAGAAGGAAAGGAAACGATTGATAAAGGTAGTGCTCACGAACGAGGCAACAAAGGAGAAAATCCTATGCAGGAAGAGCAGACTTGTGAGGTTAGGGGGATACGAGCACGCCTTTCTGCAAAGGGTCAGGACGACGAAGGAGAGAAGGAAGCATGCAAAATTCAAGGAGACGCAGAGAAAGGGATGGGGATATGGGAGCCACAGGACTCGGTTTAGTTTCTCCAGGAACCTCAGAGGGGGAGTGGGAATCCCCCCACAAGCAGGTCAGCATCCCCAGGGAGGATTGTAACAGAAGCCTCCCACCAACCAACTCCTCAGCCTTTCCCCTCCCATCACCTGCACCTCCCCAGACAGTAAAGTCCCCCCTTCAGACCATGCCACCTCCCATGTTCCATGACCCCAGACCCACCCATGTTCCCCCCATGCCCTTTTTCTTCCCCAGCCCCTACCCCAGATCCTCACTGTTCCTGCACCCCATGCCCATCCCTGTTTCTCCAGGCTGTGCCCTTCCCAGTTTCCCCACCCCAAGCTCTTCTCCCTACACCAGCCCCCCTCCCTCCCGGCACCCCCCCCCCATCCCCAGGCTCCCCTCCCCTCCCCATCCCCTGACCTCCCTGTCAACCCATCCCAGTCTACCCTGCATACCCCAACCCGTGACCTCCCACCACATGACCCTCCAGCTCCCCCATTCCATGCCCCAACTAACCCCCAACCCCCAGACACCCTCAGCCGCATCACGTTAGACTCCCCTAGCCCCCCCTGTTCCAGAACCTCACAGCCCCCTCACACCCCAGACCCCCCAGGTCTTCCTTCCTAGGCTCACCCATCCCAGACATCCCTGGCCCCCCCCCCCAGTTCCAGTAGAATCAACAGAAACTGAGAATGGACAGAAGAGTGTCAGCTTCAAGGTCATGTACTCGAACATAGATGGGATTACAAACAAGGCCAGTGAACTTAGGGAAAGAACACAAAAAGTAAACCCAGATGTAATTGGACTCACAGAAATATAACTCTCAGGAATCATAACGATTGTGGTGTTTTCCCAGGACTACACTGTAATAAGGAAAGAGAGGGAATGAAGGGGAGGAGGCGGAGTGGCTCTACTGATAAGAAAAGAATGGAGTTTCGAGATGTTTATTCCGAGCTGCGAAGGGTTCAGAGACTTCATAACAGGAACCATGACGATGGGAGAACCAAGAGTAGTAGTAGCAGCAGTGATATATAAACCCACCACAAAATGAAAGAAGACCCAGGTAAGAGTATAACAGAAACAACATGGCAGTTAACATTATCATTGAGAGAGCAGCCGCTGCTGCCTGTAGAAATCGATCCCATCTGCTGATCATGGGGGACTTTAATCATGGAAAGATAGACTGGGTAAACAGGGAACCACATGGAGGTGAGGAAACATGGAGAGCGAAACTGCTGGAGGTGACGACAAGAAACTTTTTAAGTCAGCATATCAAGGTTCCCACGAGTATGAGGCAATGATGAACCAGCAAGACTCGACCTAGTATTCACCCTGGACGATTCAGACATAAGGAAAATCGGTCTTGAAGCCCCCGTGGGTATGAGTGAACCCAGTGTACTGTTGTTTGAATATATTTTTCGAAGAAGGGCTAATGTACTCAAGGACGGGACCAGAAAGCAAGAGGCCAGCATTCCGGAAAGGAAACTATGAGGCGATGAGAAAATTCCTAACTGAAATAGCTTGGGAAAAAAGAGCTCAGAGGAAAGACGGTTGAAGACATGATGGACTACATCACACAGAAGTGTATGGAGGCAGCAGACAAGTTCGTACCAGTCCAAAAGGAAAAAAATGAAATGGAGTAGAAAAACCCATGGTTTAATCTGAGTTGCAAACTAGCAAAGCAGCTAAGTAAAAGGGCATGGAAAAACTATAGAAACAACAGAACACTAGAGAGCAGAGAAAGATACCAGAGCGCCAGGAATGAATACGACAGGGTGAGAAGAGAGGTAGAGGGGCAATATAAAAATTACATAGCGAGCAAGGCAAAGACTCAACCCAAACTGTTGCATAGTCACATCAGGAGGAAAAAACAACAGTGAAGGAACAAGTAATGAAACTGAGGACAGGGGCAGAAAGATTCACTACAAACGACAAGGAAGTGTGCATAAACTCAATAAGAAATTCCAGGAAGTCTTCACCTCAGAGCAAGGAGAAGTCCCAGATATAAAGGAGGGAACGACAAACCAGACACCACTAGAGGAGTTTGTGATTACCAGTGGGGAGGTGAGGAACCATCTGCTAGATTTGGACTTGACAAAGGCTAAAGGCCCGGCTGGAATATCACCATGGATTCTAAATTAAGGAGCAGAAGCTCTGTGCCTACCACTCTCCATGGTGTACAAGTCACTGGTAATAGGTGAACTGCCAAATATTTGGAAGACGGCCAATGTAGTCCCAATATACAAGAAGGGCAGGAGGCACTGAACTACAGGCCAGTGTCCCTAACTTGCATTCCATGCAAGATAATGGAAAATAAGGTGAGAAAAATGTTAGTGGAACATCTGGAACGGAAGAACTTTGTAACACAACATCAGCATGGGTTCAGAGATGGCAAATCATGCCTAACAGGATTAATTGAGTTCTATGACCAGGCAAGAGTGACAGAGCTAGGCAGACTGCATATTTCTGGACTGCCAGAAAGCTTTTGACACAGTACCACATAAGAGACTAGTGCACAAACTGGAGATACAGGCAGGAGTGAAAGGGAAGGTACTCCACTGGATAAGAGAGTATCTAGGCAACAGGGCACACTGAGTCACCGTGAGGGATGAGGTCTCGGAGTGGCGGGGAGTCATCAGTGGAGTCCCACAGGGATCATTCCTTAAACCTATACGGTTTCTAATATACGTAAATGATCTCCCAGAAAGAATTGATTCGATCCTCTCCATACTTGCGAATGATGCAAAAATTATGAGGAGGATCAGGACAGAGGAGGATAGTATGAGGCTACACGATGACCTAAACAAACTGAAGGAATGGGCCGACAAATGGCTACGAAAGTTCAACCCAAGCAAATGCAAGGAAATGAAACTAGGAAGCCAGTCACTGGATACCGAATGGGAGATGAAGTCCTTCACGAAACGGGCAGAGAGAAAGATCTGGGAGCTAATATCACGCCGAACCTGTCACCCGAAGCCCACATCAAAAGAATAACATCAGCGGCTTATGTGAAGCTGGCTAACATCAGAACTGCTTTCAGAAACCTGTGTAAGGAATCCTTCAGAACCTTGTATACTACTTATTTAAGGCCAATCCTGGAGTATGCATCCCCAGCATGGAGCACGTATCTAGTCAAGCACAAGACGAAGCTGGAAAAAGTTCAGAGGTATGCCACTAGGCTAGTCCCAGAACTAAGAGGCATGAGTTATGACGACAGACTATGTGAACTGCCCCTCACGTCGCTAGAAGACAGAAGAGCTAGGGGAGACATGATCACCACATACAAAATTCTCAGGGGAATTGACAAGGTGGACAAGGATGGATTATTTAACACGGGTGGCACACGCACAGGAGGACACAGGTGGAAGCTGAGTAGCCAAATGATCCACATGGACGTTAGAAAGAAATTTTTCAGTGTCAGAAGTTAACACATGGAATGCATAATGCAATGATGTGGTGGAGGCTGACTCCATACACGGTTTCATATGTAGATATGATAGAGCCTAGTAGGCTCAGGAATCTGTACACCAGTTGATTGACAGTTGAGAGGCGGGACCAAAGACCCAGAGCTCAACCCTCGCTAGCACAACTAGGTGAGTACACACACACACACACACACACACACACACACACACACACACACACACACACACACACACACACACACACACACACACACACACTATAGGAAGGAAGAGATAGGAGAAACTAGGAACACACTATAGGAGAAACTATAGGAATAACAAAACACTTGAGAGCAGAGAAAGATACCAGAGTGCCCGGAATAAATATGTCAGGATGAGAAGAGAAGCGGAAAGACAATACGAAAATGACATCGCAAGCAAGGCAAAGACTCAACCCAAATTGTTGTATAGTCACATCAGGAGAAAAACAACTGTAAAGGAAGAGATAATGAATGTAAGGATAGGGGCAGAAGGATTCACTACAAACGACAAGGAAGTGTGAGGAACTGAATAAGAAATTCCAGGAGGTCTTCACCTTAGACCAATGAGAGATTCCAGAGATAAGAGAGGGAATAGTTACCCAGGAACCACTAGAAGAATTTGAGATTCCCAGTGGGGAAGTAAAGAAGTGTTTACTAGAGATGGATGTGACAAAGGCTATAGGCCCAGATGGAATTTCCCCTTGGATACTAAGGGAAGGAGCAGAAGTACTGTGCCTGCCACTCTCCATATTGTATAACAAATCACTGGAAACAGGGGAACTGCCAGAAATTTGGAAAGCAGCTAATGTAGTTCCAATATACAAGAAAGGGGATAGGCAGGAGGCACTGAACTACAGGCCAGTGTCCCTAACCTGCATACCATGCAAGCTGAAGCTGATGGAGAAGATTGTGTGAAGAAAGCTAGTGGAACATCTGGAGCGAAAGAACTTTGTAACGCAGCATCAAAATGGGTTCAGGGATGTCAAGTCCTGCCTCACAGGGCTTATTGAATTCTACGACCAGGCAACAAAAATCAGCCAAGAAAGAGAGGGTGGGCTGACTGCATATTTTTGGATTGTCAAAAAGCCTTTGATATAGTACCACACAAGAGGCTAGTGAAAATGCTGGAGATGCAGGCTGGCGTGAAAGGGAAGGTACTCCGATGGATAAGGGAGTACCAAGTAACAGATGACAACGAGCCACTGTGAGGGGTGAGGTCTCGGATTGGCGTGACGTCACAAGTGGAGTCCCGCAGGGGTCAGTCCTTGGACCTATACTGTTTCTGGTATATGTAAATGATCTCCCAGAGGGTATAGAATCGTTTCTCTCAAAGATTGCTGATGATGCAAAAATTATGAGGAGGATTGAAATAGAGGATGATAGTAGGAGGCTATAGGACGCCCTAGCTAGTCTGAATGAATGGTCCAACAAATGGCTGTTAAAGTTTAACCCGAGTAAATGCAAAGTATTGAAACTGGGCAGTGGAAACAGGAGGCCAGACAAAAGATACAGAATAGGAGATGAAGTACGTAATGAAACGGAAAGAGAGAAAGATCTAGGAGTTGATATCACACTAAACCTGTTTCCTGAAGCCTACATAAAAAGAATTACGTTTGGGGCATATGCAAGGCTGGCTAACATCAGAACAGCCTTAAGGAACCTGTGTAAGGAATCGTTTAGAATCTTGTACACCACTTACATAAGACCAATCCTGGAGTATGCAGCCCCACCATGGAGTCCGTACCTTGTCAAGCACAAGACGAAGCTGGAAAACGTTCAGAGGTATGCCACTAGACTGGTCTCAGAA
The DNA here is from genome assembly GCF_040958095.1 of Procambarus clarkii. Taxonomy (NCBI): domain Eukaryota; kingdom Metazoa; phylum Arthropoda; class Malacostraca; order Decapoda; family Cambaridae; genus Procambarus; species Procambarus clarkii. The sequence continues at coordinate 38,492,725 of NC_091185.1, read as the reverse complement.
CTAAAAGCCATGAGTTAAGAGGAAAGACTTCGGGAAATGCACCTTACGACACTGGAAGACAGAAGAGTGAGGCGAGACATGATCACTACCTACAAAATCCTCAGGGGAATTGACAGGCTAGACAAGGATAAACTATTCAACACTGGCGGTACGCGAACAAGGGAACACAGGTGGAAACTGAGTACCCAAATGAGCCACAGAGACGTTAGAAAGAATTTTTTCAGTGTCAGAGTAGTTAACAGGTGGAATGCATTAGGCAAAGATGTGGTGGAGGCTGACTCCATACACAGTTTTAAATGTAGATATGATAGAGCCCAGTAGGCTCAGGAATCTGTACACCAGTTGATTGACAGTTGAGTGGCGTGCCCAAAGAGCCAAAGCTCATCCCCCGCAAGCACAATTAGGTGAGTACATACACACGCACACGCACACAGCTAGGAATTATCTCCCTCAAAGAAAAAAAGAACTGGGAAACAAAGGGCTGGGGTACCGAAAGGGAAACTACGAGATGATTAAATTCCTAAGGGATGTACCATGGGACACAGAACTCAAAACTAAGTCCATACAGGACATGATGGACTATGTCACCCAAAAGTGTCGGGAGGCAGTAAACAGGTTTATCCCGGCCCGACAGGAAAAAACCAAGATGCAAAAGAAGAATCCGTGGTTTAATAGGGAATGTATGAGAGCAAAGGAGATGATCAAAAGGGCCTGGAGGAATTTTCGTAATAACAGAACACCAGAAAGTAGAGAGAGATACCAGAGAACCAGGAACGAGTACGTTAGTGTGAGAAGAGCAGCTGAGAAAAGGTATGAAAATGATAAAGCTAATAAAGTCAAGACCGAACCAAAGCTACTGGACAGTCACATCAGGAGGAAGACAACAGTGAAGGAAAAGGTGATGAAACTTAGAACGGGTGAGAACAGGTACACAGAGAATGACAAAGAAGTATGTGAAGAACTCAACAAGAGGATCCAGGAGGTCTTTACAATATAACAAGGGAGAGGTCACGGCACTAGGAGAGGTGGCAGCAAACCAGGCGACCTTGAAAGGGTTCGAAATTACAAGAGATGAGGTCAAGAGGCATCTATTCGAGCTGGACGGGAGAAAGGCTGTTGGGCTGGACGGAATCTCACCATGGGTATTGACAGAGTGTGCAGGAGCACTTTGTTTGCCACGCTCAATAGTGCATAGTAGGTCACTGGAAAAGGGAGACCTACCAGAAATATGGAAGACGGCTAATGTAGTCCCAATATACAAAAAGGGTGACAGACAAGAGGCACTGAACTACAAGCCAGTGTCCTTAACATGTACACTATGCAAAGTGATGGACAAGATCGTGAGAAAAAATCTAGTAACACATCTGGAGAGGAGGGACTTCGTGACAACCCATCAACAAGGGTTCAGGGAGGGTAAATCTTGCCTTACAGGCTTAATAGAATTCTACGATCATGTTACAAAGATCAAGTAAGAAAGAGAAGGATGGACGGACTGCATTTTTTTGGACTGTCGGAAAGCTTTTAACACAGTACCCCATAAAAGGCTGATGCATAAGCTGGAGAAACAGGCAGGAGTAACTGGTAGGGCGCTCCAGTGGATAAGGGAGTACCTAAGCAATAGGAAGCAGAAAGTTACAGTGAGGGGTGAGACTTCAGATTGGCGTGAAGTCACCGGTGGAGTCCCACAGGGTTCTGTACTCGGGCCTATCCTGTTTCTGATATACGTAAATGATCTCCCAGAGGGCATAGACTCATTCCTCTCAATGTTTGATGACGACGCCAAAATTATGAGAAGGATTAAGACAGAGGAGGACAGCTTGAGGCTTCAAGAAGACCTGGACAAGCTGCAGGAATAGTCGAACAATGGTTGTTACCGCCGGACCTGTCCCCTGAAGTTCATATCAAGAGGATAACATCAGCGGCATATGCCAGGTTGGCTAACATAAGAACTGCCTTTAGAAACTTGCGTAAGGAATCATTCAGAAAATTATATATCGCATATGTCAGACCAATCCTGGAGTATGCGGCCCCAGCATGGAACTCGCACCTTGTCAAGCGCAAGACGAAGCTGGAAAAAAATCAGAGGAATGCCATTAGGCTAGTCCCAGAACTGAGAGGTGTGAGTTACGAGGAAAGACTGCGTGAAATGCACCTCACGGCACTGGAAGACAGAAGTGTAAGGGGAGACATGATCACCACCTACAAAATTCTCAGAGGAATTGAAAGGATAACTGTTTAACACGGGTGGTACGCGAACAAGGGGACACAGGTGGAAACTGAGTACCCAAATGAGCCACAGGGACGTTAGAAAGAACTTTTTCAGTGTCAGAGTTATTAACAGGTGGATAGCATTAGGCAAAGATGTGGTGGAGGCAGACTCCATACACAGTTTCAAATGTAGATATGATAGAGCCCAGTAAGCTCAAGAAACTGTACACCAATTGATTGACGGGTGAGATGCGGGCCCAAAAAGCCAAAACTCAACCCCCGCAAGCACAACAAGGTGAGAACAACTCGGTGAGAACACACAAACACACACACACACAAAGGTTTGCAACCAGACTAGTACCCGAGCTGAGAGGTATGAGCTACGAGGAGAGACTACGGAATTAAACCTCACTTCGCTGTAAGACAGAAGAGTTAGGGGGGACATGATCACCATATTCAAGATTCTAAAGGGAATTGATCGGGTTGATAAAGACAGGCTATTTAACACAAGGGGCACACGCACTAGGGGACACAGGTGGAAATTGAGTGCCCAAATGAGCCACAGAGATATTAGAAAGAACTTTTTTTTGTGTCAGACTGGTTGACAAATGAAATGCATTAGGAAGTAATGTGGTGGAGGCTGACTCCATACACAGTTTCTAGTGTAGATATGATAGAGCCCAATAGGCTCAGGAACCTGTACACCTGTTGATTGACGGTTGAGAGGCGGGACCAAAGAGCCAGAGCTCAACCCCCGCAAGTACAATTAGGTGAGTACACACACACATAACACATAACAAATGGTGAATAACAAATCACTGGTAACAGGTGAACTGCCAGAAATTTGGAAGGCGGCAAACGTAGTCCCGATATACAGGAAGGGGGATGACAGGAAGCACTGAACTACTGTCCAGTGTCCCTAACTTGCATACCATGCAAGTTGATGGAGAAAATTGAGCGAAAAAAGCTAGTCGGACATCTGGAGCGAAGGAACTTTATCTCACAACACCAACATGGTTTCAGGGATGGCAAGTCATGCCTCACAGGATTAATTGAATTCTACGATCAAGCCACAAGCATCAGGCAAGAAAGAGAGGGTGGGCAGACTGTATATTATTGGATTGCCAGAAAGCCTTTGACACAGTGCCATACCAGAGACTAGTGCGATAGCTGGAGATGCAGGCAGGAGTGAAAGGGAAGGTACTCCATTGGATAATGGAGTACCTAAGTAACAGAAGGTAGCAAGTCACTGTGCGGGGTGAGGTCTCAGATTGGCGAGACGTTACCAATGGGGGTCCCTCAGGGTTCAGTCCTTGGACCCATACTCTTTCTTATATACGTAAATGATCTTCCTGATGGTATAGAATCATTCCCCTCATTGTTTTCTGATGATGCAAAAATTATGAGGAGGATTAAGACAGAGGAGGGCAGTATGAGACTACAAGATGACCTAGACAGACTGCATGAATGGTCCAACAAATAAAGTTCTACTACTAAAGTTCAAACCTAATAAATGTAAGGTAATGAAACTAGGCAGTGGGAACAGGAGGCAAGACACAGGGTACAGAATAGGAGACGAAGTCCTACATAAAACGGACAGAGAGAAGGATCTAGTAGTTCATATCACACCAACCCTGTCTCCTGAAGCCCACATCAAAAGAATACCATCTGCGGCGAATGCTAAGCTGGCTAACATCAGAGCTGCCTTCAGGAACCTGTATTAGGAATCATTCAGAACCTTGTACACCACATATGTAAGCATAGGCCGCATACTCCAATCCTGGAGTATGCGGCCCCAGTATAGAGCCCGTGCCTTGTCAAGCACAGGGCGAAGCTTGAAAAAGTTTAAAAAAATGCCACTAGGCTAGTCCCAGAACTAAGAGTCATGAGTTACAAAGAAAGGGTGCGAGAAATGCACCTCACGACACTAAAAGACAGAAGATAAGGGGAGACATGATCACTACCCACAAAATTCTCAGAGGAATTGGCAGGGTAGATAAACTGTTTAACACTGGTGGTACGCGAACAAGGAGACACAGGCGGAAACTGAGTACCCAAATGACCCACAGGGACGTTTGAAAGAACTTTTTCAGTGTCACAGTAGTTTATACATGGAATGCATTAGGCAGTGATGTGGTGAAGGCTGACTCCATACAGAGTTTTAAATGTTGATATGATAGAGCTCAGTAGGCTCAGCAATCTGTACATCAATTGACAGTTGAGAGGCGGGCCAGTTCAGACCAAAGAGCCGAAGCTCAGCCCTCGCAACCACAATTAGGTGAGTAAAATTAGGTGAGTAGACACAGACACACACTAATAGAGATACTACTCCGCCATATTCTTTCATCCACACTTCCACTACGGTGACGCCCCAGCATAACACCCCTCATGACGCCCCAGCATAACACCCCTCATGACGCCCCAGCATAACACCCCTCATGACGCCCCAGCATAACACCCCTCATGACGCCCCAGCATAACACCCCTCATGACGCCCCAGCATAACACCCCCTCATGACGCCCCAGCATAACACCCCTCATGACGCCCCAGCATAAACCTCCTCATGACGCCCCAGCATAACACCCCTCATGACGCCCCAGCATAACACCCCTCATGACGCCCCAGCATAAAACTCCTCATGACGCCCCAGCATAACACCCCTCATGACGCCCCAGCATAACACCCCTCATGACGCCCCAGCATAACACCCCTCATTACGCCCCAGCATAACACCCCTCATGACGCCCCTGCATAACACCCCTCATGACGCCCCATCATAACACCCCCTCATGACGCCCCAGCATAACACCCCCTCATGACGCCCCAGCATAACACCCCCTCATGACGCACCAACATAACACCCCCTCATGACGCCCCAGCATAACAGCCCTCATGACGCCCCAGCATAACACCCCCTCATGACGCCCCAGCATAACACCCCCTCATGACGCCCCAGCATAACACCCCCTCATGACGCCCCAGCATAACACCCCTCATGACGCCCCAGCATAACACCCCTCATGACGCCCCAGCATAACACCCCCTCATAACGCCCCAGCATAACACCCCCTCATGACGCACCATCATAACACCCCTCATGACGCCCCAGCATAACACCCCTCATGACGCCCCAGCATAACACCCCTCATGACGCCCCAGCATAACACCCCTCATGACGCCCCAGCATAACACCCCCTCATGACGCCCCAGCATAACACCCCCTCATGACGCCCCAGCATAACACCCCCTCATGACGCTCCATCATAACACCCCTCATGACGCCCCAGCATAACACCCCCTCATGACGCCCCAGCATAACACCCCCTCATGACGCCCCAGCATAACACCCCTCATGACGCCCCAGCATAACACCCCCTCATGACGCCCCAGCATAACACCTCTCATGACGCCCCAGCATAACACCCCTCATGACGCCCCAGCATAACACCCCTCATGACGCCCCAGCATAACACCCCTCATGACGCCCCAGCATAACACCCCCTCATGACGCCCCAGCATAACACCCCTCATGACGCCCCAGCATAACACCCCCTCATGACGCCCCAGCATAACACCCCTCATGACGCCCCAGCATAACACCCCTCATGACGCCCCAGCATAACACCCCCTCATGACGCCCCAGCATAACACCCCTCATGACGCCCCAGCATAACACCCCTCATGACGCCCCAGCATAACACCCCTCATGACGCCCCAGCATAACACCCCTCATGACGCCCCAGCATAACACCCCTCATGACGCCCCAGCATAACACACCCTCATGACGCCCCAGCATAACACCCCTCATGACGCCCCAGCATAACACCCCTCATGACACCCCAGCATAACACCCCTCATGACGCCCCAGCATAACACCCCTCATGACGCCTCAGCATAACACCCCCTCATGACGCCTCAGCATAACACACCCTCATGACGCCCCAGCATAACACCCCCTCATGACGCACCATCATAACACCCCCTCATGACGCCTCAGCATAACACACCCTCATGACGCCGTAGCATAACACACCCTCATGATGCCCCAGCATAACACCCCTCATGACGCCCCAGCATAACACCCCTCATGACGCCCCAGCATAACACCCCTCATGACGCCCCAGCATAACACCCCTCATGACGCCCCAGCATAACACCCCTCATGACGCCCCAGCATAACACCCCACATGACGCCCCAGCATAACACCCCCTCATGACGCCCCAGCATAACACTCCTCATGACGCCCCAGCATAACACTCCCTCATGATGCCCCAGCATAACATTCCCTCATGACGCCCCAGCATAACACCCCTCATGACGCACCATCATAACACCCCCTCATGACGCCCCAGCATAACACCCCCTCATGACGCCCCATCATAACACTCCTCATGACGCCCCAGCATAACACCCCCTCATGACGCCCCAGCATAACACCCCTCATGACGCCTCAGGATAACACCCCCTCATGACGCCCCAGCATAACACCCCCCTCATGACGCACCAGCATAAGACCCCTCATGACGCACCATCTTAACACCCCTCATGAAGCCCCAGCATAACACCCCTCATGACGCCCCAGCATAACACCCCTCATGACGCCCCATCATAACACCCCTCATGACGCCCCAGCATAACACCCCCTCATGACCCCCCAGCATAACATTCCCTCATGACGCCCCATCATAACACACCCTCATGACGCCCCAGCATAACACCCCTCATGATGCCCCAGGATAACACCCCTCATGACGCCCCAGCATAACACCCCTCATGACGAGTAGTGGAAACTGGGCCATAGAGGGGCCGTTTTGCATTTTTCGACGGCCCCTCTATGGCCTGGGGTTTTTTCGTTACATTAGGCTTTGGCCCCTCTATGGCCCGGGTGTTTTTCGTTACATTAGGCTTTGGCCCCTCTGTGGCCCGGGTTTTTTTCGTTCCATTAGGCTTTGCCCCTCTATGGCCCGGGTGTTTTTCGTTACATTAGGCTTTGGCCCCTCTATGGCCCGGTTTTTTTTCGTTACATTAGGCTTTGGCCCCTCTATGGCCCGGGTGTTTTTCGTTACATTAGGCTTTAGCCCCTCTTCGGCCCGGTTTTTTTTCGTTACATTAGGCTTTGGCCCCTCTATGGCCCGGGTTTTTTTTTGTTACATTAGGCTTTGGCCCCTCTATGGCCCGGGTTTTTTTCGTTACATTAGGCTTTGGCCCCTCTATGGCATACCCGTTTTTTAGTTACCCCATCGCCCCTTGCACAGCCATCGCTAATGGTTAATGACGTAACCAGGTAGCCGCTAAATGTCCTTGCACAGGTACAATCAAGAGGATTAAAAGGTCCTGACTTGGCCTCTACCTCTGGTTACCTCTGGTAGTGATAGCTTTATAGTTCATGAATCCATTCAGTCACACCCCCACCATGTCACCCCTATTTCTTCTTCACCTTTCTAGAGATTGTAAATTAAGCTTTGTTAATCTTTATTCGGAGATTGCTTATTGAGCATATATCATCTTCGTTCTTTGAACATATAAAATTTTCGTTGACGGGGATTAAAAGGCTGGCTGCTGGCATACCCAAATTTCGTCACCCCAGTGACCCATGTACAGGCATCGCTAATGGTCAATGACGTCACCAGCTAGCCGCTCAGCGTTCCTGCACAGGCACGATTAAGGGGATTAAAAAGCCGGTCTATGAGTCGTGTTTTTTGTGATACAACAGTAACCCTGAAACCTAATGCAAAATACCATCATCCCTAGTCTATTTTAAATTTCCTATTTACTTCCAACTATCGTCCATTGCAAAAGGGGGAACAACACAGAGCATGAACTGCCATGTATCTCAGCGTTCATCCCTGTAACTGAACCAGTATTTACCCAGGTCTTTTTTCCTAAATGTAAAACTTATCCAATTTATTCCTGTTCTGTTTCATGTCGATACGTTTAATAGGTTATTAATATCCCCCTTTACTAAGTCCATTCAGTCACACCTCTATCATGTTACCCCTATTTCTTCTTCTTCATCTTTCTAGAGAATGTAATTTATGCTTTGACAATCTTTCTTGAAGGATCGTTTATTTCTCATAGGGCAAAATAAAAATGAAAACCGCTATCAGTCATTTATATGAAAAAACAGGGCCATGGGCATTGGCGATTTCAATGCAAGTTCAGTAGTAATCCAATATTGTCCCTAACCGTATACACGTCTCACATTCGCTCAAAACATACCTCCCACACCTTACTGTAGCATATAACAAATCAAAATATTCATTCAGTAAATGCAAGCCTCTCATGTTTTGAAATATGGCCTTCTGCAGTTACCTTCTTTTGTGACGTCATCATCCCTAATGCGGCGCGTGGCGCCAACGTGCTAAATGCGGATCCCAGAAGGTTCACACATAAGTGTGAACTCTTAATCAGGCTTAATACCTCAACTGTACTCTGTGTTTCACCAGAGTCGATATTCGGCTACATTGGCTTGTATTTTCGCTCATTGCTTATATTTTCTGTTATTTATAAACCCTATCAAACCATCCTAACCTAACCTAACCTAACTTATTATATATATATATATATATATATATATATATATATATATATATATATATATATATATATATATATATATATATATATATATATATATATATATTAGTATATATTAGTATATATATAAATTAGTATATTTTGGTAGCAGTCTTTCCTGTAGACATATATTATTAAATATGACCGAAAAAGTAAGATTAATAATTCTAACACAAATTTTCTCTATCTTTCTTACGTTTCTTTTCACTGTTGATGGTAATTCAAAGATCAATTCTCCAAAATTCATTTTTATTTCTAGTCTGACACGACACTTGAGCACGTTTCGTAAAACTTATTACATTTTCAAAGACTTTAGTTTACAAACACACAACTGAAACTGAATAGAGCTTACACATCTTCGAGGTTTATATCTACATTTGGGTGAGGTGGATGAGGTGAAAAACGAACTTTCAACAATGGGTATTCAATGGGTATTAAATTCCAACACAAGACAGAACACAAAACAATGGGTATTGAATGGAAGTAATTGTAGAAAGCCTATTGGTCCATATTTCTTGATGCTTCTATATTGGAGTGGAGTCTTGAAGTGGGTAGAATATAGTTGTGCATTAATTGGCTGTTGATTGCTGGTGTTGACTTCTTGATGTGTAGTGCCTCGCAGAAGTCAAGCCGCCTGCTATCGCTGTATCTATCGATGATTTCTGTGTTGTTTGCTAAGATTTCTCTGGTGATGGTTTGTTTGTGGGAAGAGATTATATGTTCCTTAATGGAGCCCTGTTGCTTATGCATCGTTAATCGCCTGGAAAGAGATGTTGTTGTCTTGCCTATATACTGTTTTTTTTGAGGCTTACAGTCCCCAAGAGGGCATTTGAAGGCATAGACGACGTTGGTCTCTTTTAAAGCATTCTGCTTTGTGTCTGGAGAGTTTCTGATGAGTAGGCTGGCCGTTTTTCTGGTTTTATAGTAAATCGTCAGTTGTATCTTCTGATTTTTGTCTGTAGGGGTAACGTTTCTACTGACAATATCTTTCAGGACCTTTTCTTCCGTTTTATGGGCTGTGGAAAAGAAGTTCCTGTAAAATAGTCTAATAGGGGGTATAGGTTTTGTGTTAGTTGTCTCTTCAGAGGTTGCATGGTGTTTCACTTTCCTTCTTATGATGTCTTCCACGAAACCATTGGAGAAGGCGTTGTTGACTAGGACCTGCCTTACTCTACAGAGTTCTTCGTCGACTTGCTTCCATTCTGAGCTGTGGCTGAGGGCACGGTCGACATAAGCGTTAACAACACTCCTCTTGTACCTGTCCGGGCAGTCACTGTTGGCATTCAGGCACATTCCTGTTTATTTCCTTAGTGTAGACTGCAGTGTGGAAAACTCCGCTCCTTTCCATGACTGTTACATCTAGAAAGGGCAGCTTCCCATCCTTCTCCATCTCGTAAGTGAAACGCAACACAGAATTCTGCTCAAATGCCTCCTTCAGCTCCTGCAGATGTCTGACATCAGGTACCTGTGTAAAAATGTCGTCAAAATACCTGCAGTATATGGCCGGTTTCAAGTTCATTTCGACTAAGACTTTTTGCTCTATGGTACCCATGTAGAAGTTTGCAAACAGGAGACCTAGGGGAGAACCCATGGCGACCCCATCTACTTGCTTATACATGTGTCCATCCGGGCTCAAGAAGGGTGCCTCTTTAGTACAAGCTTGGAGTAGTTTTCTTAGACTGTTTTCTGGTATGTCAAGAGGAGTACAGGCCGGATCACGGTACACTCTGTCAGCTATCATCCCGATTGTATCATCCACAGGTACGTTGGTAAACAGAGATTCTACGTCCAACGAGGCTCTTATCCCTGTGGCCCGAACTAAATTCTCTGACCAAACTAAATTCCAAAGGGTAACGAAGGACACTACAGCCGAACTGAAAGCAAAGGTCAACAAATTGATCGAAACTGTGAATGCCAAGGAATCTGGACTCCACCAGCCAAAGATTATTGGGGAATATAAACCTGGATATGCGTATGGAAATGTCAAGACACACAAGCCTGGAAACCCACTTCGGCCAATCATCAGCCAGATACCCACACCCACGTACAGACTGGCGAAACGACTCAACGGCTTGCTGACTCCTTATGTCCCTTGCTCCTTCAGCCTGAAGTCTCCAAAGGAATTTGTTGACTTGCTGCGGGGAACATGGGCCACAGGGATAAGAGCCTCGTTGGACGTAGAATCTTTACCAACGTACCTGTGGATGATACAATCGGGATGATAGCCGACAGAGTGTACCGTGATCCGGCCTGTACTCCTCTTGACATACCAGAAAACAGTCTAAGAAAACTCCTCCAAGCTTGTACTAAAGAGGCACCCTTCTTGAGTCCGGATGGACACATGTATAAGCAAGTAGATGTCTCCTACTATCACTGCCATGGGTAAACCATGGCGACAGTACCACCACTGTCAGAAACAGCACCATTACTGTTAGAAACAGTACAACCACTGTCAGAAACAGCACCATTACTGTTAGAAACAGTACAACCACTGTCAGAAACAGTACCATCTCTGTTAGAAAGAGCACCACTACGGTCAGAAACAGCACCACCACTGTCAGAAACAACACTACCAATGTCAAAAATGGCAGCACCACTGTCAGAAACTGCACCATTACAGTCAGAAACAGTACCACCACTGACAAACTGCACCACCACTGTCAGAAACAGTACCAGCACAGTCAGAAACAGTACCACCACTGACAGAAGCTGCACCACCACTGTCAGAAACAGTACCACTGCTGTCTGAAACTGCACCACTACTGTCAAAAACTGTACCACCACTGTCAGAAATAGTATCACCACTGTCAGAAATAGTATCACCACTGTCAGAAACTGCAACACTACTGTCAGAAACATTGCCACCACTGTCAGAAACAGTACCACCACTGACAGAAACAGTAACACCACTGTCAGAAACAGCACCATCAGTGTCAGAAACAGCACTACCACTGTCAGAAATAGCACTATCACTGTCAGAAACAGCACCACCACGATCAGAAACAGCACCACCACTGTAAGAAATAGCACCACCACTGTCAGAAACAGCCCCACTACTGTCAGAAACATCACTAGTAGCATCATTACTGTCAGAAAGAGCACCACTACTGTCAGAAACAGTAATAGACACTTTCCTAACTATATTCCCTAACAGAGGCAAAGAATAAATGAATGATGAGGTGATTTAGTTCATGAGAGCCATACATACTCGAATGGTGTTCCACAATTCTCCTGGAGATGATGTCCTCTCCCGGTTCCGCTCATACCGTCCTCCTGGGGCTTCTCCTACTCTATTGTTTTTTCCACGGTGGTGGTAGGGGCCGGCGGAGGCACCGAGACTCGTGACCTTCAAGTGGCTGAGGACACCGACCTGCTCCCCTGCAGCTGGTGGTATCTTCATCTTATCGTACCACAGTGATGACTCCCGTCTTCCTGGCTGTGTGTGTGTATTCTCCGCGGTGTGCTTGTAGTGATGAAGGTCCCACGTGTTTGTAATGTTCATTTTTACAATTTGTATTTAGTTAGCCTGAACGTTCTTTCGTATTACCTAATTCACCTATTGTCGGCTTTAACACCGAATTTTTATTTTTTTTTGTAATTTCGACTGTGAATAGATAGTGTATTCAACTTCCATCTATGATCCTCGTTTTGCTGTTCCTAGCTTTGAACAATGCTGTTTTGTCTACCTTTTCAATTTATCTTTCAATCTTGTCGTTATCATTCGCTTCTCTCTCTCCTTTGTTACAGTGCTGTAACGTCTAGTTCGCTCAGTCTCCGTTTCACATTTTTAGTTGTCCTTCTTCATGTGAGAGTTGCATGCCTAAGCTACATGTTAGAGTAAAGGACCCGGAAGGCCTTAATGTTCCAGTTTCTGACAGGAACATGGACTGTGGCCAATATAGTAAATGTTGCTCACATTATTATGGTAATGAACGCTCCTCGCATAAGGTACAGGCTTCTGTCAGCTCTGGTCTTTTGCCTTTACTGATACAAGAATGTCTCTCGCTTTATTTTATTATGATATACCCGTCTTATCTCTCATGTTCCACTCCTCTTGGCTATTTAAGTTCTAATATACCGGCTCCAACTACTCAGATTCCTTCCAAGTGCTGTAAAGTCACACTGACTTAGTACAGTCTCCTCATAATTATCTTAGGTAGCATAAATTTTTCAGACCATTTTGGTAGTGTTAACAGAGCAGTTTGAAATATATCACAGTCTCTCGCTCTCCTGAGTCTTCCCATTAGTTTTGAATCGTTTGTAAACAATTATATGAAGGAGGCAATATCCCCTGTCAGGTCGTTGACATAAATTAGAAACAGAATTGACTCTAAAACCCATTCTTGTGGTTCTTAACTCGAAACCTCTTTTCTAATACCTCTGCTCCTGCTACAACTCTTTCCTTCTTTCCAGAGTAGGGACAGTATTAAATGCTTTCTGATAGTAGTGGAATGTGCAGTCTACCCATCCTTTTCTCTCTTGTATGTCTTCTCTTGTCATACTGTAGAACTCCGATAAGATTATAAGGCATGCTTGTCCATTGCTAAGACAGTGTTGGTGTTTTGTGACATAATTATATGAGAGCTAATTCTTTGTTCGTCTCACCTCCTCCGGATCAGTCTCTCTATAACTTGCATTAGATGCTTGTAAGTGATACTTCTCTGACAAGCATACGTGTTCTTGACTTTACCGTTTGTGTGTGTGAGTGTGTGTGTGTGTGTGTGTGTGTGTGTGTGTGTGTGTGTGTGTGTGTGTGTGTGTGTGTGTGTTTGTGTGTGTGTTTTCTCACCTATTTGTGCTTGCAGGTGTTGAGCTCTGGCTCTATGGTCCCCGCCTCTCAACCGTCAATCAACTGGAGTACAGATTCCTGAGCCTACTGGGTTCTATCATATCTACATTTGAAGCTGTGTATGGAGTCAGCCTCCACCACATCACTTCCTAATGCATTCCATTTATTAACTACTCTGGCTGTGTTAGGTAGCACCGTTATGTAGCAGCGAGTCTCCGGTACTCGTCCATTTTGTACTAACAAAATTTATTTTAATGTCTTTGTGGCTTATTTGGGCAATTTCCACCTGAGACCTGACCTGAGATACTATTGTGTTCTCACCAATTTGTAGTCACCTAACAGTGCCTGGTGGACCGAGCGTTGACTCTTGGATCCCGCCTTTCTAGACATCGGTTGTTTATAGCAATGACTCCGGTGTGTGTGTGTGTGTTTGTGTGTAATTACCTAAGTGTAGTTACAGGATGCGAGCTACGCTCGTGGTGTCCCGTCTTCCCAGCAGTCTTTGTCATATAACGCTTTGAAACTAATGACGGTCTTGGCCTCCACCACCTTTTTACCTAATTTGATCCAACCGTCTACCACTCTGTTTGCGAAAGTGAATTTTCTTATATTTCTTTGGCATCTGTGCTTATCTAGTTTAAATCTATGACCTCTTGTTCTTGAAGTTCCAGGTCTCAGGAAATCTTCCCTATCGATTTTATCAATTCCTGTTACTATTTTGTATGTAGTGACTATATCATCTCTTTTTTTCTTCTGTCTTCTAGTTTTGGCATATTTAATGCTTCTTATGCTTCTTAATTTAATGCCTCTAATCTCTCCTCGTAGCCATTTCCCTTCATTTCTGGGAGCCACTTAGTAGTATGTCTGTCTTGATACCGTGTGTGTGTCTTGATTCCGTGTGAGTCTTGATTCCGTGTGTGTCCGTGTCCGTCAAGAGTCTATGAGTGTCCGTGTCAGTGTCCGTGTCAGTGTCATTATCCATGGGGTTTTGAATCCAGGATGCCATTTGTGTCCTCTCAAATTGCCTCCCTTATCTCCACCTTGGGAAAGTGTCATGAATCATGTGTGTAAATGGAATAATGTTGAGACTCTCTGGGCTCGAGCTGACGACCGTCCGACACCCAGCGGCAGACCCCCACTCTGAGGCCGTGACTCTTCCTTGCCGGTGTGTGTGTGTGTACTCACCTAGTTGTACTCACCTAGTTGTGCTTGCGAGGTTGAGCTTTAGCTCTTTGGTCCCGCCTCTCATCAGTCAATCAAAAGGTGTACAGGTTCCTGAGCCTATTGGGCTCTATCATATCTACACGAGAAACTGTGTATGGAGTCAGCCTCTACCACATCACTCCCTAATGCATTCCATTTGTCAACCACTCTGACACTAAAAAAGTTCTTTCTAATATCTCTGTGGCTCATTTGGGCACTCAGTTTCCACCTGTGCTCCCTAGTGCGTGTGCCCCTTGTGATAAATAGACTATCTTTATCTACGCTATCAATTCCCTTGAGAATCTTGAATGTGGTGATAATGTCCCCCTTAACTCTTCTGTCTTCCAGCGAAGTGAGGTTTAATTTCCATAGTCTCTCCTCGTAGCTCATACTTCTCAGCTCGGGTACTAGTCTGGTGGCAAACCTTTGAACCTTTTCCAGTTTGGACTTATGCTTGACTAGATATGGACTCCATGCTGGGGCTGCATACTCCAGGATTCGCCTAACATAAGTGGTATACAAAGTTCTGAAAGATTCCTTACACAAGTTTCTGAATGCCGTTCTTATGTTGGCCAGCCTGGCATATGCCGCTGATGTTATCCTCTTGATATGTCATAAGTCCTTGTTATCAAGGACTTATGATTAAATATGTTTTCGCTTCTCGATGAACTGTAAACTGGTAAACCAGTTAATCAACTGGTTTATCAACTGTGTGTGGTGGATGAGGCTGCATCTCCGGTACTCATCCACCCCGTGTGTAGTGGATGGGGCTGCGTCTCCGGTACTCATCCACCCCGTGTGTAGTGGATGAGGCTGCGTCTCCGGTACACATCCACCACGTGTGTGGTGGATGAGTCTGCATCTCCGGGACTCATCCACCCCGTGTCTGGTAGGGTGAGGCTGCGTCTCCGGTACTCATCCACCCCGTGTGTGATGGATGAGGCTGCGTCCCCGGTACTCATCCACCCCGTGTGTGGTGGATGAGGCTGCATCTCCGTTACTCATCCACCCCCGTTTCTGGTGGGGTGAGGCTGCATCTCCGGTACTCATCCACCACGTGTGTGGTGGGGTGAGGTTGCATCTCCGGTACTCATCTACCACGTGTGTGGTGGGGTGAGGCTGCGTCCCCGGTACTCATCCACCACGTGTGTGGTGGGGTGAGGTTGCGTCTCCGGTACTCATCCACCACGTGTGTGGTGGGGTGAGGTTGCGTCTCCGGTACTCATCCACCACGTGTGTGGTGAGGTGAAGCTGCGTCCCCGGTACTCATCCAACATTATTCACATGTTGCTGCTCACGTGACACCTCCCAACAGGTGGTGTTAGGAAGATGGGTTGATGATGGGAGGGCAGAGGAGGAAGGTTGATGATGGGAGGGTTGAGGAGGAAGGTTGATGATGGGAGGGCAGAGGAGGAAGGTTGATGATGGGAGGGTTGAGGAGGAAGGTTGATGATGGGAGGGTAGAGGAGGAAGGTTGATGATGGGAGGGCAGAGGAGGAAGGTTGATGATGGGAGGGTTGAGGAGGAAGGTTGATGATGGGAGGGTAGAGGAGGAAAGTTGATGATGGGAGGGTAGAGGAGGAAGGTTGATGATGGGAGGGCAGAGGAGGAAGGTTGATGATGGGAGGGCAGAGGAGGAAGAGAAGGTGTAGAGGCACAGGTAGAGTGAAAGTTTAGAAATGAGAAATATAGTAAAAGTTATGATAGGAGGCGGGCTGACCGCCTTGCTGACACGACGTGTGTGAGTTGTAGCTAAGTTTACTGTCTCTTGTCAAACAGCTGCGAGTGAGTGTGAGGCTCCTCACATACTTCAGTACACATTCGGATGTATATGTATGAATACTGCGTAGTTGTGGGGTAATTCCTCGCAGGGAGTAATGTGCTTTTTAATTTATTTAATTATTAATTTTAGTTTATTGAACTTTCTTCAATAATGAATTATTACTTCAAGGTGGACTGTATTTTAATATATATCCTGCATAGGTGTTTTACCTGAACTCAAGTAGAGGGGGGCTAATGGTACATAGTTTATACCATTATTGGTGGATATAAAAACAACTACAGTATAATGTGTTAGTACTATCGTAAAATTATGATGTTATATTGTAACTTTATATTGGTTAGTATAAAAGATTATATTAGTAAGTTAATCACAGGCCTCAGCTGTATGGATGTGTGAGAGCTGATCCTCCAACACCATAATATGGTTGCCACAAGTGCTCCAGGAGCGGGGTTAATGGTGGCTGTTCAGAGTATGTAGATGTTAAAGCTCTCAGTAACTTCTCTCCCTTGAACCATACACCTGCGAAATGATTACAGAATACTAAACTGCATCCACAAATGTGTTATATAACGAGGAAACTTTATGTTACTAGTAAACCTTGCTTACCCTTGTGGTTGGTTTTTCTTTCCTCATAACCTGACTATACGACATATAACTATAATTATAATGGCCAACATAAATTATGTTAAATTCTATTCTATTGGTAGACCGAATACAATACTTCCCAAGGCAGTGAGATCTTCGCTTGATCGGAAACTTAGAGGTTCCTTTGTGGAAGGGTGTAAGATCTACTCGTGACAATTTGAGCTGCTCTCTGTGTTGTGGCCTTTGGTTTGTTTACATTCAATGCCTCAACTCGCTGCCTCCTCCTCAGGCGTCCGAAGAATAGGGGATCCTAATTTGTCTATTAAAATAAATGAGAGGTAACCTATACTTTTATTGATGAAAAAATAATAGATCCAGTCATCTAATAGATATTAGATCCAGTCATAGTGAACACTTTTTTAATATTTTTAATCACTAGACTGTTGTTTTAAAGATACGAGATGTGTTAAACGGGTGTTGGAACGTGAGGTCACAAATAGCCCCATTCTCGCTTTTTTTTACTGTCTAACTAAAGTAAATTAATAACATATTATGACCGTTACTCTGTTATTATATATTAGTGTTTTATGTGTCAAATTTCCGACAGTAGCACTCAGGTGCGTCCATACATGTTTCGATCTTCTGTTAAAGGGTCATAATTATTATTAATATTATTATTATTAATACTAGCAGTACCCGGCCACGTTGCTGTATGCATTGCTGAGCCACAGCAACCTTCCCTGTCCCCTCGTCCTCCCCATCATTCCCAACTCCACTATCCCTCTCTTCCTTCCCACCATACCCCACTCCCCTGTCCCTTTGTCCTCCCCACAATTCTCCATTCCCCCATCCCCTCGTTCCCATCATCCCAAACTCCCCCATCCCCTCGTCCTTCCCCACCATTACCCGCTCCTTTGTCCCCTCATCCTCCCCACCATCTCTCACTTCCGTCCCCTAGTCATCCTCACCATTCCCCACACCCTCGTCTGGTCTGATGTTCCCATCAGAAAATTGGGAACGTCAAGTGATCTGATGTTCCCATCACTGAAATAAAAAAAAACAGTTAAAAAAAATAAACTATACTCACGAAATGAACGGTATGGTAAACAACACAGCTCAATTCCAACGCAATTCAAACAAAATAATTAAAATCAAAATGAAAATAAATCAAAATCTATGAAAATTCTATTTATCAATGTAACCAGAAACGCTGAAATGGAATTGTAACATATTTAGTATAGCATGTGTGTTGCTCTTACATGCAACAGATGGCGCTGTTTTTCAGGAAAAGCATAGTTTTACCTGTCACAGGTATGGCATCAATACTTATACTTACGAAATGAATGGTATGGTAAACAACACAGCTCAATTCCAACACAATGTCACACATAATAATTCAATAAAAATAAAATATATTGAAATCTGTGAAAATAAAATATATCAATGCAATCGGAAACACTGAAAGGGAGTTCGTGACATATTTAGTATACCGGGCATGTTGCTATTATGTGCAACAGATGGCGCTGTTTTTCAAAAACGCATGTTTTTATCTGTCACAGGGGTGACATCTATAGAGTAGGTATATGAAAAGACGCGCTTATTCGAATGCAACGTTTTATCAAAATTTCAAAGCAATCGGTGAAGAACTATTTGAGATTACAGCATGTGTTACCCTTACTTCCAACAGATGGCGCTGTTTTTCAAAAAAGCATGTTTTTTTTTCCTCTCACAGGTGAGGCATTTATACAGTAGATATATAAAAAGACGCGCCTATTCGAATGTAATGTTGTGTCAAAATTTCAAAGCAATCGGTAAAGAGGTTTCAAAGATTTCCTTCACATGGAAAAACACATGAAAAACCGTTTTTCAGAAAAAGCATGTTTTTTATCCGTCACAGACGTGACATCTATATAGTATGTAGATAAAAAATTGTTTGGATGCGAATGGAACGTTGTGTGAAAATTTCAAAGCAATCGGTGAAGAACTTTCGGATATTAGCGATTTTGAACAAACGAACATTTCCATTTATATAGATTATTATTATTATTATTACATTTTTATTACAAAAAAATTTCCCGTCACCTCACTGGTCGCTCAGTTCCCTAACTTACCTCACTGTTGTCAATGATTTCCACCCCCTGGTTGCTCACTGTTGCCACTGGTGGTAGTGGCTTCCCACACTAGCCGTCACTGGTTTCTCCTCACTTGCCTGACTTGTGTGCGTGAGGCACCTTGAGCACTAGTCTGAAGCACCGTCACTCTCATACTGTCCCCTAATGTCCTTATGAACGTCACTCACATACTGTCCCATAATGCCCTCATAACCGTCACTCACATATTGTCCCATAATGCCCTCATAACCGTCACTCACATATTGTTCCATAATGCCCTTATAACCGTCACTCATATATTGTCCCATAATGCCCTCAACCCGTCACTCACATATTGTCCCATAATGCCTTCAAAGCCGTCACTCACATACTGTCCCATGATAGCGAGTCCTTGTTGGTTTCAATCATGGAATTAACGTGACACTTGCTAGAATGTTTTATGAATCATTTATACGCTCCGTGATTGACTACAATGCTCTACATCTCACGCTGTATACTGACAAAGAGCTGAAATCTCTTGAATTCTTGCAAAATGAAGCTATGCTTCTCATCCTTGGGGCTCCAAAGTCCACGAGAATAGTTAATATTAGAGCAGAGTTAAAATTACCTACTATAAGTGAGAGAATTTTGTCTATTAGCAGTTTTCGGCGTGAAGGCATTAAATAGATTTAGACAACACATGAAGTTTCAAGCTAAACTTTCTAATATGCTGCACTCACCTGAAGTCTATAGAAGAAGAACGAAATCTGATTATGTATTTTGGTTCTACAAGGTAGCCAACTTCATCAAAAATATTAAATATGTATCCAACACAATTAATGATTAATCAACCAATTGCTCCATGGGATAACTGGGATCTATCAGTTGGTTTTGTAAATGCACCCAAGAAAGACAGTGTGCACTCTACATTATTAAAACAGTTAACACTGAAAAACACCACTGAAAGTACTCAGAGTATGGGTAACGATGTGTATCAGTGCTATAGCGACGGCTCTGTAAAGGAAGGAGGACGATGTACCAGATGTGCATGTAATATATTTGAACAATCGTCTCTCGAACATACAACAATGAAGCGTGTCAATGACTGGGCAAGTACAACTCAAAACGAACTTGCAGGCATATACCTGGCCACTAAATTTTTAAAAGACAAAGTCAGTGGACTTATATACTGTGACTCGCAGAGTGCACTCCTGGCATTGAATGCACATAGTAGTGACACCCAGAAAATAGTCAGTGATATTCGAATGAATGTTTTAGCTGCTAAAGAAAACAGATTTGAAATTAAATTCCTATGGATACCATCATATGTTGGCATCTCAATGCATGACACTGTTGATATGCTTGCAAAGACAGCCTGTAGAAAACCAGTGGTAGAAAATGATGTGGGTGATTCATTAGTGGTGACAAACAGAATACTTAAACAAATATCTAATGAAGATCTCACAGATCTAACAAATTCACAAAGACCTGAAAGTTGTAGCATTAAATATTATGATAGATATCGTGAGGAGACATTCACATATGGGACTAATAAAACAATAACCCGGCAATGTGATGTTATAGTGGCCAGAATACGCCTGGGATATAGACGTATTTGGCAGCTTTCTCAAAACCCAAATGTCGAGTACACAATGTGTCAACTTTGTGAAAGAGAAAACATGCACTCTCGTGAACATTATATTGTAGAATGTCCCATATTTGACTTTCGCCCTCCTGGGCTAAGTATGCTGAACTGTGTAATTGCTATATGAGTGCTTGAACACATGATGATATATTGGAATTGTACCCAAGATTAACCATGTAATGTATCAATTATACAATGTATGAATGTGATGTAATTATATAATCTGAGCTTGTAAAGGCACCTTAATCACCTTCAGTGATTAAATGCTTAATTGCACACTAATTTCTCTATCAGCTATCTTACCCTTTAAGAGTAAAAGAGACAAATTAATGTGAATGCATGTGTGTGTATATATGTATAAGTACGTATATGTGTGTGAGTATGTATATGTATGTGCATAAAGTATATATGGAAGCTGATCAGAATTACATTTCACCTTTGTAAATTCACATTAATGACACTATGTAAAAAACACACCGAACACTTTATAAAGGGCATATGTAAATCTGTGTATCTATGTATTTACGTATGTAGGTTAGCTTGGCATTTTAAAAGCAACGAATCACTTTCTGTGATTGATTATTCAATAAACCCTTGAACTATATGTTTAACACATCTCTAACCCTGTCCATGGAGGACAGAAGAAAATGTATATATGCTGGCTAGCATTGTAAATGTGTGGCCACGTCTGTGGTAGAAAAAAAAATGCCCTTATAACCGTCACTCACATATTGTCCCATAATGCCCTCATAACCGTCACTCACATATTGTCCCATAATGCCCTCATTACCGTCACTCATATATTGTCCCATAATGCCCTCATATGTCACTCACATACCGTCCCATAATGCCATCATTAGTCACTCACATATTGTCTCAATGCCCTCATAAGTCATTCACATATTGTTCCATAATACCCTCATAAGCCATTCACATGTTGTTCCATAATGCCCTCATAACTGTCACTCACATATTGTTCATAATGCCCTCATAACCGTCACATATTGTCCCATAATGCCCTCATAACTGTCACTCACATATTGTTCATAATGCCCTCATAAGTCACTCACATATTGTTCCACAATGCCTTCATTACCGTCACTCACATTGTCCCATAATGCCCTCATAATGTCCCCCAGTGACTCCCGACCACCCGACATTGAGCTTGTAAAAGCACCTTCATCACCTTCAGTGATTAAGTGCTTAATTGCACACTAGTTTCTTTATCAGCTATCTCACCCTGTCAGAGTAAATGAGACAATAGTATGTGAATGCATGTGTGTGTATATATGTATGTATATGCGTGTGTGTATGTATATGTATGGGTATAAAGTATATATGGAAGCTGATCAGAATTACATTTCACCTTTGTGAATGTACATTAATGACACTATGTAAAAGACACATCAAACACTTTATGTAGGGCATACGTAAATCTGAGTATCTATGTATTTACGTATGTAGATTAGCTTAGCATTTTAAAAGCACCGAATCACCTTCTGTGGTTGAGTGTTCAATAAATCCTTGAACTATATGTTTAACACTTCTCTAACCCTGTCCATGGAGAACAGAAGAAAATGTATATATTCTGGTTAGCATTGTAAATGTGTGGCCACGTCTGTGGTAGAAAATGATACAAAAAAAAATGCAGTCATAACCGTCACTCACATATTGTTCCATAATGCCCTCATTACCGTCACTCACATATTGTCCCATAATGCCCTCATAACCGTCACTCACATATTGTTCTATAATGCCCTAATTACCGTCACTCACATATTGTCCCATAATGCCCTCGTAACCGTCACTCACATATTGTTCTATAATGCCCTCATTACCGTCACTCACATATTGTCCCATAATGCCCTCATAACCGTCACTCACATATTGTTCTATAGCAGTATATAGCAGGCATCCTTCAGTCCCGGGAGACTATGGAGTTGCGCCCTAGTTGTCAATCCTGGTGCAGCGTCTGGTGTGACTGATGAGGCCGATCCGAGAGTGCCAGTCCATCCCACACCGAGCACAAACGAAGTCCGATTCTGGTCTGTTTACCAGGCTACCGGCTTTCCTTCTCTGTCTCTTTGCCCACGATTCCTTGGCAAGTGACTCCTCGAACTTGGAGAGACCTCTTTGAACAGACTGCCTCCAGGCTGAACGGTCTGCAGCCTGTGTCTCCCATATAGCTAGATCGACGTCCATGGGTTTCAGGTCCCTCTTGCATACGTCTTTGTACCGTAGCTGGGGCTTGCCTGTTGGACGCTTTCCCTGCATCAGCTCTCCGTACAGGTGATCCTTGGGGATCCTGCCGTCGCCCATTCGTACAACGTGCCCGAGCCAGCGCATTCGTCTCTGTTTCAGCATTGTGTACATGCTGGTGATTCTTGCTCTCCCCAAGACGTTGTTGTTTGTCACCTTGTCCTGCCAGGTGATGTCCAAGATGTGTCGAAGGCAGCGCATGTGGTAGGCATTCAGCTGTCTTTCCTGAGGGGCGCGGAGTGTCCAAGACTCACTGCCATAAAGGAGAGTGCTCAGGACACAGGCTCTGTAAACCTGAATCTTAGTATGCTCAGTTAGCCTATTGTTGGTCCACACTCTCTTTGTCAGTCTGGACATGGGGAGTCCATATTCTTAAAGTAAAGTAAATGAGATGTATTCCATATTTTGCAAAATATACGATGAAGGCACACAAACATTCATACCAAAACTGAAGGGCAGGATTTATGAGGAGACATTAGAGGCATTAAATATTCCAAACTAGAAGACAGAAGGAAAAGAGGAGATATGATCACTACGTACAAAACAGTAACAGGAATTGATAAACTTGATAGGGAAGATTTCCCGAGACCTGGAATTTCAAGAACAAGAGGTTATAGATTTAAACGAACTAAACAAAGATGCCGAAGAAATGTAAGACAATTCACTTTTGCAAACAGAATGGTAAACGGTTGGAACATGTTAGGTGAGAAGGTGGTGGAGGCCAAATCCGTCAAAAGTTTCAAAGCATTATATGACAAAGAGTGCTGGGAAAATGGGACACCACGAGTGTAGCTCTCCATCCATCTGATTGATAACCCAAATGAATTTTTCATGGATATGATACCAACATCAAATCATAAATCAGATGTGATCCTATCCCCACTGGATTTTGAAGAAGCCATAGACAGTATGCCTATGCACTCTGCACCAGGCCCTGACTCTTGGAACTCTATATTCATCAAGAACTGTAAAAAACGTTATCGCAGGCCCTTCACATTCTTTGGAGACAAAGCCAAGATACTGGCATTGTCCCTGACATACTAAAAACCGCAGAGATAGCACCGCCCCATAAAGGAGGAAATAAGGCAGAGGCAAAAAACTACAGACCGATAGCACTAACATCGCACATCATAAAAATCTTTGAGAGAATGCTAAGAAGTAAGATCACAAAATACATGGAATCACAGCATCTCCATAACCCCAGACAACATGGTTTCAGAACAGGGCGCTCTTGCCTATCACAGTTGCTGGACCACTCTGACATGGCACTAGATGCCATGGAAGACAAACAAAACGCTTTGACAAAAAAAAGCCTTTGACAAATGTGACCATTGTGTTATTGCACATAAAATGCGTTCAAAAGGAATTACCGGAAAAATAGGCAGATGGATATACAACTTCCTGACTAATAGAACCCAATGTGTAGTAGTCAACAAAATAAAATCTGGACCATCAACCGTAAAGAGCTCAGTCCCCAAGCGTACTGTGCTTGCTCCAATACTTTTTCTCATCCTCATATCGGACATAGACAAGGACACAACCTATAGTACTTGATCATCCTTTGCAGATGACACTAGAATCTTCACGAGAGTAGGCAACATAGAGGACACGGCAAACCTCCAATCAGATGTAAATCAGGTCTTTCTATGGGCTACAGAAAATAACATGGTGATTAACGAACATAAGTTTCAGCTCATGCGCTACGGAAAAAATAAAAAATATAAAAACGGAAACCACTTACAAAACTCAGTCAAATCATAACATTGAACGGAAAAGCAACGTAAAGGATTTGGGTGTACTGATGTCAGAAGGCCTTACATTTAAAGAACACAATAAAGTAGCCGTCACAACTGCAAGAAAAATGACAGGATAGATAACAAGAACTTTTCACACTAGAGATGCTATACCGATGATGATAGTTTTCAAGACGCTAGTGCTCTCTAGAGTGGAATACTGCTGCATAATGAAAGCCCCTTTCAAAGCTGGAGAAATTACTGACCTATACTTATGCATTTATCTTCGGTTTAACACAACAGGCACCAGACACACGCTAGGCATCATACACACTAGGATAAAACAAACATTAGGCCAGAAGTCAGAAAAGAATTCAAAGAATTTTACTGGAAAGGCTTGCTGTTAGGAAAGGAAGTAATTGAGATGAATTAATGCACAGTATGTCAATTTTGTGAAATATATGATAAAGGAACAAAAACATTTATACCAAAACAAAGATGCAGAACTAGGAAACAGGATTTGTTCAACTGAAATTTCAAGACGGACAGAGACCAAAAGACACAAAAATGGAATCAATATACGAAGAGGCCAAACCCCCAAACATACCAGTAATACAAAGAGAAACAACTACACGGCAGTGAGGAGAAAGGCAGAAAGAAATTTTGAAAAAAAGGAACAAACAAATGTAAAGTAGAACAAATCATATTCTATAAATACAGCAACAACCAATTGCAGGTAAAGGATAATATTCAGAGCTTTTAAATGCATGGATGGCGAAATACTCAAGAAATTGTTCACGACTTTTGTTAGACCAAAGTTGGAATATGCAGCGGTTGTATGGTGCCCATATCTTAAGAAGCACATAAACAAACTGGAAAAGGTGCAAAGACATGCTACTAAGTGGCTCCCAGAACTGAAGGACAAGAACTATGAGGAGAGGTTAGAGGCATTAAATATACCAAATATACTACACAAATATATATACTACACATGCACAATAAACTACCCTACACAGGCTGAGTATGGTGTGTACAATAAATTATTAGCTAAAAGATAAGACTGAGTTTGTATAAATGGGGGTTAAGTCAGAGTGGGAAAATGTAAGTGGAGTGCCTAAAAACCCTGTCCTGGGACCTCTGTAATTCATAATATATACAAATAATTTAGACTCAGGTTTGATCAGCAATATTTGAAAATTTCCAGACGATACAAAAGGGATTTTTTTCTGGATTCAGGATTATTTTTTTATGGCTGAAAACAGGTTTTCAGCAATAAAAGAAATACAGTATTGCTGGAACAACCGTCGACATCTTCAAGAGAAAACCTGAACATCTTCAAGAAGTGAAGATGACCTTGAGAAGAAGTATAGGTTGGGAGAAGTATAGGTTAGGAATTGTCTCCAAAGAATTCTCAAAGAATTACTCGTTATTGCTATCCAAGATAATTAGACGAGCCAAAGCTAAATACTACGAAGATAAATTTACCCAAATAAAGAGTACCTTACCTAAAAATATGTATGTACCTTACGTAAATAAACATTTGATTTTGAAGTGCCGGACAAACAAGGCTGTGGTGGATATGTGGGCCTGAGGGGCCTGTCCAAGCAACAGCCTGTTGGACCAAGCTCTCACATGTCAAGCCTGGCCTTGGAAGGGCTTGGTGAGTAGAACAACTACCAGAACCCTATAATGCATGTATCAAGGTGTCCAGGCAGTGAGCACCTCATAATGCAGTGCAGTCCTGTAAGAATAAGCACAGTAAGTATGGGCATGGAGGGGGTGCAGCAGTGGCTTGTGAAGGGCTGGAGAGTAAATGGACATGCCCAGGGGTAAAAAGCATTAGGGTAACAGAACATAGCCCATAAAAATAGTAATGACAATGAATGAATAATTATATGAATGCAATAATACTTCATATCTCAATAGGAATACTAAGCAGGATGCAAGACAAGGTACTGGTGGTGATAGTGGTTGGTACAAGTCCTCACATCCCCACAGACACCAGTAACAGCCCTCACCTCCCAACACAGTACCCTTGTAGCGAGTTAATCTTATACTCGCTTCATTATCTTATAGCATAACTAATTAACACTAATTACAGAAGCTACACAGGTGATACTTTGGTGTGAGTTGAGCGCACTGAGCGTCGGTATCGCTACACCCGTTCCTTAACAACCCTTTGGACCTTTATTACAGAAAAATAGAATCAATTAATTTAATAAAATATAAAATATAAGTGCTTACTTACGATAATACTATCGGTGGAACACAAAATCTTCTTCTTCTTGATAGTAGGTGCAGTTTGCATGAAGGGTTAGTCCTCGCCATGACTGAACTGACGACAAAATGGCCGATGTGTTGATATGGCGTCAGGTGACGCTGTGACGTCACAGGTGAGGGACGCTTTGCGCATTACTCCCTCGTACTTAAAAAGTACTACAGGTACTTTTTGGTTTTATTTTTGAATATGGCAGAAGTTGGACAGCTTTTCAAATCATTATAAGGGAGTGAGTTCCATAGACTAGGTCCCTTTATTTACATAGAGTGTTTACATAGATTAAGTTTGACTCTGGGGATATCAAAGAGATATTTATGTCTGGTGGGGACGTGGCCATGTGTTCTATTACATCTGTCCAGGAAGAGTTTCAGAACAGGGTTTGCAGTTAGAAAAAGGGCTTTATAAACGTAATTTACACAGGAGAATGTATGGAGTGAATTTGTTTAGCATGTTTAAGGATTTGAACAAGGGAGCTGTGTGTTGTCTGAAGGTAGAGTTATTTATTGTCCTGATAGCAGATTTTTACTGGATGATGATGGGCTTGAGGTAGTTTGCAGAGGTTGAACCCCAAGCACAAACGCCATAAGAATGATAGGGATAGATAAGTGCATAATAGAGTGAGAGGAGAGCAGAGTAGGGTACATAATATCTGATCTTAAACAGTATACCAACTGTTTTAGAAACCTTTTTAGTTATGTGTTGTATATGGGTGCGGAAGTTGAGTCTCTTGTCTAAGTATAGGCTAAGAAACTTTCCATCATTTTTATTGCTAATGTTTACATTATCTATCTGAAGCTGAATTGCATTTGTTGATTTGTTTCCAAATAAGATATAGTAGGTCTTTTCTATGTTTTGTGTGAGGTTTGTTGGTTGACATCCACAAGTAGACTTTTTTTAATTAATTGTTTACAACATTATTTAACAGGAGTGGGTTGGGGTCAGAGTAGATGAGTAGTATCATCAGCCAACAATATAGGTTTAAGTATGTTAGAGACATTAGGGAGATCATTGATGTATATAAGAAACAGGAGGGTCCTAGGATGCTGCTCTGTGGCACCTTTACGGTAATTAAGTGGTAGAGTGGGAGAGGTTATATCATTGATGGCTTCATATTGGTGTCTGTTACTAAGATAGGATCGGATATAGTTTAGGGCAAGGCCACGGATTCCATAATGGTGGAATTTAAGTAAGAGGTAGTTATGGTTAACAGTATCAAAGGCCTTTCTCAGGCCGATGAAGAGTTCAATTGGAAACTCACTTTTGTCAAGGGCTGAGAAGATTAAGTCTAGCAGACTAACAATAGCATCATTGGTACTCTTTTGGGAGCGGAAGCCAAACTGACAGGGACTTAGTATATTGAATTTTACAAGATTGGAGTAGAGCTGTTTGTAAAAAAAAAAAAAATAATTTTGATAATATAGGTAGATTCGATATGGGTCTGTAATTATTTATGTCTGCCGTGTTACCTCCTTTATGAACTGGCGTTACTCTTGCTTTTTTAAGGATATCAGGGAAGGTATGACACTCTAGGGATTTGTTGAACAGCAGTGCTATGGATGGTGCAAGGGCATGGGAGGCACGCCTGTGTACCATCGATGGTATTTCACTAATGTTCCCAGCTTTGGTTTTTAGCGAGTGAATGATGGACACAACATCTGTAGGGCTGACCGGAGAGAGGAGAAGAGAGTTTGGATAGCTGCGTGAAAGATATGTGGTAACATATGTCTGAGTCTCTGGGATTTTTCGGGCAAGGTGAGCACCAAACGATGAAAAGAAGCTATTAAATTCAGTTGCTGTTTCAAGATCTGTTGCAGGTGTATAACCATCCTTGGAGATTTTTATCTTATTATGTGAATGTTGTTTAGCTCCTAGGATGGTAGAGATGGCTCTCCATGTGCTTTTTATGTTGCCTTTTGCTTCTTTGAATCTATTCTCGTAATAGGAACGCTTTGCTCTTATTATACTGGTAAGCACTGATGAATACCTCTTAACTACTTCTTTTCCAACTAGGCCAATCCTAAGTTTTTTTTTCATATTCATGTTTCTTGTCGATTGCTTTAAGTATGCCATTAGTGAGCCAGGGATTATTTAACCTTTTTGCCAGTTACTTGCTTGGTGAGGAGAGGACAATAAGTATTGTAAAGGCTTTAAATTTTGGAAAGAGGCTAGTTAACGAATTATTATCCTGTGTATTGATAAATTTAGATTCCCAGTTTACATTGTGGAGGGCATTTGTGAGATTGCCTATTGCCGCTTCACATTGTAACCTAAAGGTAATTTTCTTGTTACCTGGTGGTGTTATGGCCATGTTCGCTACAAGGAAGGTAGGATAGTGGTCAGTTGTTCTGTCAGTGATTATACTTGATGTAAGAGGAGCTGTTATGTTGGTCCATCAGTGATCCAGGGTAGTCGCAGATGTTTGAGTGACTCGGGTGGGCCTGGTGATTGCGGGGATGAGCATACAGGAATTCATGCTGTTGAGGAAACAGTCTACTTGAGGGTTATTTTGTAGCCCTAGGTCAATATTGAAATCACCTCTGAGAACTATGTGATTTTTGTTGAGATTATTGTTTATGATAAGGTTCCTCAAGTTGTTATTGTATTTGTGTCTAGCTTCAGACACAAGCATGTTACAGTTATGTCTTAAAGAGTTGAGAGCAATTAAGGATGATAAAGAGTCACTTACAACTAATGTATCAAGTTTGGATACTTGTACACATTTCAGTGCAAGGAGCAAGGCAAATAGTTCAGTCTGAAGGGTAGAGGCCCAGTTGTTTATACGGACTCCCCACTCAAAATATAAGTCATATCCTATTGCCAGGACAACTGCACTTCCAGCTGCACCCGTTGGGCGCTGTAGGAAACCTTCAGTGTATATGATTTGAGAGAGAGAATGCTCTGTGGACAGAGCATCAGTATGGCTTAAGACGTTGAGCTTTGCCTCAAGACAAAGCTGGGACTGATCTCTAATTTGCTCCTTTGATGGAAAGGGAGGGATTAAAATTGAAAAGGGTGTAATTTCCTACAGTGCAGGAAAGTGCTATTGTTGTCTCTCTTGGTACAAATTATAAATCTGATACTTTCTGAGTTCAGTTCCAATTTTATTTATCTATTTGAAACAATGTTTACATTCAATAAAGAAATTCTGGAGGGCTTCTGTGCAAGGGTTAGGATGAGCTAGCCTAAGCATTTTTATACCAATTTGACAGTTATTTTCAGTAACACGATAAACAACGCTCGGAATATTAAGTTCCTTTCTCATATTAAGTATCTTTGTGGTACGAAGGCACCCAAGGATTATCCTCAAGGCTTCGTTCTGCAATTTTTCAAGCCCTCCAAGCTTTCTTTCAGGATGCCTTAAAGTTAGTTTAGTTCATTTATTACGCACCCCATACCCATCTTGTGGGCGGTAGTGGAAAGGGTTGCAGAGGCACATAATGGGCTCAGGGACTGAACCCAACAATTCATTTAGCTAAGCAAGTTACAATCTTGATGAGCTAGTTACAAAATTCAGTATAAGTCGTCACATCAACAATAGGTTCGAGATCGATCACAAGTACAGTTTCTAAATTAAGCAACTGACATATGTGGAGAGCTAGTGTCACAATTGATATGTTTGTCCTGCACACCGCTCCCCATCCAGTGGGCAGCGGTGGATAGGTTACAATCACTTAGTTACTACTTACAGTTAGCAAACTGGGGATATTTGGCTAAAATTTCTGGTACCAGATCATTTTGAATGAAATATTGACACATCGTTGGTACATTGGTTATAGAATTGTCTCTGAATTCACTATCACATAGTGACGAAGGGGTGTGCAAATAATTTTGTTGACAGTTAACATTTGGTCAGGTCTACATCGGCAGATAATGAGAATTCCCAGAAATACTTGTAACCGAGTCTAAGCCGAGCAGTAGTAACATCTAGAAGTCTGCTGATTTTATTGGATGAACCATAGATGTGTGGCTCCTTTTGCATAATAGTATTGAACGAAAGTTAATCTCCCCAAACACTTTCGCGTTTTGGGCAAGTTACCCCTCCACTCTCTCCATTTTTGTTTGGACATTCCCAGGTAGTGAGCGGAAATACTGAAAAGTGTATACTCTTTTCAACTTTGTCACCTTAATTCTCGTCCTATGTCTTTCATTTTGGTATCAATGCGTTCGCAATAGAATTCCCAACAGAACTATGTGCATATAATGTCAAAGACAGCAGCGCGCTCCACCCGCCGACAAGATGAATGTAGGCCAAGGGTACCAGAAAAAGAAAGCTGAGCCACCCTCAGGCAACTCTCATTACATTAGAGAGCGTGATAATACTGAAAAGTGTATACCCTTTTCAACACTGTTACCTCAATTCTCATCCTAGTTTTTTCAATTTGGCATCAATGTGTTCGCAATAGAATTCTCTACAGGACTAAAGGCATATAAACTCCAAAAGCCCGGCTTACCATCCGCAACAAACAGAGTAAGCGAGAGTGTGTTACCAGGGAGCGCACAAGAGCGATAAAATGTATACACTCTTTTCATTTTGGTCACCCCAATTGTCATCCTAGGTCTTTCATTTTGGTATCAATGTGTTAGCAATAGAATTATCTACAGGTTTAAATGCATATAAACTCCAAAAGCAAGGTGTACCATCCGCACAAAACAGAGAAAGTGAGAGAAAGTAACCCGGGAGCACTCTAGTGCAATGTAATGTGAACACTCTTTTCACTTTGGTTACCTCAATTCTCGTCATATGTCTTTCATTTTGGTATCAATGTGTTCGCAATTGTATCTGCTGGCATTTTACCCTTTGCTTGGATCTGAAGGGTTTTAGGCTCACCACGATGCAATCTGATAGTACCACAGGTGTATATACCTATCTTCAAGCAGCAATTCACTCATTCAAACCGACTTATAATAGTTATCCATATATAAATGGTAATCTTTGTTCTACCTGTTA
The DNA here is from genome assembly GCF_040958095.1 of Procambarus clarkii. Classification (NCBI taxonomy): domain Eukaryota; kingdom Metazoa; phylum Arthropoda; class Malacostraca; order Decapoda; family Cambaridae; genus Procambarus; species Procambarus clarkii. Next base: position 38,460,625 of record NC_091185.1, on the reverse strand, counting down.
ACCTGTCATATGAAGAAAGACCTACCAACCTAACCCCCAAAATGTCAATCCATATCTTTTATTTTAAACAATGCTGTTTTGTTGACCAAATTGTATTTTTACTCTTTTTCTGTCATGTTTCTCCCACCCCTGTTTTTTCCCTTTTTTCTTATTTTTTCTCAACATAATTCATACTTTAATTATGCGGATCAGGACATCACCTGATCAAACACATCAAACATCGTTTGACCACCATCAAACACACACATTTCGTGTGTGTTTGACGCTCACTGATATGTACCAGCGTTGTTTTATATATGGTGCTATTCTATCTTACGCTTTGTTGCTCTTTTTTACCTACGGGCTCATAGAACATTCTATTGCGAAAACATTGGCACAAAAATGAATGACGTACATACAATAATAATGTCAGGACAGTGATATAATTATAAACTTTCAAAGCACTGTATCGCCCATGTGTCGTCTTGTCACCAATACTGGGTAACAGTTCCGCCACTTCCCACACTCTTGCGGGTGGGCAGCGACCATTATTCTACGTTTATATTCATATCACCGTGTTGGGAATTTCATTGCGAGTACATTGATACCAAAATTAACGCTGTAGGACAAGTGTGGAAGTGATAACAATCCCAAGAGTAAAAACATTTTGTTGCTCTTGGGCACTCACGGCGAGTCATCTACGTAGGTATTTATTGGGTGCTGGTATTCATATAACTTTTGGTGACCGTTTTTGCTGATTTTCTTCTAGAGAATGTTATTGCGAACACGTTGGTACCAAAATGAAATACATAGCTCGAGAACTAAGGTCAGGAGAGTAAAAAGAGTATACACATTTTTGTTTTGACGCTTAATTAAGGTTATTGTGAGTACTCATCGCCTGCCTAGAAACTGGAACTAGTAATTCCATCTATCATACATATCATACAAGAGGAGCCACACATCTATGGATCATCCAATAAAATCAGCAGACTTCTAGATGTTACTACTGCTCGGCTTAGACTCGGTTACAAGTATCTCTGGGAATTCTCATTATCTGCTGATGTAGACCTGACCAAATGTAAACTGTGTCAACAAAATTATTCGCACACCCTCCGTCACTATGTGATGGAGTGCGAAAAGATACATGAATTTAGAGACAATTCTATAACCAATGTTCCAGCGATGTGTCAATATTTCATTCAAAATGATCTGCTACCAGAAATTTTAGCCAAATATCCCCAGTTTGCTAACTGTAGATAACAACTAAGTGATTGTAACCTATCCACCGCTGCCCACTGGATGGGGGACGGTGTGCAGGACAAACATATAAATTTTGATACTAGCTCTCCACATATGTCAGTTGCTTAATTTAGAACCTGTACTTGAGGTCGATCTCGAACCCATTGTTGATGTGATGACTTATATTGAATTTTGTAACTAGCTCATCAAGATTGTAACTTGCTTAGCTAAATGAATTGTGGGGTTCAGTCCCTGAGCCCATTATGTGCCTCTGTAACCCTTTCCACAACCGCCCACAAGATGGGTATGGGGTGCATAATGGGGTGGGGTGTCTTGGCCAAACGTGCCACATCAAAACCACAAGTTGACATTGAATGTGAATTAACAATGAGACAAGTAAGATTTATACTAATACATTTATACTAACTCAGTTGAGCGTTGACCATTTATACATCAAATCTGTTGATGTGAGCACTTTAGTTTAGTCTGCCGTTTAAAGAAAAAAAAGAGCATATCAATGGTATATCACAGAAAACGAATTTATCATAAACTCATGTATTTGTCTTATCATATTGAACTGCATTCATATTTTTAATATATAACAATATGAATATACAAATTTCTGTAAATCCCCTACCTTGTTGGAATCTGTGGAAATGAATGAGCAAATGTGCTGGCTGAAGGCGCTGAAGGAAACCACATTGGTTTCATTTTGGATACAAATGTCCATGGAAATTCAAAATGGAAACTAATTATATAGTTGAACCTGCAGAGACGAGTTTAAGAATCTGTGTTGAGAGTGATGGACACAGCCTTCACAATTATACTTCAGAGAATGTAAACATCTAAGAGTCATTAGAAATATGTGTAGAATAATAAACCCTACATTGTTTGAGTTAGGGAAAACACCATTTGTGATATATAGATACTATAGCTGTTCCTAAAGATTCACCCTTTTTTGCACCAGCAAGATAACATATAAGATTTTAAGAGTTGACGAATGTTAATATTCTTGTTTGATAAACTGTGAACTTGAGACATAGTTAATAAGAACATATTAACACAACAAAATGTTTTCAAAATCCTTAACACCACTTTCCAGCAACTTATATAATTTATATAAATTATTTTAGAGAATAATACATAAATTATATATTTAAACATGATATAGTGTTTAGTGGAATGTATAAGGAGTCAAATTGTGTTAAAAAGAGCAATTTTTAGAAAATTTGGAAAAATACTTTTTTTCTGTTCAAATTATAACTAAATGGATTATAAAGGTTTCACTCAGCCAATATATATCATTCACAATTTATTAATGAATTTTACAAAAAAACACCATAAATTTTATATTTAAACATGTAAAAACTATTTGTTTTACATTTGGAAGAAAATAATTGTAGAAAAACAATTTATAATTAAACCTTTGTGTTTGGATTTTTTGAGTAAAAGTTTCTCAAAGGCTCTCCTGCACCATTCTCAATGCAAATCATTCCCACACCTATGGCAAGAGATAGGCGAACGTTGTGTAGATGATTTGTGTTTGCTGGGCAGTGACTCCCCCCACCCGACTCCAGTGACTCCCCCCACCCGACTCCAGTGACTCCTCCCACCCGACTCCAGTGACTCCTCCCACCCGACTCCATTGACTAATCCCACCAGACTCCAGTGACTCCCCCCACCCGACTCCAGTGACTCCCCCCACCCGACTCCAGTGACTCCTCCCACCCGACTCCAGTGACTCCTTCCACCCAACTCCAGTGACTAATCCCACCAGACTCCAGTGACTCCCCCCCCCCCGACTCCAGTGACTAATCCCACCCGACACCAGTGACTCCCCCCACCCGACTCCAGTGACTAATCCCACCCGACTCCAGTGATTCCTCCCACCCGACTCCAGTGACTCCCCCCCCCCACAAGACTCCAGTAACTCCACCCACCTGACTCCCCCACCCGACTCCAGTGAATCTCCCCATCCGACTCCAGTGACTCCTCCCATCCGACTCCAGTGAATCCTCCCACCCGACTCCAGTGACTTCCCTCCCACCCGACTCCAGTGATTCCTCCCACCCGACTCCAGTGACTCCCCCCACCAGACTCCAATGACTCCCCTCCCACCCGACAACAGTGACTCCTCCGATCCGACTCCAGTGACTCCTCCCACCCGACTCCAGTTACTCCTCCCACCCGACACCAGTGACTCCTCCCATCCCACTCCAGTGACTCCTCCCATCCGACTCCAGTGACTCCCCCACCCGGCTCCAGTGACTCCTCCCACCAGCCTCCAGGTGTACTCGTGGAACTCATATTCTTGCCCCCTTGCCTTCCTCTGCCCCTCAAACAAGGCCAAACTCTGTGTTACCTGAGGCCTTGCTGTCCGTACTGCTCCCTTTCTCCCTCTCTAGTATACAATAACACAGTGTTTCCATCTTTCCACTGATGTTGGTACAACGCTTGTCTGCCTCATGGCACTCTCCTGCCTCTTCTTCCTTCCATATAACATAGGACATCTCCCTGTTTCATGTCTACTGAGAGCAGCTACAAACACTGGTGTTTGACGTGTTCTGTTGCAATATGGATGCACGCCTCGCCTCCCTGAGACTGGACATCAGTCGTGTGAGGAGAGCCACACCGAGTGACTGGTGCTGGGAACTCTAGTGGAAAGTCCACGTTGACTCACAGATCACAATGACTACACCAGCAGCCATGTTAGCAGTGACCAATATTATATAATAAACTTGACCCATATGCACCAAACATTTATCCCATCTTATATATTTCACAACTGTTAACAATTTCTTGGATTTTACAACTGTCTGTTATAGAGTGGTAGTAACACCAGGGGGGGGGGATATTGCTATACTGTGATAGTAACACCAAGGGGGTATACTGCTAAACTGCAGAATTAACACCAGGAGGGGTATATTGTTATTCTGCAGAATTAACACCAGGGTATATTGCTATATTGCAGAATTAACACCAGGAGGGGGGGGGTATATTGCTATACTGTAGAATTAACACCAGGGGGTATATTGTTATACTGCAGAATAAACATCACGGGGGAGAATTGCTATACTGTTGTAGTAACACCAGGGGAGTATATAGCGATACTGCGGAAATAACACCACGGGGAATATTACTATACTGCAAGATTAACACCAGGGGGAATATTGCTATACGGTAGAGGTAACATCAAGGGGTATACTGCTATGCTGTGATAGTAACTCTAAGGCGGTATAATCTGGTAGTAACAATATCGTGGAGAATTGTCAAACTTTGATAGTAACACTAGGGGGCGTACCCTGGTATACTGCGGTAGTAACACTAGGGTGGGTATTGTTATACTGTGGTAGTAACACTAGGGGTTGAACCTGGTATACGGTGGTAGTAACACTAGGGGATGTATTGTTATACTGTGCTAGTAACACTAGGGGGTGTATACTGTGGGAGTAAAACTTTTACAGTCTCCGTGGTGTAGTGGTAAGACACTCGCCTGGCGTTCCGCGAGCGCTATGTCATGGGTTCGTATCCTGGCCGGGGAGGATTTACTGGGCGCAATTCCTTAACTGTAGCCTCTGTTTAACGCAACAGTAAAATGTGTACTTGGATGAAAAAACGATTCTTCGCGGCGGGGATCGTATTCCAGGGACCTGCCCGAAACGCTACGCGTACTAGTGGCTGTACGAGAATGTAACAACTCTTGTATATATCTCAAAAAAAAAAAAAAAAAAAAAAAAACTAGAGGGTGTATACGGAGGTAGTAAAACTAGGGGGGTGTATACTATGGTAGTAACACTAGGGGGTGTATATTGTGGTAGTAACACTAGGGGGTGTATACTGTGGTAGTAACACTAGGGGGGAGTATACTGTGGTATTAACACTAGGGGGTGTATACTGTGGTAGTAACACTAGGGAGTGTATACTATGATAGTGACACTATGGGGGTGTATTTTGTGGTAGTAACATGAGGGGGTAAAGTCTTGTACTGTGGTAGTAACACTAATGGTGTATTATTATACTAGTGTAGTAACACGAGGGGGTGCATTGTTTTACTGTGGTAGTAACACCAGGGCGTGTATTGTTATACTGTGGTAGTAACACTAGGGGTGTATTGTTTTCTGTGGTAGTAACACTAGGGGGTGTATTGTTATGTGGTAGTAACACCAGGGGGGGGGCGGTATACTGGTATACTGTTTAGTAACACCAGGGTTGAATACTGGTATAATGTGGTAGTAGTACTACTAAGGGGGGGGTGCATACTGTGGTAGTAACACTAGGGGGTGTATACTGTGGTAGTAACATTAGGGTGTGAATACTGTGGTAGTACCACTAGGGGGGGGGTGCATAGTGTGGTAGTAGCACTAGGGGGTGTTTACTGTGGTAGTAACACTAGGGGTGTATACTTTGGTAGTAACACTATGGGGTGTATACTGTGGTAGTAACACTTGGGATGTATACTATGGTAGTAACACTAGGGAGGTATCCTAGTATACCGTTGTAGTTACACTTGGGGTGAATTGTTATACTGTGGTAGTAACACTTGTGGGTGTATTGTTATAATCTGGTAGTAACAATAGGGGGTATACTTGCATACTGTACTAGTAACACTAAGGGTGTATTGTTATAATGTTGTAGTAACACTAGGGGGTATACTGTGGTAGTAACACTAGGAATGTATACTGTGATAGTAACACAAGGGGTTGTATTATTATGCTGTGGTAGTAACAATAGGGAGGTATACTGGTATACTGTGCCATAACACTAGGGGGTGTATTTTTATACTATGGTAGTAACATTTGGAGGTGTATTGTTATACTATGGTAGTAACATTTGGAGGTGTATTGTTATACTATGGTAGTAACATTTGGAGGTGTATTGTTATACTGTGGTAGTAACACTAGGGGGTGTATTATTATACTTTGGTAGTAACACTAGAGACGTATACTGGTATACTGTGCCAGAAACACTAGGTGGTGTATTGTTATACTGTGGTAGTATCACTTGGAGTGTATTGATCTGCAGTTATTGTAACATTAGGGAAGCATTAATATACTGTGGTAGTAACACTTGGGGTGTATTAATATACTGTGCTAGTAACACTAGGGTGGGTGTATACTGATACTTTGGTAACACTAGGGACGTATACTGGTGTACTGTGCCAGAAACACTAGGTGGTATATTGTTATATTGTCGTAGTGTCATTAGGGGTATATTGATATGCTGTTATAGTAACACTAGGGGAGCATTAATATACTGTGGTAGTAACGCTAGGTGTGTATTAATATAATGTGCTAGTAACACTAGGGGGTTGTATACTGATTCTATGGTAGTAACACTAGGGGGTGTATTGTTATACTGTGGTAGTAATATTAGAGGGTGTATACTGTGGTAGTAACACTAGGGGTATATTATTATACTGTGCTAGTAACACTTGGGGGTGTATAGTGTTTTCACCTAGTAGTGTTTGCGGGGAGTGAGCTTTGCTCTTTCGGCTCTCCTCTCAACTGTCTAATAACTACTTTTTTTCCCCAACACTACACGCACACACACACACACACACCAGGAAGCAGGCCGTTACAGCTGACTAACTCCAAGGTACCTATTTACTGCTAGGTAACAGGGGCATTCAGGGTGAAAGAAACTTTGCCCATTTGTTTCTGCCTGTTGCGGGAATCGAACCCGCGCCTATGGTAGTAACACTAGGGGTGTATTATTATACTGTGCTAGTAACACTGCGGGGGGAATACTGTGGTAGTAACACTAGAGTTGTATTGTTATACTGTGCTAGTAACATTTGGGAGTGTATACTGTTGTATTAACACTTGGGGTGTATTGTTATACTGTGGTAGTAACACCAGGGGGGTATACTGGTATACTCTGGTAGGAAAACAAAGGGGTGCATACTGTGTAGTAACACTAGGGGGTAAATACTGTGGTAGTAACATTAGGGGATGTATACTGTGGGAGTAACACTAGGGGGTGTATAGTGAGGTAGTAACACTAGGGGGTGTATACAGTGGTAGTAACACTAGGAGGTGTATACTGTAGTAGTAACACTAGGGGGGAGTTACTGGATGAGGCCTCGCAAGAGAACAGGAACACAGAGGCGTGACTGAGAACCATCGAAGTCTCCCATAATCATCACAAACAATTTCGAACATGGCAGAAACTTCTGTATATCAGACGACTGATAATGAACTGTGGTGTCGAATGTCGCCAGCAGCAGCACCGCTTTATCTCACGACTGTACTAAGGAACTTAACATGCTTGTGAATTCACTCGCAATAAACAGCAATGCGTAAAAGAGCCTGATTGATTTTGATTGTTGCCGCCGGAGGCTGCTTGTTTATTGTGCACTCATACTCATCCTGTGAGCGGTAGCGCAAAAAGCATTACAGAGGGCACAAAAGCTTTTTATCAGACCTCAACGGAGATTATTACATAAACAATTTCATCTATCCTATAAACCTTATAATTACAATGTCAGCAAGTTACAGAGAATGTTCTATTTCAAGAGCTATGTATATGTACAGTAAGTCAATTTACATTAATGGTAGGGATTATCGCTAATACATAATTGTTTGAGCAATGGAGATATCACAGAGTCTTAGGGGAGCTTCTGTTTATTATTAGTCTTCACAATACACTACTTGTTTCTTAATCTCATATGTCGTTCATCTACTGGAAGCGAAATAGGGATACAGTGCAAGGATTTCAGGTATTTTATCCTTAGTGATGAGATAGGTTGCCATATCATTCAACGTGAGCTTAGATTTATCTCTAAGTTGCTAAATTTTACTACAATCCAAGATATTGTGTTCGAGTGTGTCTCTCTGTCTTTGTCCACACACTTTACACTTTAATTCATCTAGATCTATATACAAGCTGAACTGCCAGAGATACTTGTAGACAAGTTTTATTCGAGCTGTGACAACATCTGTTAGTCTGCTTATTTTGTTACTTGCCCCATACACATGTTTTACTTCACACATTTCATTGTGATGAACAGTGGACCTGCCAGTTCCAGTTTACGCTGTTGTTCGTTCATCAAATTCATCCAGGAGTTCTCGTCTAATGACGCTTTTAAGGGACCTATTTGATAACTCAAGATTCCTTTCAATTCTGTCTTTATTTATTGCAGCCTTTGCAAGGGCGTCAACTTTGTCATGTTCCTGAAGGCCAATGTGAGAAGGAATATACAACATTTTATATATTTACCCCCTTGTTAAGTATTCCAACATATCTATGTCTGGTTTCGGAGACAAGCACGGTATTACCTGATTGCAAACGGTTTATTGCTAGTAGTAAAGAAAGGGAGTCGGAAATAATTTATCTGTTTACTTCAGTGTTGTCAATAATTTAGAGTGATACCAGTATTGCTACCATCTCAGCTTGCATTGTAGATTCCCAATTACTAATTCTTATATTCCTTTGAAGTGTGCTGCCATCGGGCTGATGAGCAAAAACAACACTTCCTGCCCTCCCAGTAGCTGTATTGAGTGATCCGTCAGTGTTTATGGTCTGTGTGATGTTGTTTTCAGCTTGCATATTGTGAATGTGTTCTATGGTACTTAATTTAGGAGCAAACTGAGCCTGAGGGTTGCTTGTGATTAGTTTCTTGGTTGCGTTTGTTGACATGTCCTGGGAAGCTTCATGCCAAGTCTCCCTCGATCTATATCCAGGTTATGTTTAATTTTTGCACCTGCATCTCTGTACACACTATCACTGGGAGCATATTTACTCTGAACTCTCATCAAAATTCCCATATTTGAGCATGAATCAGAAGGCAACATTTCATCTTTGCTCAGAAGGTTAGCTCACTCTGGCGTCAACATCCTCGACACTGCCACGTATCTCGCTTTCCGCCCTCCATGTCCACAGAGTTTCCTCTCTGTACATTCGTGCACTCAGTATCACCGAGACGGTGGATAAGTGTAAGTGTTAAGTATTAAGCATAGTGGAGAAGAATGTTGGTTTCAGCATGGTTAATACAATGCATTTTAACATTGCTGGGTTGCTGAGTTAAATCATAGTGTCAATCTGATTTGATTTGCAATATTGCAGTGTCTTATGTTCTCGCGGTCTGTTGGGCATTTATCGAGCTCCGTAAATATTTAAAAGTTCATACAAACACAAGCAAACATAAATATACCCACGTACACACACCCTTTACGCACACACACACACACACAGCATGTTGGCTATGCTAGACTGGCCAACATAAGAACTGCCTTTAGAAACTTGTGAAAGGAATCTTTCAGAACCCTGTATACCACTAATGTAAGACCAATCCTGGAGTATGCAGCTCCAGCCTGGAGTACATACCTAGTTAAACGCAAGACAAAGCTAAAGAAGATTCAGCGGTATGCCACCAAGCTCGTCCCGGAACCGAGCGGAATGAGCTACGAGGAAAGGCTAAAGGAGCTGAACCTCACATCCCTGGAAAACAGAAGAGTAAGGGGAGACATGATAACCAACTACAAAATTCTCAGGGGAATTGACGGGGTGGACAAAGACAAACTCTTCAGCATGGGTGGGACACGAACAAGGGGACACAGGTGGAAACTTAGTAACCAGATGAACCACAGAGACGTTAGAAAGAATTTTTTCAGTGTCAGAGTAGTTAATAAATGGAATGCACTAGGAAGTGATGTGGTGGAGGCTGACTCCATACACAGTTTCAAATGTAGATATGATAGAGCCCAGTAGGCTCAGGAATCTGTACACCAGTTGATTGACAGTTGAGAGGCGGGGCCAAAGCTCAACCCCCGCAAGCACAATTAGATGAGTACACACACACACACACACACACACACACACACACACACACACACACACACACACACACACACACACACACACACACACATTATTAGAAGGATTAAGACAGAGGAGGACAGCTTGAGGCTTCAAGAAGACCTGGACAAGCTGCAGGAATGGTCGAACAAATGGTTGTTAGAGTTTAACCCAAGCAAATGTAATGTAATGAAGATAGGTGTAGGGAGCAGGAGACCAGATACAAGGTATCATTTGGGAGATGAAATCCTGCAATTGTCAGAGAGAGAAAGATCTGGGGGTTGACATCACGCCAGACCTGTCCCCTGAAGTTCATATCAGGAGGATAACATCAGCGGCATATGCCAGGTTGGCTAATATAAGAACGGCCATTAGAAACTTGTGTAAGGAATCTTTCAGAACATTATATATCACATATGTCAGACCAATCTTTGAGTATGCGGCTTCAGCATGGAGTCCATATCTAGTCAAGCATAAGACTAAACTGGAAAAAGTTCAAAGGTTTGCCACCAGACTAGTACCAGAACTGAGGGGTATGAGCTACGAGAAGAGACTACGAGAAATAAACCTCACGTCACTTGGAGACAGAAGAGTGTGACGAGAAGTGTAGGTGTTAAGGCAGTCGTCTCTATGGCTGGTGGAAGTGCCAATCACATTAGAAAAAAAAAGAGAGAAAAAAAATGTTGACTGCTTGGCAGTTGTCTTTCTGTGGTAAATTTAGAGGCAAAAACACGCAAAACAAATTTTATAAATAATGAACTTTAATTTACTTTAAACAAACAGAAACCAAATAAAGATAATCCCTTGGCTATGTACAGTGCTGATAAAAAATACAAAGACGAAAACACAATATAAAATAAAATAATGGTTACGTTACTCTGCAATTAGCAAGACAAAAAAATAGTAAATGGTGCTGAGAATATTGGCTGGCTCAAACCTCCACTTAGTATACAGGACGTAAGCTTAGATAGAAGCGTCAGCTCTAGAGCACAAAGAATATTCTGAGACCAACTGCTGGTGTAAGACTATAGGGAGAGCGTTGGCTTGTAGTGGTAGTTTGGTGATTGACGAGGGTGGTGCGGCGACAGTGAGGAGGGGGGGGGGGGAAGTTAGTGTACCTCCCTGTAGAGACGTCTGTAATTACACTTCTATGATATTCGTGAATGTGGTATCTTGATGTTGCAGACGTAAAAAGTAACGAGATGTAGGAAAGAGCAGTCTAAATCTCTCTTGAAAGAGATTACTGTCACAAGAGTTAGAGGGGACATGATCACCACATCCAAGATTCTCAGAGGAATTGATAGGGTAGATAAAGACAGACTTTTTAACACAAGGGGCACACGCACTAGGGAACACAGGTGAAAATTGAGTGCCCAAATGAGCCATAGAGATGCAAGAAAGAATTTTTTCAGTGTCAGAGTAGTAGACAAATGGAATGCATTAGGAAGTGATGTGGTGGAGGCTGACTCTATACACAGCTTCAAGTGTAGATATGATAGAGCCCAATAGGCTCAGGAACCTGTAGACCTGTTGATTGACAGTTGAGAGGCGGGACCAAAGAGTCAGAGCTCAACCCCCCACAAGCACAATTAGGTAATTAGGTAAATTAGGCAATTAGGTAAGTACATTAATTAATAGATAGTTAACAAATGGAAAGCACTAAGCAGTGACGTGATGTAGGCAGACTCCATGCAGATCCAAATGTAGGCATACTGGCCAACATCCTTGTATCCTTCAGAAACTTGGACACAGGGGCTTTTCGGGCCCTGTATGGTGAAACCCACCCTTGAATATGCTTCCCGAGCATTGAACCCTTACCTGATGAATTAAAAACTAGAAAAGGTTCAGAGATATGCCAGGACACTCGTTCCGTAGCTGACAGGATTAAGCTATATAGAGAGACTGAAACTGGGCGTCCACAATGCAAGCCGAGTTGGTAGCGATACTGGTAGCACTCGAAATTATTGACAACACTGAGGTAGACAGCTTAATTATATCTGACTCCCTATCCTCACTACGAGCAATAAACAGTTTGCAATCAAGTAATAATGTGCTTGTCTTGGAAGCTAGACGTAGATATATAAGAATACTTAGCAAGAGGGTAAATATAAAAATGTTGTGGATTCTTTCTCACATTGGCATGCAGGAACATGACAAAGTTGACGCACTTGCTAAGGCTTTAGTAAATAAAGACAGTATTGAACGGAATCTTGAGTTTTCAAATAGGTCCCTTAAAAGTGTCATTAGACGAGAAATCCTGGATGAATTTGAAGAAAGTAGAACTGTGCAAACTGGAACTAGCAGGTCCATTGTTCATCACAATGAAATGTATGAAGTAAGACATGTGTATGGGGCAAGTAACAAAGTCAGTAGACTAACAGATGTTGTCACAGCTCGAATAAGACTTGGATACAAGTATCTCTGGCAGTTCGGCTTGTATAGGGATCTAGATGAAGTAAAGTGTAAAGTGTGTGGACAAAGACAGGGATACACACTCGAACACTATAAATTGGATTGTAGTAAAATTGAGCCTTTTAGAGATAAATCTAAGCTCACTCTGTATGATATGGCAACCTATCTTATTACCATGGATAAATTACCTGAAATTCTTGCACTGTATCCACATTTCGCTTCCAGTAGATGAACGACATATGAGATTCAGAAACAAGTAGTGTAATGTGAGGACTAATAATAAACAGAAGCTCCCCTATGACTCTGTAATATCAGCATTGGTCAAACTATTATGTATTAGCGATAAGACCTCCCATTAATGAATGATGACTTACTGTAAATATGTAGCTCTTGAAATAGCACTTTATCTGTAACTAGCTGACATTGTAACTATAAGGTGTGAAGGATAGATGAAATTGTTTATGTAATAATCTAAGATGAGGTCTGATAAAGACCTTTTGTGCCCTCTGTAATGCTTTTGCGCTACCGCTCACAGGATGAGTATGGGGTGCACAATAAACTAGCCTCCTTCGGCGGCAACAATCAGAGAGACTGAGCGCATTGGACATTACCACGCCGGAGGAAAGGAGAGAGGGGGAACATGGTATCAACATATAAGATTTTAACAGAAACTGATAAAGTAGACAAACGAGTGTTGTTCTTAGCTTGGAATAGAAGAAGAGTGGTCATAGGTTAAAACTGTAGACGCACATGAGTCATAGAGACACCAGGAAGAACATTGTCAATGTTAAAGTTGTCAAAAAATGGAACAGGTTAGAAGTAGAAGCTGTTGAAGCTAATTCAATTGATAATTTTATTTGTAAATATGATAAAAGTGGGAGGTACAGGTATGAGTATATGCATTAATCAAGAGCGTTCAAAGGGCGGGGATATGAGTCTTTCTAGACCTTGTAAGCACGTCTTGGTAAGTATACACACACGCGAGCGTGCGCGCGTGCACACAAACACAAAACACACACACACACACACACCTATTTAGGTGTGTGTGTGTGTGTGTGACCTTGTGTGTGACCTTGTCGGTCAAGGGACCGAAAAGAATGAGAGGAGAGGATGAACCAGCTATGCTTGATCTGATATTTACCCCTAAATGCGTCGGATAAGAGGGAAGCTAAGTTGGAAGCTCCTATGGGAATGAGTGATCACAGTGTATTGATCTTTGAATACCTGGAAGAGCTAGGATTTATCTCCCACCCAAAAAAAAAAAGAACTGGGATATAAAGGGCTGGCGTACCGAGAGGGAAATTATGAGGGGATGATAAAATTCCTAAGGGATGTACCATGGGACACAGAACTCAGGACTAAGTCTGTACAAAACATGATGGACTATGTAACCCAAAAGATCAAAAGGCAGTAAACAGGTTTATCCCGGCCCGACAGGAAAAAACCGAGAAGCAAAATAAGAAACCGTTGTTTACTAGGCAATGAATAAAACTAAACAAAAAGGCATGGAGAAAATTCAGAAATAACAGAACACCAGTAAGCAGAGAGAGGTACCAGAGAACCAGGAACGAAAATGTAAGTGTGAGAAGAGAATCTGAGAAAAAGTATGAAAATCATGTAACTAATAAAGCCAAGACCGAACCAAAGCTACTCCACTCCTACATCTGGAGGAAAACAAAAGTGATGGAACAGGTGATGAAACTTAGAACGGGTGAGGACAGGTACACAGAGAATGACAAAGAGGTGTGTGCAAAACTCAGCAACAGGGTCCATGAGGTCTTCACAATAGAACAAAGTGAGGTCACTGCGCCAGGAGAGAGGGGCAGTACACCTGGCGGCCTTGGAAGTGTTCGAAATTACAAGAGATGAGGTCAAGAGGCATCTGTTGGATCTGGACATAAGAAAGGCAGTTCGCCCAGACGGAATCTCACCATGGGTATTGAAAGAGTGTGCAAAAGCACTTTGCTTACCACTCTCCATAGTGTATAGCAGGTCACTGAAGACAGGAGACCTATCCAAAATATGGAAGACGGCTAATATAGTCCCTATATACAAAATGGGTGACAGACAAGAGGCACTGAACTACAGGCCAGTGTCCTTAATCTGTATACCATGCTTAATATGTATACATGGTTGTTAGAGTTTAACCTGAGCAAATGTAATGTAATGAAGCTAGGTGTAGGGAGCAGGAGACCAGATACAAGGTATCATTTGGGAGATGAAATACTTCAAGAGTCCAAGAGAGAGAAAGACCTGGGGGTTGATATCACACCAGACCTGTCCCCTTAAGCCCATATGAAGAGGATAATATCAGCGTCATATGCCCGGCTATCCATCATAATAACGGACTTTAGAAACTTGTGTAAGTAATCATTCAGAACTTTGTATACCACATATGTCAGACCAATCCTGGAGTATACGGCTCCAGCATGGTGTCTATATCTAGTCAAGAATAAGGCAAAGTTGGAAAAGGTTCATAGGTTTGCCATCAGACCAGTACCTGGTGAGGGGTATGAGTTGCGAGGAGAGACAACGGGAATTAAACTTCACGTCACTGGGAGACAGAAGATGAGTGGGGACATGATTACCACATTCAAGATTCTCAAAGGAATTGATAGGGTAGATAAGGACATGCTATTAAACACAAGGGGTACACGCACTAGGGGACACAGGTGGAAACTGAGTGCCCAAATGAGTCACAGAGATATTAGAAAGAATTTTTTTAGTGCCAGAGAGTTTGACAAATGGAATGAATTAAGAAGTGATGTGGTGGAGGCTGACTCATACACAGTTTCAAGTGTAGATATGTTAGAGCCCAGTAGGCTCAGGAATCTGTACACCTGTTGATTGACAGTTGAGAGGCGGGACCATAGAGCCAGAGCTCAGCTCCCGCAAGCACAAATATGTGAGTACACACACACGCAGATATTCACATACACAGGAACGAAAAATACAGACAAAATGTAAACCAGAAACCCAATGTTTAATAGGAGATGTAAGGTAGCAAAGCAACAAAGTAAAAGGACATGGAGAAACTATAGAACTATCAGGACACTTGAGAATAGATAAAGATACCAGAGTGCCAGAAATGAATACGTCAGGGTGAGAAGAGAGGTTGAAGGGCAATACGAAAATTATATAGCAAACAAGGCAAAGACTCAACCTAAATTGCTGCACAACCACATCAGGAGGAAAACAACAATGAAGGAACAGGTAATGAAACTGAGGTCAGGGGAAGATTCACTACAAACAACCAGGAAGTGTGGGAGGAACTCATTCCAAAATTCCAGAAGGTCTTCACATTATAGGATGAAGAAGTTCCAGGGATAAGAGAGGGGAATAGTTAACAAGGCACTACTGGAGGAGTTCGGGATTACCAGTGAAGATGTAAGGAACCTTTTGCTAGAGTTGGATGTGGCAAAGGCTATAGGCCCAGATAGAATCTCACTATTTATACTAAAGGAAGGTGCAGAAGCACTGTGTCTGCCACTCTCCATGGTGTATAACAAATTACTGGTAATAGGTGAACTGCTGAAAATTTGGAAGACGGCTAATGTAGTTCCGATATATATGAATGGGGAAGGACAGGAAGCACTGAACTATAGGCCAGTGTCCCTAACCTGCATACCATGCAAGTTGATGAAGAAGATTGTGCGAAAAAAACTGGTGGAACATCTGGAGTAGCATGGGTTTAGGGATGGGAAATCATGCCTCACAGGACTAACTGAATTCTATGAATAGGCAACAAATATCAGGCAAGAAAGAGAGGGGTGGGCAGACTGCATGTTTTTGCATTGCCAGAAAGCCTTTGATACAGTACCACACAAGAGACTAGTGTGTGGAGATGCAAGCAGGAGTGAAAGGGAAGGAACTCCACTGGATAAGGAAGTACTTAAGCAACAGAAGACAGCGTCACTGTGAGGGGTGAGGTCTCAGATTGGCGAAGTGTCACCTATGGAGTTCCAAAGGGATCAGTCCATGGACTTATACTGTTTCTGATATATGTAAATAATCTCCCAGAGGAAAGAGACTCGGTCCTCTCATTGTTTGCTGTCGAAGCAAAATTAATGGGGAAGATTAAGACAGAGGAAGATAGTATGAGGCTACAAGATGATCTAGACAAACTGAATGAATAGTCCAACAAATGGCTACTGTTACGGAGTACCCCCTCCTTTTTTTCCCCAAATCCTGCTTTAAGAGTCATATCCGCTGACCCAGCTGATTCCCTGAGATGCAGGGAGTCTTTTGGTATATGAGGCGATCAGATTGGTCACCTAACTAGGGAGAAATTTGTATTTATGAGCTAAGGATGTAAGGATGCCAATATGAGAACAGAAGTGCATAAGGCGAACGATATCAAAAGTATCTGATTCACCAAGAATTCTATCGAGGGACAAGCGACTGCGAGGGACGGTCGGAAAGCAAGACACATGCTCATTCTGGAAGTCAGGACATTCAACAAGGATATGCATGACCATAAGAGGGACAATGCAATTTGGACAATATGGAGTATGGCGACGCTCCATTAAGTGACCGCGAGTTAAGCATATATGGTCAATACGTGACCGCACCAGAGCTGTTTCCCATCGCCGGTTACTGTGATAGGAGGACAGCTATGAGGTCCCACTACTCTTAAGAGTACGCAGTTTTTTACCAGTAACAGTAGACCAACAATCCTGCCAACAGGTAAGGACGGAGGAATGAATAACTGGGTAAAATTCGGAATAAGGAATACCTTTACGGGAGATAGGAGAAGAGCGAACACCTTCCCTAGCGGCAGCATCTGCACGCTCATTTAAAGACACACCAATATGGCTGGGAATCCAGCAAATCTCAACTGACTTAAATTTACTGGAAATAAGAAACAACCAGTGTTGAATCCCGACGACCATTGGATAGACCGGGTTAAAGGACCCGAGGGCCATGATGGCACTACGAGAGTCAACGACAACTACAAAGGAAAATTGACAACGAGAAAGCAGGAGACGAATCGCATAGAGAATAGCATAAAGTTCTGCTGTGAAGATGCTAGTCTCCGGAGGTAGATGCTACATATAAGTGCTATCAGGAAAACAACAGTATCCGATAGCCTACACTGTCCGCAGACTTAGAGACATTGGTGAAGGTGGAACCGAAGCGAGAGTGTGAAGAAAAGTGCTCAAGAAAAAGGCGTTTCAGAATCGTAGGAGAGGTAAATGCTTTATTGATGCGGGTCAAGGATGTGCAAAACTTCGAAAGGGGGACTATTCATGAGGGCAAGGAAGGAACAACACGAAGAGAAATATTAGAAATATGAACTGAAAGAGAATCCTGTAAGCAATATAAGCGGACAGAAAGAGTGAGGTGATGAAGAGGAACAAGAACCATAGGAGGGGTAAAAGTTAAAGCACGACAGAGGAGAGAGGAAGGATGTTGCATGGACCGTGCAAGATAGCGAAGACAGTAGCGATCACGGCGGTCCTGGAGAGATAGGAAGCCAGTGTCAACATACAAGCTGAGGGCGGGAGTCAAACGAAAGGCACCAGAGCTGAGGCACAACCCAGTATGGTGCAAAGCATCAAGACAGCGAAGAGTAGAAGGAGAAGAAGACGAGTAAGCAGGGCAACCATAATCGTGTTTAGACAGGACGAGAGAGGAATGTTAATTTTAAGCGAGGAGAGTGCGCCTATCCGCTCCCCAAGAAGTATGGGACAATACCTGAAGGAGGGTAAGGGCCTTAGAGCATTCAACTCAGAGGTAAGCGATATGGAGCAACCAAGACAAACGAGTGTCAAAGATTAATCCCAAAAGTTTGTTGGAATCCTTGTACACAAGGAGGAGACCATAAAGTGACAGAGGGGGATGAAAAAGACACGCTTCCGAGTAAAGGTCATAGCACAAGTCTTAGATGTAGAGAACCTGAAGCCATGATCAGTGGCCCAAGACGACACAGCATCAATCGCAAGTTGAAGCCGCCGTTGAAGGAGAGGCGAATCATCACCCCGACAGCAAAGGGTAAGATCATCGACATAGAGAGTGGAGAAGACTCCAGAAGGAAGAGAGGAAAGAAGACCATTGAGGGCAACAAGAAAAAGAGTAGTGCTCAGAACACTGCTTTGGTGCTTTGGGGCACACCCTCGTATTACTGAAAAGAGGCAGAGAGAGTGGTACAAAGCCTCACTCAAAAAGAAACGATGAGAGAGGAAGCTTTTGAGAAAGAGAGGGAGATTACGACGAAGGCCAAAAGAATGAAGTTGGGACAGAATATGATATCGCCAAGTGGTTTCGTAAGTATTTTCTAGGTAGAAAAAAAGAGGGCAACAACAGAGGTCTTCGCAGCAAAAGCAGTACGAATATAGATCTCCAAATTCACCAGGGCATCTGTTGTGCTGCGGACCTTAAGAAAACTAAATTGAGAAGGGGAGAGGTGGTGATAGTGTTCAAAGAACCACATCAGACGAACATTAACCATACATTCAAAGAGTTTGCAGACATGACTCGTGAGGGCAATAGGGCGGAAGTCCTTAGGGATGTCCCAAGAAACCCTGGTTTCCAAACAGGGAAGACAATGGCATCAAGCCAGTCCTCAGGGACTGACGACGACTCCCAGACCCGATTAAACAGACTCAGTAAATACTGAGACGTGTACGGAGATAGTGAAGCATCTTATAATGAATGCCATCGGAGTCCGTCTCTCTCAGAATTGCAGAGGGCCAGGGCAGACTGAAGTTCAGAGAGAGAAAGGATCGTTATAGAGAACTTTGAGATGAGTGCAGAAATCTAAAGGACGAGATTCAAGAACAGGTTTATGAAGAAGGAAAGATTGAGGAAGATGAGAACCAGAGCTAACAGAAGAAAAGTGGAAACCCAGTTCGGTTGCGACTTGTAACAAGTCCGTTAATAGAGTAACACAGAAGTGAAAGACCAGCGAGACATCTGGAACGAACTTACCCGCTATCTTGCAGACACGCTTCCCGAAAAAGGAGGAGGACGTGAGGGAGAGGCAGAATGGAGAGGTCAAAGAGAGCAGCACAGTGGGTAAATAGGTTCCCGTCTTCCTTAGCAAATTGCCACCAAGGGAGGGAGAGGGGAGGGTGAAAAGATAAAAAGGTAACAAGGATGAGGAAATGGTCACTGCCATGGACGTCATCAAGAACCCACCACGTGAAATCCAAGTAAAGAGACGACGAGCAGAGAGAAAGCTCAAGACAGGAAAGGGCGCGAGTTCGAGAGTACAAATGTGTGGGCTCACCAGAATTCAGAAGAGACAGGGAAGAAGAGAGGATGAACGGTTCGAGAAGGCGACCCCGGGTGTTTGACAGAACATCACCCCAGAGGGCATTTCGACAATTGAAATCACCCAGCAGGAGCACAGGCTCCAGCAAAGAGTCCAGTAGGTATTTAAGATCGAGAGGAGAAAGCGGGACATTTTGGGGGAGGTAAATGGAACAAACCGTGTACCATTTACGCACAAAGCCACGTGCAGCAGAACATTGGAGAGGCAACGGAAAAAGTAGGGGGACGAAGGGAACACCAGATCGAATCAAGAGAGCAGAAGAGGAACGGGCCCCAGCCAAAGCCGGGGGAGGGGAGAGAAAGGAATAGCCATGAAAGCGACCAGAACGAGCACCAAGCATCGGTTCCTGGAGACAGACATAAATGGGCAAAAACTGTGAAATCAGAAGTTGGAGTTCATGGAAACTGACGTAATATCCGCAAATATTCCATTAAAGAATTGACATCGACAAGCAGAAAAAGGACAGCAACAGAGGATAATGAAAAAACAAAGGTGAAAATGGAACAGAGCACGTTAATGAAGTGCAGAATTAGGATCAGGGACAGCGAAGTCAGGATTAGGGGGCATGGGTAAACTGAGTAACGACGGAGGGAAGGTAGTGGGAGGACTGACCAGAGGCGGACGAGCAGGGTCCGGAGGAGGAGGAGGAGAGGGAGACAACCGAGAGTCAAGGACAGCAGCAGGAGGGGTCGAAACCAGGGAGTGCACTTCAGCAAGGGCAGCAACCGAGAGGGAAGCGGGCACCAAAGAAACCTCCATAGCAGGAACAGAGGGCGCAACCACCGAAACGGAAGGGGATGGAGAGAGAGTGTCAGAGGTAGGGGGTGAGAAAGAAAGTGAAGTCTTCTTATACGCCAGGTAGGAGGAAGGAGAAGAGCCAGACTTCTGCTTTTGACTCAAAGAGACTAGCGTCTTCTCAGAAACAACGTACTGGCAACAGATTCAAGTGTCTTAATAGGAGAAGCAGAACGAGAGCAAACAACACGATGGTCGCTGGGAGAGTGATGGACATCAGCCCGCACAGACAGGCGGCGTGGAGAGCTAAGAGTTGGAGGAGAAGGATAGGAAGGAGAATCAGAGTTAGACACAGACGACAAGACAGACTGGGTTGAAAGAAGGGGAACCCCAGACAGAGGACCATGAGGGGGGGACCCTACGGAACAGAACGTAAAGGAACAGAAGAGGAGGCGGTAGGCATGTCTGAGACTAAGGCCTGCAAACGGTTGTGAGACTAAGGAAGGTGGGAAGAAGGATGAGGAGAGGAAGAGCGCAGCAATGGCGAACTTGGCACCTCGCCTCAGGAAAAGACAAACCTTCCCGGTGCTTCAAGGTGAGGATGGCTGCCTCAAGTTTGTAATGTATACACACGCGGGAGAAGGTGGGGTGGGCCTCACCGCAATTGAGGCAGTGAGCCCAGGGAGAAGTGCACTCCGACTTGGAGTGACCATCGTCCCCACACAAGGGGCATGAGAGAGACAGTACTGGAGCATCGGAGGGCACCATGCCCAAACCTCCAGCACTTATTACAGAACCGAGGAGAGGGAATATACTCCTGGACGGAGCACCTGGCACGAGCAAGAATGACAGAGGACGGAAGGGTCCTACCATCAAAGGTAATTTCCACAACCTGAAGGGGCTGACCAGGAGGGGGACAAGTAAACGTGTCAACCTGGAGGACAGAATGGCCCTGGGCTTCGAGGATATGCCGAATATCTTCGTGGCAGTCCTGTAGATTCCTAACACCGTTTGCAACATGGGGTGGGAGGAGACCAGTGCCAACACTGGCATTCAACCAAGCGTTCTTGAGGACCCGAACAGGGGTTTTGCCTAGGAAGGAAAAGGCGGCCATGCGGGTGGATGCATTCTGAGAAGGAACAGCAACGACATGTGTACCAAAATGGGTGGTGTTGAAATTAACACAGGTATCTACTGAATCAACATGGTGCCTATAGAGGGAGAAATCGTCAGGTGTAAAATCCAGAGGAGATCAAAGTATTTGACCCACGAAGTGGGATCAAACAAGGCTTGTTACGCATCAGTATGGGAAGGGATCGAGCGAGTGCAGCCGTGACGCAGACTGTTTTGAGAACCCCCAGAGAGAGAGGGGTTAAAAGGCGCAGTAGTCACAAGGAGAGACTGAGCCGTGCCAGGGGACGAGGTGGTCACCACTTGGGGCTTGTGGCTCGACTCAACCAAAGAGGAGGAAGGGGAGCTGAGGGGAGTAGTCAGGAGGGTCAAAGGAGGAGCAAGGTCGGGGGCCAATGCAGCAGGGCCTACAGAGCCCAGACTTCCAACACAGTCCGACTCGGGGGGATTGGTCGCCTACCCCACGAGCCCAAGAAGGTACAAGTGGAAAAGAATGAGACATAAAATGAGATAAACAACTTTCATTCACGAATATGCCCTCACACCCATCACGGAGCCACAATTAGAGGCAGGACACCCAACAAGACATGTCGCCGATCTTGCAGAGGTCCCCCAGGAGATCATCGTGAGTATACACCCCACAAACGCCACCTTAAGAGCCGTCAATCCGTCGAGTTTGGGTTTAGTGATGAAAGGAGGATTGACAATAAAAGTGCCCTCTCGCACGCGACGTTGGGTACCACAATTCTACAGGTGTAAGAGTATGTCTCCTCAAACACCCAGGCGTCAAAACAGAAGAAGGCCGTAAGAATAATCAAAACACGCAAAAGGTCGGCGGGGAATGACTGTTAGAAAGGAGAAGATGGGTGAGGGGGGAGAAAAATGAAACACAAGGATAAGGAAAAGTCACCCGGCAGAATTCGAGAGGATAGCTGCAGGAGCACAAGGCCACAAAAGGACAGAGGACTGTCCCATGGACCATCACACTCCGGCTGCCGCTCACCAAGCCCCCTCATGGCAGCAACGGGCCGGACAAGGAGGGGAAGAGTCTGGTTGACAGTTAGAAAGACGCAGGTTCGAATCCTCGTCACTGCCCTTGTGGATTTGTTCATTTGATGCATCACATTAGTGTGATCTCTATGTGTGATGATGTAAGGGCGAAGAGGGAGAACGGCCTATTGACATAGCTCGGGTGCAAGGGGGGGGGGGTTGTGTAAAAGTCTGGTTTGTCCCTCGGAGAGGCTACGGGATCCAATAAGTTCAGTAGAACTTCGGTTTCAACCCTTTTAACCCTGTCGTAGCTCAGTCGATTAAGGCAGTGTCTGGGATGCTCCCAGATGCAGGTTCGAATCCTCGTCACTGCCCTTGTGGATTTGTTCAAGGAGAAGATGTCTTGTGGAAGGAACGTGTGTATACGGTGACCGGCTCAGTGACCACTGGTTGGACCAGGATTCGAATACCTGAACTTTAGGGAGTGGTCCGGAGATGACGTTATTGCTTCACGACACCAGCTTCACAACATGCAACTGGATCGCCGAGGAGTGACCTGGGAACCTCGTACCATCGGGGGACAAGCGTCGTGAACAGGAATGTTAAGGTAGATCATTTTATCCTCCAATTACCCTTTGCTGATTAGGCTAGTTAGGCCAGCAAATATATATATATGATATCAGTATATTTATTTGTACACTAGCTGTACCCAGCCACGCGTTGCTGAGCCACAGCAACCTTTTCCTCTCTCCTAGTCCTCCCCTCCATTCCCTCCCTCACTCATCCCATTGTCCTCCCAACCATTCCTCTGTCCCCTCGTCCTCCCAACCTTTCCTCTGTCCCCTCGTCTTCCCAACCATTCCTCATCCCTTTTTCCGCCCAATTATCCCCACGTCCTCCTAACCATTCCTCACTCCACCGTCCCCCTTGTCCTCCCCACTACCTCCCACTCCCCCGTCCCTGTGTCCTCCCTATCATTCCCCCCCTCCCCCGTCCCCTCATCGTCCATTCTATCTCCCACTCCCCTGTCCTCTTGTCCTCCCCATCATTCTCCATTCCCCTGTCCCCTCGTCCCAACCATTCCAAACTCCCCTGTCATCTCGTCTTCCCCCACCATTACCCCTGTCCCTGTCGTCCTCCCTTCCATCCCCCACTCCTGTCCTCTCGTTCTTCCTACCATTTGCCACTCCCTCGTCTGATGATCAAATGATCTGATGTTCCCATCAGAAGAATGGGACCATCAAATGATCTGGGGCTAGATTCACGAAGTTATGCAAACACTTACGAACCTGAACATCTTTTCTCAATCTTTGGTGGCTTTGTTTACAATTATTAAACTGTTAATAAGCTCCGAAGTACCAAGAGGCAGTTTATAACAATAACAACAGTTAATAGGCAAGTTTTCATGTTTGTAACCTGTTTAATAAATGTAACCAAAGCCATCAAAGATTGGGGAAAGATGTACACGTTCATAAGTACTTGCTTAACTGCTTTGTGAATCTGGCCCAGATTTTCCTTTCAATGATATATAAGAAAAAAGTTCAGAAAACGAAATGAAAAATTTATAAAAAAATATACTATACACACAAATGAACGGTATGGTAAACAACACAGCTCAATTCCAATGCAATGTCACACAAAATAATTAAATTGAAAAGAAAATAAATCGAAATTTATGAAAATTCAATTTATCAATGAAATCGGAAATATTGAAATGGAATTGTAACATAATTAGTATAGCCTGTGTTGGTCATATGTGCAACAGATGGCGCTGTTTTTCAAAAACGTATGTATTTACATGTTACAAGGGTGGCATCTACATAGTAGACATATAAAAACTCGCGCGTATTCGAATGGAACTTTGTGTCAAAATTTCAAAGCAATCGGTGAAGAACTTTGGGAGATTACAGCATGTATTGCTCTTACATCCAACAGATAGCACTGTTTTTCAAAATAAACATGTTTTTTCCTATCACAGGTGAGGCATGTATATAGTAGGTATATAAAATGATGTGCCTATTCGCATGCAACATTGTGTCAAAATTTCAAAGAAATTGTTAAAAAGGTTTCGAAGATTTCCCTCATAGGAAAAAAACATGAAAAACACAGTTTTTAAAAAAACTTGTTTTTTACTGTCACAGACGAGACATCTATATAGTATGTAAATAAAAACCCGCTCGGATGCGAATGGAATGTTGTGTGAAAATTTAAAAGCAATCGGTGAAGCACTTTCGGAGATTATCAATTATGAACAAATAAACATTTCCATTTTTATTTAAATAGATTAGCATTAGGATAGGCTGCAGGGCAGGTAGTATTTACGACTGTTGAAGAAGACAGTGTGTGGACGAAATGGCAGTTGCTGAGGAGGAGGCAGACGTTGAAGAATTGGGCCCCCTTTGAGAGGGTGCACTTAAAACGTACAATTATATCTACCCAGCTGACGGAGTTGGTGGAGGTCGTGAGAGGAGAGCTGCCGACGATCTCCAGAATATTTATTATATATATATATATATATATATATATATATATATATATATATATATATATATATATATATATATATATATATATATATATATATATATATATATATTTTTTGTGAGGGTACCACCTCTGGTGGCAATGTGGGGACCCATAGCCTCGGAGAAGAAAATAAAAAGTATTCAGAGGAGACCTTGTGGTTTCTCACTGAACACTAATATTATCTTCTCCTACCACCCCCATTCTTTTGTATGTACACATATATATTTTACTTTATTTGAACTTTGTTACAAAAAAGAAGTTACATATGGGTTACAAAGATGGTTATCATAGGTTGTCGAGTTCCTCCAGCTCCTCAGATGGCAGGCAGGAACCCTGGATGCAGTGCGCATTTCCCCTCTGTATCGCCACACTGAGGCGCTGGAAAAGAAAGCTTGCAGCTCTTGGGTCCCTTGTTGTTTCAATGAGCCTAGAACCCAGTTCCTTCAAAAAGCTGGTAGCACTTTTACCCCAGGCGCCGAGTGTCTCAGAAGCAATGGGGACAAAATTGTAGTGGTGATCCAGTTCACTATACTTACGGGATTTGGCTGCTTCCCTGTGGGTGGCAGCGCCACCTGGTTGTGCAACACTGAGGTTAATGTAGGTGCTAGCCAGGGTTGATACGCACGAGTACTCCCATACCAACTGCTTGCCATTCTTCCAGGGGTTCACTGTGATACCATCCGGGCGACCAATAAGAGCATCAGAGTTACGGGGCGTTAGGTAATGGGCATCGAGCTGTGGTGAGGCTCCTCTTGATGATGTCGTTAACTTCATTGTGCCTCGAGTGCAATCCTCCTGTGCTTTGGCAGAGTAGGCCATGGTGGCCGTACCTGTCAGCCACCACCTCGCCGCAAATACACCTATATCTGGTGTGGATTGGGGCAGCAAGGCGGATATATATATATATATATATATATATATATATATATATATATATATATATATATATATATATATATATATATTATTAAATATGACCGAAAAAGTAAGATTAATAATTCTAACACGAAATTTCTCGATCTTTCGTACGTTTCTTTTCACTGTTGGTGGTAATTCAAAAATTCAAAATAATTAAAAAATTAACCACAAGGTCGCCAACTGGTGTTTTCGGTGTCCAGTAACACTTCAGTGGATTTGTTGAGTTGTGGGAACCTTGGCAAGGACACACTCAATAGATCGGTATATCAGGCAGGTATTTACTTCTATCACTCTCTGCTTTCAGGTATTATATAGCCACAAGAAATATGGAGGGGATGATATAAACACAAATGTATTTTGTATTTTACTTAAAACTCATTCAAAGACATCACAAGGTCATCTCAATAAACAATCAGCTGATCCAGGCGGGAGTCGTTCGTTCCCACGTATAATATACACTCACTAAGGTGGCAACACTCCCCCTCTCGTCACTGTCAAAATCAGCTTGGCGCCTTCCCCCACGCGAATGTTTATTGCTTGTTTCTCTGGCGTCACGCGCGCTGTTTCTTTAAGTTCTCCAAGATCGCCAGAAGTTCGAACACTCGATATTTGCGACAATAGCACGTATTACTTCGCTACACTGATCTTGGGCTCAAACAAATATTTTATATTAAATGTGACAATAGTTCACTGCCATGGTATTACACACTGCCCTTCGTTCAATGATAACTTATGAAGTATTTAACACTGGAGTTCTCAGTATTTCCTTTCGTGGGCGATAACACAATTAATCACTGCACACATGAATGATTATTCGATGCACGAGCATAGACATATATAATATATATAGATAAATCAGACATCAATAAATGGTAATAACATAGTTACTGGGCACATAGCCTAACTTCCAAATACTGGCATAATATTATATATATTCTCTCACTATATGATTACATTAAAGTCTCATGAAAGACATTCTCAACACAGTAAATTCATCAATTACTCCGGGTGCCTGTACACACCAATAATAATCATATATATGTATTGTGAGTACTCTTGATAGTACTACTCTGCACGCTGGTGCCTTACTGTGACATAGGTGAGCCTTGCTCACGACATACAAAATCCTCAGGCTAAATAATATAGCTGAATAATATAGCTGACTAAAGGGGAATTGGGAGGGAAACTAGAACCACCTACTTCCACCTATCCTCCGATGAGAGTTGAGTTGTAGCTCCTGGTCCTGGCTCTTGCCTTGTGTCGGGAACGCCCCCACACACACACTGTCGTTTCCTCCAGGAACTCAATCAATGTCCCACCGTAAGTGCGTCGTCTCCGTGCCTTCTCCCAGCAGGTCCGTGCTCCTCCTCGACTTCTTGTAGGGTTGGAGTCGGTCTCCCGGCCGTCGACTTCTCCCAGCTACGGCTGCCCGCCTACGTCTCGGCTGCAGTCGTTCGGATTCCCGAGTAGTTTCTTTCTTCCTCTGCTTCCCAGTGGCTCTGTTCAGCCACTACGCCGTCACGAATGGGTGAACTGCCTCAGACGTCACATACGTCACTGCACAGACTTCACTTCTTCTTGCACAGTACCTGTCCTGGAGCACTTGTTGCTCAATATCCGTCGATTCCCTCTCTGGTTCAACACATGAACGAAGGAAGACCTCACAGAGTACTGGCAGACTTCAGGTGACGCGTAAAATCCACGGGAGCGGGAAACAACTGTCAAACTGACAGGACCAATCTTCGCACGTCCAACCTCCTTGACGTGTGGTGTCAGACTGTTGGCGCCAACGCGGCGCGCTGACTGGACCCCCCTTCCTTTGTGACGTCACATTCGCCACGGGAGGTTTTCATTGGCTCCCTGTGCCACATTGCTCTCGGTGACCAATCCGGTGTCACTGACGTCACACAGTTTTGGCGGGGAAACAGGAGAGCCAGCGCTATCTTGGCTTCCTAAAGGGCCTAAACCACAGGCCAGAATACTATTGTTTTATAAATTTCTCGGCTCTCCGAGAACACTCCACTCTCCCACATATATCAAATTGATGCCTGCGACGTAGAGAACGCTTGGGTAAAGTGGACATGACTCTTACTGCAGGCGTGGGAGAAATATAAGGGGGGGAACACCGTCACATACCCCTCCCCTTAAAATAAGAGTCATGTCTGGTTAGTGTATGCGGGACAGGGCATCTGCTACTACGTTGTCCTTCCCTTTGATGTGCTTGATTTCCAGCCGGTACTCTTGCAGTAACAACGCCCACCTCGTCAGACGTTGGTTGGAGTTCTTCATTTTGTACAAAAAGGTGAGAGGGTTGTGATCTGTGAATACCAGAACAGGTCTCGCCCCTCCTCCCACGTACACATCAAAGTGTTTCAGGGCCATAACTAGCGCCAATGCCTCCTTCTCAACGGTACTATAGGCCCGCTGGTATTTCACAAACTTCTTCGAGTAGAACGCTACTGGCCTATGTACCTCACTCCTTTCTTGAGCCAACATGGCCCCTATCCCAACGTCGCTGGCGTCTACGTACAGGATGAATCCGGCTGAGAAATCTGGGGATATTAATACCGGGGCCTCCGTCAACAATTTCTTGGTCTTCTCAAAAGACTCTTGGCAGGCCTCTCCCCATCTCCATCGTACATTCTTGGAGAGTAGCTCGGTTAGGGGATGCGCTACCGTGGAAAAATTCCTGCAGAACCCACGATAGTACCCTATCATCCCGAGATATCTTAGCAACTCTTTACGCGTTCTGGGCACGGGGTATTCCTTAATGGCTGATACTTTGTGATCTACAGGGGTGACTTCACCTTGGCCGATGACGAAACCAAGGTACTCCAAGTGGGCCTTCCCAAACTCGCTCTTGGCCAAATTTACAGTCAAGTTAGCCTCCTCTAGCCTTCGAAACAATTCCTTGAGTCTCTCCAGATGCGTCTTCCAATCGTCGGCGTACACGACGATGTCATCGATGTATACTGTGCAGCCTGCGGCACCCCTTAACAACTCATTCATCATACGCTGGAAACAGCTACCGCTGTTTTTCAATCCAAAGGGTAACACCTTGTATTGGTACAGCCCGTCAGGAGTTGCGAAAGCTGATATTTTCCTGGCCTCAGGAGTCATAGAGATCTGGTAGTACCCCTTGAGCAGATCGACCTTGGATACGTACCTTGCACTGCCCACCTGGTCAATGCAATCGCTCACTCTTTGCATGGGGTGAGAATCTGCCACTGTGATGGAGTTCACCCTCCTGTAATCTGTACAAAAGCGGAAGGTACCGTCGCTTTTCCTCACCAACAAGCATGGGGAACTCCACTCACTTTTACTGGGCTCTGCAAGGTCGTTCTCAAGGAGATACTCCACCTCCTTTCTCATCAGCTCTCGCTTTTCCGGGCTCACCCTATATGCGCTCTGCTTGACGGGCCTGGCGTCCCTCAACTCTACTTCGTGCGTTACACTCTTGTGTCGTCGGGGCACGTCAGTAAAGAGGGAGGCATTCTCCCCCAGTAGGTTCGTCTGGTCCGCGCTCTGTTGCCCTTCCAGATGTAGTAGCTTGTCCTCGATCTTCGCCAGACTCTCAGTGTTGGTGAGACGGGTGCCGTCCGCCCTGGACCACTTTCCTTCCTCCTCCGGAAGTTCCTGGTCCACCTGCAAGCACAGAACCGTCTTCTGCTGGGGGTCTCGGGTCACCGTTCCGTCCTGCCTGGCGGCTCCTCCTTCCACAGGGAAGAAGGGCTTCAGGCGGTCTACATGACACACCTGTTTCTTGCGGGGTCTATCCGGCTTCCCAATTTCATACGATGCAGGACCTAACCGCCGCAGCACCTGGTATGGTCCCTCGAACTGCGACTCGGTCACCCTACCTTTACCCGGCAGCAAAACCATCACCTGGGACCCGACCTGGAACTCCCTCGGCTTAGCTCTCTTGTCGTACCACTCCGACATCTTACGCTGCGCCTCCTTCAGATGTTTCCCAGCTAGTTCCTTTGCTAGAGTGAGACGCTCTTTGAACTTTCGGCCATATTCATTCACCGTTCCCACGGTCACTCCCGGTGTCCATTGTTCCTTCAGCATGGACAGAGGACTTCGCACCTCGTGTCCATACACCAGCTGGAAAGGTGAGAATCCTAACGATTCTACCACTGCGTTACGTATGGCAAACAGCGCGGGGTATACTGCCTCATCCCACTCAGCCCCCTGTTCTGTACAGAACACTCTCAGAACGGTCTTCAAGGTGGAGTGGAATCTTTCGATTGCCCCTTGCGACTGCGGTCGGTAGGGCGACGACCGAATCTGAGTCACTCCCCAACCTGTCACCGTCTGTCGGAACCACTTAGACTGGAATATACTTCCGCAGTCTGTCTGAATTTCTCTGGGCATCCCCACCCAAGTGAAAAATCGTTGTAGTTGCCCAGCTACTCCTTTCGACGTCAAACGTCGCATCGGGACGGCTTCTGGAAATCTGGTGGACGCACACATGATCGTCATCAGGTAGGTATTCCCTCGCTTCGTCCTTGGCAACGGACCCACCCCGTCAACCAACAGACGCTCGAAAGCAGGCCCAAACGCCGGAACAGGGATCAATGGGGCCTTCGGTATAGCGGATTGGCTCTTCCCTGCCCTCTGGCACGGTAAGCACGTCTTACAATAACGCCTCACCTCGGCGTCCATACCTGGCCAGTAGAAATGATCCCTGATCCTTCGCAGCATCTTGGTCACCCCCAGGTGACCTGCAGAGTCCACGGAGTGCGACAGGTCCAATACTGCCGCTCTGCACTGGGCCGGCAACACTACCTGGTGCCTCGTACTTAGAGACTCTTTTCCGGCCTCCATCCTCACAGGCCTCCACTGTCTCATCAGCATGCCGTCCTGTATGTAAAAATGAGTAGCCTTCTCAGGACCAACACGTCCTCCTTTGGCCTCACGAATCAATTCGGGGAACTCCATCTGCTGCAACTCTCCAAGTCGAGTGCGGTCTATCCCTAGAGAACTGGTGAGGGTCACCTGCAACTCACCATTCGGGCTGCCTTCACCTTGCGCTCGTTCTCCGGGTCCCATGAAGAGGTGATCGATTCCCAGGCTGCCGGACGTCTCCTCAGCCCCATCAGATCCACAACCTCCTTGTTCTTCGCGCTGTCTCGGCATCACAGCACAAACTGGGAACGCCACCGGGGCGATTCCTTCTCGTCCCCACAGGCGTCTAACACTCCGCCCGTCTCCTTATATTGCTCTAGGCACTCCTCGCCTTTCACGAGATTCGGGAGGACATATCCTCCACATGCGTCATTTCGCAAGATGACCTGTGCCTCCATCTTGGGCATTGATGCACAGACCCCCACCACAAGGGTCTGGCAGCCATAATCAGAATTCAGAGTCACCCGGTGTAGGGGCATCCTCACTGGGCCTCCCACAGTGGTCACACTTGCCACCCCCACACTGGTACTCTCGTAACCCTCGGGGAACAGGGTTTCACTCACCAGGGTAAAATCTGCCCCAGTGTCTCTTAATATCTTCACCGGGATGGGGTCTGCGTCCCCCATCCTTACGGTTCCCTGACACACGAATGGGTGAACTCTCTTCTCCCCACTCAGTACGGGTTCATCCCGCACCCTCTCGGCCATCTGGTCCTCGAACCTCACTAAAGCAACGTTCCCCCGCTGCTTAGGACGTCTGCATTTCCGCGCGACGTGTCCGAATATTCCGCAATTGTAACAGTGTATCTTCCTCGTCGGAGACCATCTGCCACCGCTCGCCTTAGCACTGCCTCCAGAGGCCGTCGCTCCCTGTGTCTTTCTCGCACCATTTGTCGACTCCTTTGTCGCAGCAACAGCTCCTGAGCTCTCAGCTTGGTACTTCTTTATCGGCTCCACAGCACCCTTCGATCCTCTGTGGTCCCCACTCGAGAACTGGGACTTGGGGGAACTCGCTCCTGACCTCCATCTATCCGTCCTCCTATAATTTCTACCGTTTCCGGAGTATACAGGTTGTCTGTGCTGTCCCTCTCGGCGTGGGCGTAAGGCTTCTTCCAGCATGTCGGCTCTGTCGGCTGCGGCCCTCAGGTCCTTTATGTCCGCCTCCTTTACTCTCACCCTGATCTCAGGAGAGAGCACGGACATAAACTTTTCCATGACCATTAGCCCCTTGACCTCTTCAACTGACCTCGCTCCTTCAGAGTCCAGCCACTTAAGGAACTTTCTCTCCATGTCCCTCGCCGTCTCCGCATAAGATTTTCCTGGCGAACGGGTACATTCCCTAAACCTCTTCCTGTAACATTCCGGCGTGAGCTTGAAAGAATGGAGCACAGCTCTCTTTACCGCATCGTAGTTGGTGCACTCTTGGAACTCGAGCATATTGTAGGCTTCACGAGCTTCACCGGTGAGCCTACCCTGAACTAGTTCCGCCCACTCCGCCCTCGGCCACCTCTTCAAAGCAGCAACCCTTTCGAAGTGGTCGAAGAAACTTTCGGCTTCATTTGGTACAAAGACCGGCAGATCTCGCTCCCTCACTCGTCGGTCTTCCTGTTGCGGCGGAGCAGGTGCACCTAGTTCTAGTTCAGCTCGCTTCAGCTCCACATCCCTGTTAGCTTCTATCTCCTGCTGTCTCATCCTAGTTTCTCGCTCGTGTTCTTCCCTGCGCAGCTGTGCTTCTCGCTCTTGTTCTTCCCTGCAAAGCTGTGCTTCTCGCTCTTGTTCTTCCCTGCGCATCTGTGCTTCTCGCTCCTGTTCTTCCCTGCGCAGCTGTGCTTCTCGCTCCTCACGCTTCAGCTGTGCTTCAGCTTCTCGCTCTTCTTTGCGCTGCTGTGCCTCTCGCTCCTCACGCTTCAGCTGTGCTTCAGCTTCTCGCTCTTCTTTGCGTTGCTGTGCCTCTTCTCTCCTCAGCTGCGCTTCTCGCTCTTCTCTGTGCTGCTGTGCTTCCAGCTGCAGCTTCATTATCTCCAGCTTAACGCTGTGCCTGCTGCCGCTGGATCCCCTGCTGCTCCCACCAATGCTCAGGTGTTCTCCCACACTGGCAGGTGTTTGTGGCCGTTCCTCCCCCAAAGCTTCGTCTCGTGCCCTGAGCTGTGCCATTATCTCCAGTCTTCTTTCTCCCACTATGGGAGATCTCAGCTTTATTCCAAAATGGTCTGCTATTGCCTGTAACTGCGCCTTGGTGCACTCCTCCAGCACCTGTTCAGCTCTAGTGTCAATGAACCTTGTCACTTTATCATCCTCCATCTTGTGCTATGAGTGATAACCTGTACCTGATATCTAATACCACTGCCAAGTACCACAACTGCAACCTTTATTTCGATCGTTATCCTGGCGAGGTCGCCAATGTTGGGGATCCTCGGTGAGCAACCGTATCAGTACTTATCCTGGCAAGATCGCCAATGTTGGGGATTCTCCACTCTCTCTGGTGGTGTGAGCAACAGTTATACTCAAGGTCACTCACCGTAGCCCTGCGGGTCTTCGCTCTATCCTCGCGGCGCCACTGTACGCCAGGAGGGTATCCCAGTCAATCCCAACCGGCCTCTGATTGAGAAGGAGTGGGAACACAACTCGTTCACTTAACTGTTATGTGCCCGCCCCAACAATAGGGCTCTACTATTAACCACAAGGTCGCCAACTGGTGTTTTCGGTGTCCAGTAACACTTTAGTGGATTTGTTGAGTTGTGGGAACCTTGGCAAGGACACACTCAATAGATCGGGATATCAGGCAGGTATTTACTTCTATCACTCTCTGCTTTCAGGTATTATATAGCCACAAGAAATATGGAGGGGATGATATAAACACAAATGTATTTTGTATTTTACTTAAAACTCATTCAAAGACATCACAAGGTCATCTCAATAAACAATCAGCTGATCCAGGCGGGAGTCGTTCGTTCCCACGTATAAGATACACTCACTAAGGTGGCAACACTCCCCCTCTCGTCACTGTCAAAATCAGCTGGGTGCCTTCCCCCGCGCGAATGTTTATTGCTTGTTTCTCTGGCGTCACGCGCGCTGTTTCTTTAAGTTCTCTAAGATCGCCAGAAGTTCGAACACTCGATATTTGCGACAATAGCACGTATTACTTCGCTACACTGATCTTGGGCTCAAACAAATATTTTATATTAAATGTGACAATAGTTCACTGCCATGGTATTACACACTGCCCTTCGTTCAATGATAACTTATGAAGTATTTAACACTGGAGTTCTCAGTATTTCCTTTCGTGGGCGATAACACAATTAATCACTGCACACATGAATGATTATTCAATGCACGAGCATAGACATATATAATATATATAGATAAATCAGACATCAATAAATGGTAATAACATAGTTACTGGGCACATAGCCTAACTTCCAAATACTGGCATAATATTATATATATTCTCTCACTATATGATTACATTAAAGTCTCATGAAAGACATTCTCAACACAGTAAATTCATCAATTACTCCGGGTGCCTGTACACACCAATAATAATCATATATATGTATCGTGAGTACTCTTGATAGTACTACTCTGCACACTGGTGCCTTACTGTGACATAGGTGAGCCTTGCTCACGACATACAAAATCCTCAGGCTAAATAATATAGCTGAATAATATAGCTGACTAAAGGGGAATTGGGAGGGAAACTAGAACCACCTACTTCCACCTATCCTCCGATGAGAGTTGAGTTGTAGCTCCTGGTCCTGGCTCTTGCCTTGTGTTGGGAACGCCCCCACACACACACTGTCGTGTCCTCCAGGAACTCAATCAATGTCCCACCGTAAGCGCGGCGTCTCCGTGCCTTCTCCCAGCAGGTCCGTGCTCCTCCTCGACTTCTTGTAGGGTTGGAGTCGGTCTCTCGGCCGTCGACTTCTCCCAGCAACGGCTACCCGCCTACATCTCGGCTGCAGTCGTTGGGATTCCCGAGTAGTTTCTTTCTTCCTCTGCTTCCCAGTGGCTCTGTTCAGCCACTACGCCATCACGAATGGGTGAACTGCGTCAGACGTCGCATACGTCACTGCACAGACTTCACTTCTTCTTGCACAGTACCTGTCCTGGAGCACTTGTTGCTCAATATCCGTCGATTCCCTCTCTGGTTCAACACATGAACGAAGGAAGACCTCACAGCGTACTGGCAGACTTCAGGTGACGCGTAAAATCCACGGGAGCGGGAAACAACTGTCAAACTGACAGGACCAATCTTCGCACGTCCAACCTCCTTGACGTGTCGTGTCAGACTGATGGCGCCAACGCGGCGCGCTGACCGGACCCCCCTTCCTTCGTGACGTCACATTCGCCACGGGAGGTTTTCATTGGCTCCCTGTGCCACATTGCTGTCGGTGACCAATCCGGTGTCACTGACGTCACACAGTTTTGGCGGGGAAACAGGAGAGCCAGCGCCATCTTGGCTTCCTAAAGGGCCTAAACCACAGGCCAGAATACTATTGTTTTATAAATTTCTCGGCTCTCCGAGAACACTCCACTCTCCCACATATATCAAATTGATGCCTGCGACGTAGAGAACCTTGGGTAAAGTGGACATGACTCTTACTGCAGGCGTGGGAGAAATATAAGGGGGGGAACACCGTCACAATATATATATATAATGTGTGTGTGTGTTCATGTAGCTTTTTGGTAGTAAATATCATACATTTTTACTGACATGTTTGAGTGTGCCTCCGTATTATCTCCACGAGCATACACGAGTAATATTATAGCCAAACCTATTGAACAGTAAGATTTTATATGGAAATTTCCAAGTGGCTGGGGGGTATTAGCATTGGAATAGGCTGCAGGGCAGGCATTTATGTCTACACAGACATTTATAGACATACCGTAGGCTGGTAGTCCTGTTTCAATGCTGTAAGAGCAGCAACACCTTTGCTAGCAGACAACATACTGCATAACAACTGAACTGCATTGCTGGGGTGCATAGATATCAACCCAGCTGGTGACCTTGTTAGACAGTATAGATTCGCAGGTGTGGAAGAGAGATCTGCAACCATTTTGTTACGGTGGGCTGGACTCAGAGGAAGAGCTGTTGAAGGTATACTTGAGTCTTCCATCACTCCTTGTCATGTTCATAGAAAACGGTACCATCCGTTTGTTTGTGCTGCGGTTCGGATGCTAGCAAGAGATAAACAAGAGAGGGCAAACACAATACACCGCCCTGCGGTGCGGCAAGTCTCCCTACAACACACACCTAGGCCCGAAGGTCGGCCATCTTGGCGCGCGGATTGAACGCTCCTGGCTGGACTTTCTTTCCACACCTTACCTGGAACTCATCTTTGAATTCAGCTGGCTTCTTTGGGCCAGTGTGTGCTCACTGAAGCTACCCAGGGGCTCACAGGACCGGGGGAGGCTGGAGCCTCCCTAATGGATGCCTCCCCGAGCGGGGGCGCCATGGATGTTGACAGCAAGTCCCAGAGAGGAAAACGTCTGCTGGAAAATGAGTCGGCTGATGCTGCCCCAGAGCGAGATGCTAAGAGGATGTCTTCCCCTTCAAAAGACCTTAGTCTTGTGGTACCCCGTTCCTCGTTTGTGGTAGTCCTAATCCAGTCAGAATCAGGTCAGTGCGTCTTTGCAAATCCTCGTACCTTAGGTGCAGCAATCGAGGCTCCCATATTGTGGCCACATTGCCTGACTGAGACCATACGTACCCTGGGTAGGGGTGCAGCACTGAAGCTACATATCAGAAAGGAGGCTCTATCACACATCTGTGTATCCGACATTATTAAGTTGGGGGACTGGCCTGTCAGGTGCCGACAGGTATTGTCGCAGGAGGAGTCTCGGGCCCGGTATGGGAAGATTGGCCCAATTGACCAGAGTGTAGATGTGGATGACATCCAGGCCGCTCTGCAGGTATTAGGGGGTGCATTAGCGAGATTATTGGAAGTTACCAGGATTCGCGGAGCAGCAAGGCCGACATCCATGGTCCGTGTAAAGTTCGATGGGCACCTCCCTGACCGAGTGGCGCTACACAGGACCTCGTATCAGGTTCAACCCTACAATTTCCCTGTGTTACGATGTTACGCTTGTCATCTATTGGGCCACAGTCGCCTGACCTGCCGTAATGCAGCACGTTGTGCAAACTGCGGCCAAACAGGCCATTCAGAAAGAGATAACGGTGGGTGCTCTGCTGCACCTCGCTGCTTTTATGCCATGGCCATCATAAGGTTATGTCTAAGAGTTGCCCTGTATATCTTGAGGCCCTCCAGTTAGACATCGATCATAAAACAGCGGGGACACCTCGACATGAGCTGTTCCAGAAGTTGTGCACCCTCAATCAGCCTATCGCTTCTTCTCGCCTCCAGGTTCCCCTTGGTCGAGCCTCTTCACAAGTAGGAACTAGCAGACGCTCTTGCCTGTCCCAGTCACATGCCTCATACGCCCAGGTTGCTAATCGATTTTCCCTCCTGGGTAGCCTTGACATTGACGGAAACTCATCCACGATACAGACATGGACGCTCAGTCTCGGCCGGAGCCTAGCGCTCGTCACCCTCCTGCCTCTCCTCAAAGAAGCCAACACCGGCGTCGTCGACAAACCCATCGATCAGGAGGTACTGCTCCAACAGACAGTCCTGATAATCCTCTGGTCCCCCAGGCACTTTCCCAAGGGATTTTGACACCGGGGGAACATGAGGCCCAGAGTGAGGCTCCCACCAGTCGCAGACGCAGTCAAGAGAATTCGCGAGCCGACCACCGCTTCCGTCAGGCAGAGAGAAGCATAGATCAACATCCTCTGGACTGGAAGTGATTGATACCACACATTTTACTTACTTTGTATGAGGGTTTTATGGCTTTTTCTAGTGGTTCCCCCTTTGGAGACGTCTGTGCACTGGTGGTAAAAAAAATAGCGGTTGTATTTCAGGGATAATGGCGCGCCATCCAGAGAATACTGTGGTGTTTTGGAATGCCCGCTCCCTTTTTAAGAAGACGCAATTAATATGCAATTTTATCGCCAGTGCACCACCGTTGATCGTGGGACTCTGTGAGACTTGGCTTACAGACGATCTTTCCTTCACAGTGTCGGGGTATTCGGTCTATAGACAAGATCGGCCAGTACGGGGTGGAGGGGGACTTGCCCTCTTGGTCAGGGACTCAGTTCCCAGCTCCTTGCTCCAGATTCACTCCTTCCCGGGTGGACATTTAGAATTCATGGCAGTAAAGGTGTCCCTCTCCCATGGGTGGGGCACCTTTGGAGTTCTGTATAACCCTTGTCTACCGGTAACGAAGAAGGAACTAGAACACTATTTTGGTCAGATCACAGACACCTGCCTCGTCATGGGTGACTTTAACGCTAGGCACTCATCATGGAAACCCATGCTATCGGGTCGCCACCACAACATGGCCGGCCGAGCCCTATTTCAGTTTCTCCTTGACTCCCCAAACCTCTCCTTACTGACACCGCCAGGTTTGGGAACTCAGATAGACCCGCTAAATGGCCATACTTCAACACTCGATCTTTGCATTGGAAGAGGCCCCTTCACGATGGCGCAGATATGGACTGGGCCTGGTTGATACCTGGTTGATTACCTGGTTGATGGGGTTCTGGGAGTTCTTCTACTCCCCAAGCCCGGCCCGAGGCCAGGCTCGACTTGTGAGAGTTTGGTCCACCAGGCTGTTGCTTGGAGCGGCCCGCAGGCCCACATACCCACCACAGCCCGGTTGGTCCGGCACTCCTTGGAGGAATAAATCTAGTTTCCTCTTGAAAATGTCCACGGTTGTTCCGGCAATATTTCTTATGCTTGCTGGGAGGACGTTGAACAACCGCGGACCTCTGATGTTTATACAGTGTTCTCTGATTGTGCCTATGGCACCTCTGCTCTTCACTGGTTCTATTCTACATTTTCTTCCATATCGTTTACTCCAGTACGTTGTTATTTTACTGTGTAGATTTGGTACTTGGCCCTCCAGTATCTTCCAGGTGTATATGATTTGATATCTCTCTCGTCTTCTTTCTAGTGAGTACATTTGGAGGGCTTTGAGACGATCCCAATAATTTAGGTGCTTTATTGCGTCTATGCGTGCCGTATATGTTCTCTGTATTCCCTCTATTTCAGCAATCTCTCTTGCTCTGAAGGGGGAAGTGAGTACTGAGCAGTACTCAAGACGGGACAACACAAGTTACTTGAAGAGTACAACCATTGTGATGGGATCCCTGGATTTGAAAGTTCTCGTAATCCATCCTATCATTTTTCTGGCTGTCGCAATATTTGCTTGGTTATGCTCCTTAAACGTTAGGTCGTCAGACATTATTATTCCCAAATCCTTTACATGCTGTTTTCCTACTATGGGTACATTTGATTGTGTTTTGTACTCTGTATTATGTTTAAGGTCCTCATTTTTACCGTACCTGAGTACCTGGAATTTATCACTGTTAAACATCATGTTATTTTCTGATGCCCAGTCGAAAACTTTATTAATATCAGCTTGAAGTTTTTCAATGTCCTCAGCCGAGGTAATTTTCATACTGATTTTTGTGTCATCTGCAAAAGATGATACGAAGCTGTGACTTGTATTTTTGTCTATATCTGATATGAGAATAAGGAAAAGCAGCGGTGCAAGGACTGTACCCTGAGGTACAGAGCTTTTCACTGCACTTGGACTAGATTTTATATGGTTGACAGTTACTCGCTGAGTCCTATTTGACAGAAAACTGAGTATCCAGCGTCCTACTTTACCGGTTATTCCCATTGACTTCATTTTGTGTGCTATCACGCCATGGTCACATTTATCGAAAGCCTTTGCGAAGTCCGTGTATATCACATCAGCATTCTGTTTCTCTTCTAATGCCTCAGTGACTTTGTCGTAGTGCTCAAGTAGCTGTGAGAGGCACGATCTTCCCGCTCGAAATCCATGTTGGCCTGGGTTGTGAAGGTCATTGGTCTCCATGAAATTGGTGACCTGACTCCTAATCACTCTCTCAAATACTTTTATGATGTGCGATGTTAGTGCAACTGGTCTATAATTTTTTGCCAATGCTTTGCTCCCACCCTTGTGTAGACGGGCTATGTCTGCTACTTTAAGTGCATCTGGTATCTCCCCAGTGTCCAAGCTCTTCCTCCACACTATACTGAGTGCCTGTGCTACCGGCACTTTGCATTTCTTTATAAATATTGAATTCCATGAGTCTGGACCTGGGGCCGAGTGCATGGGCATGTTTTCAATTTCTTTTTCAAAATTTAGTGCGCTCGTGTTATATCAGTTATATTTACAGGGGTTTGAATATCCCGCATAAAGAAATTGTCTGGATCTTCCACCTTCATGTTGTTTATTGGAGTGCTAAACATGTCCTCATACTGCTTTTTTAGGATTTCACTAATTTCTTTGTCATCCTCCGTGTATGAACCTTCACTTGTACGAATAGGTCCAATACTGGCAGTGGTTTTTGCTTTTGATTTCGCATATGAGAAGAAATATTTTGGATTTTTCTTTATTTCCTGAATGGCTTTCTGTTCTAACTGCCTTTCTTCAGTTTCATATGAGTGTTTCAATTTCCGCTCGATTTCTTCAATCTCCCTATTTAAATTATTCCTTCTTTGACGGGAAATTCGTGTCTGCATAAGCAGTTCCGTTATTTTTTTTCCTGCGTTTATAGTGTCGTCTGCGTTCTCTTTCTACGTTAGATCTCTTTCTGGCTTTCCTCAAAGGAACATATTTCAGACAGACTTGATACGCTTCTGAAGTCAGTTTTTTTATTCCTTCTGTAGGACTTGTATTACTTGGAACAGTTCCCCATGGAATGTTTGTAAGTTCCCTGTTTATTATCTACCAGTCTATCCTTTTATTATTAAAATTGAATTTACTGAATAGCCCCTCTCGCTTTATCAACGTTTTAGGTCTATTCTGAGTATTGATGGTCGTTTGCACTTCAATGAGCTTGTGATCTGAGTATGTGGAATCTGATATCGTAATGTCTCTGATAATGTCTTCATTGTTCGTAAAGATCAGATCTAGAATATTTTCATTTCTCGTTGGCTCCGATATCTGCTGATTGAGTGAAAATTTGTCACAGAATCTAAGTAGTTCTCTAATCTGTGGTTGGTTAGGTCCTGATAGATTTCCTGGTATAATATTATTGTTTGCTATTTTCCACCTGAGACTAGGCAATTTGAAGTCACCTAGGAAGATAATATCAGGTATCGGGTTCTCCAAATTATCAAGGCTATTCTCTATTTTGCTTATCTGTTCTGTGAATTCCTCAGCCGTTGCATCTGGAGGTTTGTATATTAGTATAATCACTAAATTTATTTTCTCTATTTTTAATCCCAGTACCTCTACCACCTCATTTGTAACGTTTAGGAGCTCCGAGCATACAAGGTCTTCCCTAATATACAGACCCACTCCTCCATGTGACCTAATTTTCCTATTACACCTGTATAGGTTATATCCTGGAATCCAGATCTCACTGTCCAACAATTCCCCTGCATGGGTTTCTGTGAAAGCTCCAAATACTGCATTTGACTCCGTGAGGAGGCCATTTATGAACTGTACTTTGTTGTTTGTTCTTGTTTTCAGTCCTTGTATGTTGGCAAAGATGAATGAGGTTACTCTATTTGTGATAGTTTGAATGGGAGACTTTTTCGGCAAGTCCATTATTCGTGGACATAATGAGTTTGTTCTGACCAGTACTGATTGTTGTAGGGCAGTTTTCTGTCGTAGTTGTAGTTCCCTTTCGGTGGGTAATTGTATCTGTAATTCTGGAATGCAAGTGGATCTGGCATCCAGTTCCATACATTCTCCATGCTGCTCCTTTTGAATTCTCTGCCGGTCTGGTATAAAAAATTTATAGAGTTTCCTCCAAATTCATTATCCTGCTTGCCACTCTTTATGTAGCGTTCCGTGCCTTTCACGTGAAAGTGTGGGCAGCTGAGGTCATAGCATTTTCTGTCCTCCAGTGAGGTTTGGCACATGTCAGGATGGAAAAACCTACATATTGATCCAAATCGACACTCACCTTTCCTAAGCATATTTAAACATTTTTTGGGATGTTGGTAACTGCATTCTAATCCTTTCTTATTACCAGCATATCTATGTCTGCATATGCCCTTTGCATAAAATTTGCATAAGTCTGTCCTTCTGTTCTGAATTGCTCTATCGGGAACCGTCGTAGTGTCTGTACCTATCGAGCTGTCAGTACTGTCTGTTACACTTTCTAGTTTACTGTCATCTACATCCTGGCCTACTGAGTCAGAGTTTACAACTTCCTGAGTTTCAGCCTCAGTTTCATCCCTGACTATATCCTCCACCCCTTGTATATTAGAATTTTTGTTCCTTTCCCACTCCTTCTGGATGGCTGGTAGGCTTCCAATGAATGATGTTTTCCGATCATGCGTCATGTTATCTAGAAGGTTTTTTAGGATATTCCAAGCTGGCAGGTCATTTTTACACACCCAGAGCAATTGGCCAGGTCTCAGTGCCGTAGTGTTACTCACTCCTGTACAAGCCGAATGGAATCTAGTCTTACAGATATAACATTCAATTCCCGTTACCTTCGTCTTTAAGAAGTTGTTACAGTGGCCACCAATTTGTTTATTTACTCCCATATTGCCTTGTTTTGTTGTATATATCTATATATTTATAATATTATATGTATATTGTATATTTGTAACAATATATATGTATATATATTTATATGTTTAATATTTATAATATTATATGTATACCGTATATTTGTAATATTATGTATGTTATTTTGTTCAAACTTTATGGCAAGTACTTAGCGTAGGTAGCGAGGCTGGTCCCCCGGTCAGTACAGGTGACCTCTTGTGGCCCAGGTTGATGTCACCAGTTTCCAGTTACCCGATTTATAACCACTGATGCCGCCTCTTGCCACTATTTTATATTTCTAGTATTCTATATTC
Source organism: Procambarus clarkii (assembly GCF_040958095.1). NCBI lineage: Eukaryota > Metazoa > Arthropoda > Malacostraca > Decapoda > Cambaridae > Procambarus > Procambarus clarkii. The sequence continues at coordinate 38,417,795 of NC_091185.1, read as the reverse complement.
TATCCAGGCCGTACCTGGATAGTAATCACCTGCCCATCGTCATCTCCTTCGGGGGCACTGTTCGGCCTACTTTGACCTCCCGTAGATCCAAATGGATCTTCTCGGAAGAGGGGTGGCATGGCTATGAGGCGGATGACTGGTTGACCCTTCCCCCAGTTACTGCAGATCTCCATGGGTCAGCAGATGCTCTCTCTGAGTCCCTCTTCAGTGTAGGCTCTCGGCATTTCAGGAGGACTAGTGGACAGACAACCAATCCTTCCCGCTGTGGGGCACCGTGGTGGACTCCTGAATGTCGGCAGGCAGTACTGGACCGGTGACGTGCGTGGAATTCGTGGCTGCGCCACTCTACTCCACTGCAGCGGCAGACCTTCCGCAGGGTGGATGCCAGGTGTAGACGAACAGTCCTCCTTGCCAAACGCAAGGCCTGGGCTGATTACTGTGCCTCTCTCCGATTCGACTCCTCCTCTGTGGGAGCCTGGGCCTTTGTTCGTAAGATGACAGGTAGGTACTCCCGGCCTACCATCCCACTCAGAGACCCCAGTGGTAATGGGGGCCTGGGGGAAGTACAAATAGCCGAACTCTTGGCTGACCACTTTGAAGATGTTTACCGTTCTCCGCTCCTCTCTGTGAGTTCCATAGGTTGGGGCTCCCGACAGGGTATAGGACTAGCTCAGGACCTGGATCGGCCATATACATCTGTTGAGCTGAAGGACGCTCTGTCACTATCTAGGTCGGGCACTATGCCAGGGATAGACAACGTCCCATATGAATTTGTTCGGAGGGCACCCAAGAACCTTCAGTCCCACCTCCTTTATTTCTACAACGCCTGTTGGTCCTCTGGTGTCTTCCCTGCCCCGTGGAAACACGCCATTCTTCTACCATTGTCTAAGTCAGGGAAGGATCCGTCTGTCCCGAGTTCATATCGGCCCATAAGTTTGCTTCCATGTCTCGGGAAACTGATGGAACATCTTGTTCACACCCGGCTACAATGGGTGGTGGAAACCTCAGGTCTTCTACCTGAGGGTATCAGTGGATTTCGGCCGGGAAGAAGCACGATGGACTGCCTCCTCTCCTTGGAACATCGAATAATGGACACTTATCGCCGGAGAAGAGTGCTCCTTCCAGCATTCTTCGACATCAAGAGTGTATTTGACTCTGCTTCTCATTCTGCTGTCCTTCAGAGTCTGGCTCGACTAGGTCTCTCGGGTCCGGCGTTAAGGTGGTTCCAAAACTATCTACAGGGCCGCTCAATCAAAGTGGCGGTTGGTGGAGTCGTCTCTACGTCCCGCCCTGTCTCGCGTGGTGTCCCTCAGGGAGCAATTCTGAGCCCACTACTATTCTCTATTCTTCTGTCTGATCTCCCTGTATTCCGGGGGGTTCAGGTTTTAGCCTATGCCGATGATGTAACCCTCGTGGCGGATGGTGCCACTCTCCTAGAGGCACAAGGCTCCTTGCAAAATGCCGTGACTGTGTTCTCAGCAATTGTGCTGGGGAAGGGGCTCTCCATTAACCCTGTGAAAAGTTGCATCACGAGCTTCACCTGGACCCGCTTACCAGACCAGCCAGTGGTGACCCTCGGGGGCTGTCGTCTCCCGATCGCTACCGAACACAGGTGGCTGGGGGTCGTTCTAGATAGCCCTCGGCTGACGTGGAGGCATCATGTCGACTACCTTCGGGCCTCATGCCTTCGTCGCGTGAACATCATGAAACGGGTCTCTGGTGCAGCATGGGGGGCTTCAAGGGAGTCGCTCCTAGCTCTCTACAAGGCCTTCATTCATAGCAAGATCATGTATGCGAGTGAAGTCTATGGCTCAGCAGCAGTATCTGTTTTGGCAAGGCTTGATCCCATTCAAAATGGTGCCCTTCGCTCAGCGTTAGGAGCTATGCCCTCCTCGCCAGTTCTTTCTCTCCATGCCGAGTCGGGGCTATGGCCCCTGAGCTTTCAACGTCTTCTCGCCCACTGCCGCCAACTTCAACGGATAGTGCATCTCCCTGCTACCCATCCACTTACTCGCCTCCAGCTCGAGGCTAACTGGTGGAATGTGCCGGCTGGACACTCCAGACGCCGTCAGTTGCCTTTCGTCGTCCGGGCCTTGGATGCATATTCACAGTTTTCCCTTCCCGTCCCTGTACTCACCCCTGGCCCGATCATCTCACCGGTGCCTCCGTGGGCAGAAGAGGTCATTCGGGTTTCTGTCGACTTTTCCAAGCCTCCTCGTCGGAAGAGAGATTTAGAGGGTTTGGCCCCTTTAATTTTTGCAGACTTACGAGCCTCCTTATACCCTGGATACTTAGAGGTTTACATGGATGGGTCCCGCAAAGATCAGCCACCATCTACATCTGCGGCAGCATACTTTGCTCCTTTTTCTTTCTGTCAGACGTGGAAACTCTCCCCTGCTCATTCGTGCCTGGCCGGGGAACTGGTTGCAATCTTACTAGCCTTACGACTCCTTTGACAAGTTTCAGGGCCCTTTGCAGTGGTTTTCTATGTGGACTCAGTTACAGCCCTACATCTGATATCATCTCGGCATCCACGAGTCCATCGTCATACTGTGTCACAGATCCATGGAGAACTGCTGTCATACTCTGGTACTCCAGGTTGGTCCATCTATCTCCAATGGGTTCCGTCACATGTCAGTATTAAAGGCAGTGAGGTGGCCGACGCAGCAGCAGGGATGGCGCATGCTCTTCATGACTCTACAAATGTGCCTCTAGACCTTTCCGAAATTCTCCCGCAACTCCGGGCGGCTTGCCTCGCGATTTGGGAGGCAATGATGGAGCCAGCACTCAGGTCCTCCTCTTTGGCGGGTCTACGGGAGGATTCCACCCCGCGTCCATAGTAGGGAAATATGTGACTAGAGCGACGCGCGCCACCTGCCCAGGTGGCACTCTTGAGTGCCAGCTGGGCAGGTGTGTCGCGTCGCTCTAGTCACAGCGTGTCGCTCTAGTCACAAGGGTTTTTGGGGGGATTTTCCCGGAAGTTTGGCGCGTGTCGGACGCGGTCTTGAGTGGCAGCTGAGCAGGTGTGGCGCGTCGGTCTAGTCACAAAGGGTTTGGGGGGAATTTCCCGGATAGGTTTCCCGGATGTTATGACGCGTGGCTTCCGGCCAGGCGTCACTTGAGAGAGTCATGTTGGGTAGGGGCTGGAAGCTAAGTGGATGGTATGTGCTCATGTAGGGAGGAGGAGGAGTATGTAGGTTATGTTGTGAAGGGAGGGAGGAGCCCCCATACCTGAGAGGATATCAATGACGTCCATTAGTTCTCCCCCTACATGGGCAGGAAGTGTTGAGGGGAGCGTGAGAGACCAGGGTCTTAAGATTGGAGGGGGAGAAGGAGGGGAAAGGGAGGTAACAGCTGGCAGTGGGTTTGTGTGTGAAAGTGGTCATTATTTTTTCTTAAAGAATGACAGTTTTATGTACCCTCCCTGCTTCCAGAGCGCTAAGGATATGTGGGCTATACCTACCACGTAGCTATGAGGAGTGACACCACATGTCCACATGGGTTACCTCTTCAAAGGCTGCGGTCTAACTGATGCGAATGTCATCAACCTCTAACATAGTCAGTCAGTCATGCCCCCCCCCCAACCCCCCACTCCCCCCCCTCCATCCACATAGCAGGACATACCCACATACCATCACCACCACCACACTGCTGGGAGTGACAGCAATATGGCATACCATACTCTCTCATGACACAGCTCACACCGGCACATAGCATTGAGTGTGACAATGTTCTTTCTCAAAGGTGAGCCATGAGCGCAACATACAAATTCCAAAATGCAGTCCTGGGAGTTTGACACACATTCATTAACAAGCTATCTGATTATTTATACAGCTTCTCTCTCTCTACATTATATGTGGGTTACATAATGTGTCAAGAACTACCTACGTGATGCTAAACAGTCCAATCTCACACAAGGCAGTCATATGGGCAGTAAAGGCTTGCAGAGACGCATAAAGGAGTCCAGGACTGAACCCCAACAATTCATTTTTAGCTAAGCAAGTTACAATCATGACGAGCTAGTTACAAAATTAAATAAAAGTCAACACATCGTCACAGAGACGCGATCTCTACCTACAAATTGTTCTTGTTAAATGTGATCACAACATCTGCTGGCCCAAATAAATATCATTGAAATGTATGTGTGTCTCCATCACCTCTTCTTCCTACATCCATTACTGCTGTGCAGACCTTGTAACACACAACGGCGTTATCATAGCAAGACAATGTCATAGAATGTTCAAGACTCCTGAATGAATGAACCGGCAGTCCCTCTCGCCGAGGTCTAACCTTCGCGGCGGTTTGAGACGTTGTGAGATGGACAAGGTAATGGGGTGGCCTTACCCTCTCTCCATCCCCTCCACCAAACCCCTACCCCCTCCCAGACCGGATGTTCTGTGCAAAACCTTAGTATTATAACCTTGTATCGCAATGTGACCAACATGGTATCATCATTCTTTGCTCAAATAGCATTTTTTTAAGAATATCCAGTCATAAGCTGGTCTTCAATCTTATTATTATAACAAATTATAATTTGTTGTAAACACAACTGTGTGGGATATACATAGCAGTCAGTGGTTTCTCTCTCTCTCTCGCTCTCTCTCTCTCTCTCCAGATCATTTAATAGTTGGGGAAAGTACCATCATTTCCTTTCTCCTGCTGCCGCTGTTCACGTATCTTTTTCCATTTCACTTAGACTGATAGCGCATCAGAGGATGGTCACTAATGTCAATTTTCGAGCCCCCATCACTCTCACCCTTATAACCTTGTAAGGTAACACGACCAATATGGTAACTTCGTTCTTTGCCCAATATCATTTTAAGAGTAACGAGCAACTTTCTGTCCAATGTCTGAATAATGAAATGTACACCATGTTTAACCATTACATCCAATCACAATAAAAGATTAGCACAAGCTTGTTTAGTTCTTGTATCACATAACGTAACATAAGCGTTTATTCAACAACTGATAGACATAGCATAATATAGCTTCATATTCACTGTGGTAAAATAAACATACACATCACGGTCAGTCCTCGCTTTACCTGAAATGTGCTGTTCATTCTCTATCCATTAGGCGAGTAAACATATATATGACAATATGGGAAAACACAGTCTTGATACTATTATTAAATTGTCTTGTTCATTATCCCCGAGTTCAAGGCTGTCTCTCTTAAGACCTACATCATCCAATGTAAACACCAATCGATGAGAATAAGACCGGGTGAGTCGATAGTGAAATAGCTCTGGACTATGGCTATTTTCAGTTCATGTAACACAGTCCATGTAGCGTAATGGGAAAACAGTCTTTCTACTGCCTACATAAATAGCGTTTGAAAATGTATGCAAGTCTAGACGAACTCCTATAGCCCTTACATTCTAAACACAAATAAAATATTAGCACACGATTGCATCGCATTATATCATCATTAAGTAACGTGGAGATCAACTTTCTGGTTGTTGTCCGAATATCATTATTGAAATGTGAACCCCATTTAGCCAAACACAATATCTCCATTACATCTCATAGCATATGAATATTACGGTATACCAGTTTTAACCCTCTATAACACAATGTAACGTAACGTAACGTAACGCAAATCAACTTTCTACAGACCAAATATCGTTTTTTTTAAATGAAAGTATGACTTAGTCCATCTTCATTACATCTCTCACCATATAAAATTTTCGCGTCTACCCCTTTTAGCCCTCTGTAACACAATGTAACGCAACGTAACGTAACGCAAATCAACTTTTTGAAGTCCAAAATGCCATTTTGAAACGGAAAGTGAGGGTTAGTCCATCTTCATTACATCTCATAGCATATGAATATTACGGTATACCAGTTTTAACCCTCTATAACACAATGTAACGTAACGTAACGTAACGCAAATCAACTTTCTACAGACCAAATATCGTTTTTAAATGAAAGTATGACTTAGTCCATCTTCATTACATCTCTCACTATATAAAATATTGGCGTCTACCAGTTTTAGCCCTCTGTAACACAATATAACGCAACGTAACGTAACGCAAATCAACTTTTTGCAGTCCAAAATGTCATTTTTAAATGAAAGTAAGACTTAGTCCATCTCTTACCATATAAATATTGGCCTCTACCCCTTTTAGCCCTCTGTAACACAATGTAACACAACGTAACGTAACGCAAATCAACTTTTACAATCCAAAATGTTATTTTAAATGAAAGTATGACTTAGCCCATCACCATTACATCTCTTACCATATAAATATTGACCTCAACCAGTTTTAACCCTCTAACACAATGTAACGTAACGTAACGTAACGCAAATCAACTTTTGCAGCCCAAAATGACATTTTTAAATAAAAGTAGGACTTAGTCCATCTCCATTACATCTCCTTCCATATGAATATTACGGTCTACCAGTTTTAGCCCTCTGTAACACAATGTAACGTAACGGGGAAAATCAACTTTGTCGGATGAGCAAATAACATTATTGAAAATGACATCCATGTTTAGCCATTACATCCAAACACACGAAAAATATTACCGTTTTTCTTGAGAAACTTATATGTGGAGATCATATCTCCAGAGACCACACAATAAGCCACACATCACACATCTTCTGTTTTCAAATCGCAGCTCGCATCTAATTTAATGTTATTTTTTTTTTTGCAGAAACTATGTTTTGAGAATATGCTCAATGTCGGCAATTACTATTCGTATCATCAATCTCCTTTCAGTCAACAAAATTCACATTTCATATCGCGTGTGTAGATTAGAGAGAGAAGGCAAACATAGCTTGCAGCTAGTCAAATTTACCGCTTTTCTTGAGAAACTTATATGTGGAGATCATATCTCCAGAGACCACACAATAAGCCACACATCACTCATCTTCTGTTTTCAAATCGCAGCTTGCATCTAATTTAATGTTATTTTTTTTTTTTTTGCAGAAACTATGTTTTTGAGAATATGCTCAATGTCGGCAATTACTATTCGTATCATCAATCTCCTTTCAGTCAACAAAATTCACATTTCATATCGCGTGTGTAGATTAGAGAGAGAAGGCAAACATAGCTTGCAGCTAGTCAAAACTTATCATAACAGATATGATTTCACAGAGTTTTCAACCTTTGCCAGTTTTTCAATGTTTTCTCTTCACTCGTGCTAAGTGAGTCAGACAAAAATGTGACATTTCATTTCATTATTATCCATGCAATACGCTATTAGCTAGGTAGTCAAAACATATAACAAGCATTATTTCACAGGAATTTTTTCCAGCAAATATGCTTCCTTCAAGCAGTTCAACACATCAAACACCAGCAGTCCGCGAAATTCCCTTTAGTCAATAATCATCCTTTACAGTATTTCTTGACTAAAATAGCACTCCAAAACATAAGTGGTCATTTTTATTCTCACTGTCGCACTATAGTCAATAATTTGTTTCGCAGAGTGACAAGTTATGCATAGTGACGAGATTTCGCGGTGTGCATAGTTTAAGAGAGTTCACACTGTATTAATTACGGTCATGGTTATCTTATGTTATGTTTATGAAGATCAACACTTCTTATTTTTATCATTTTTCTTGCCCCCCAGCTTTGCAGTCTTCTCATATTCTTTTTCAAATAAAGTTTGCTTACTGTTTTCCAGTAGATCGGCTTCACATTACATATATTAATCAATTTTCAAATTCAGTTCAGTTTCTTTCAATATCGCAGCTTTGTTGTCCCCCTGCCTGCATCTAGTTCAAGACCTCTTATTATCAATGTCATTAATACGGTTATCATCAACCACGTATTGGATGTCTCTGACATTCAGTTATCAACGTAGTAAGTGTTTAATGAACGTGAGAATCACTTCATGTGCGCTCATTTTAGTTTAGTTTAAAGTTTTCCATCTTGAATTAATACTGCTATTGGATAGCTCAGACATTCAGTTAACATCTCAGTAAGTGAAAATCTCTTCATGTGAGCTCATTTTTAGTTTAGGATAAGGTTTTTCCATCGTGAAATACTATTATCAGTAACCAGGTATTGGAAGACACTACCATTCAGTTTACAACTCAGTAACTGTTTACTGAACATAGACATCCCTCCATGCGAGCTCATTTTTTAGTTTAAAGTTTCTCCATCGTAAAAAATAAAATATTACTATCACAAACCATGTATTGGCTGGGTCAGCCATCCAGTTTACAACTCAGTAACAGTTTACTGAACATAGATATCCCTCCATGTGACCTCATTTTTTAGTTTAAAGTTTCTCCATCGTAAATAAAAAATAAAATATTACTATCACAAACCTTGTATTTGGCAGCTCCGGCATTCAGTTTACAACTCAGTAAGTGTTTACTGAATGCAAATCGCTACATGGACTACTAGGACTTGCCTGGCCGCACATCTCCATCGTCTACGGCTGGTAGATTTCCCATACTGCCAGTGGTGTCCGACCCAGGAGGATACAGTGGAGCACCTTCTACTTCACTGCCCTCGATTTCATAGCGCTCGCGTCAGACTACAGAGTGCCGTTCGTAGGCTGAATATTCCCCGCCTCATAGTTCCCGTTCTCCTTGACGGGGCAGGTGCGAGAGACGAAGACGTCCGTCATGACATCCTTCGCCATACCTTCCGCTTCATCCGTCATGTCCGTGGCCTGAAGAGACTGTAAAATTTGTGGCCTGAGGAGATTGTAGGGTCTATGGCCTGAAGAGACTGTAGGGACCCCTTCCCTCTGCTATTTCCCAGTATCGGGCAGCCGGGGCGCATCCAATCCCACGATCGTCGTCGCCCCTAAATCAACACAACAACAACATAAACAAGAGAGCATACAGGACGCCCGCCAAGCTTGGAAGCTGCTAGTCATGTATCAGTTTAAGTATTAAAGTCAGTAACCGAGCAATGGCTTTATATCAACCCTACAACCAGGACTTCCTCAGCAACACACAACACCACACTGGCGACGAGGATGAACTGTGAACGTAGGTATTTGTTCAGCTTAAAACACAAGGAAGAAGCATGCTGCCTGGAGAAGGAAGAGAAATCGTGCTGTCTGTGTGCGCCCTACCGATGCTGTGTGCTGACCGATGCTGTGTGCTAACCAACAGCTGTGTGCTATCCAAGCTATGTGCTACCCAAGCTATGTGCTACCCAAGCTATGTGCTACGCAAGCTATGTGCTGAATGAAGCTATGTGCTGAGGAACCGATGCTGTGTACGAAACGACGCTTTGACGCTATGTACAAAACCCGATGTTTTGTATTCGAAACGACGCTTTGTGCTACACAATTCATCATGCTGTGAACTGTGCTGTGTTGACAGTGCTGAAAACTCATCAAACAACAACATTGCTGACAACTGCTGTACCAACAGCTGTGCCAACTGCTGTGCAGCTGTGAGTAGGAACAACTCCACATGTACACAAGGCAAGGTAAGAGGTCAGTTGCTGCTGTATTGTACACTGTTGTGAACTTTTGCATTAAAATGCTTGTGTGCTTTGCAAGATTAAAGTAATTACAGTGAATTCTTAACTAACATATACAGTGCAGTAAGTGTTTAGTATTCCGAGGAACATTTAGGTGATAAGTTTACATTTATACAGTAAAAAATGGCAAATATACCTCAGTTTCCTGCATTTGATCCTGACTGTGACCAGACAAACCTGCCACAGAGGTGGACCAGATGGCTTTAAAGGTTTGAGAATTTGTTGCTAGCTTCTGACATCAAAAGTGCTGAAAGAAAGCGTGCCTTTCTACTTCATTATGTAGGTGATCGAGTTTGTGACATCTTTGACACACTGAACGACACTGGTAGTGCCAAAGATTATGACATTGATAAAGCCAAATTAACTGAACATTTCAAACCAAGACAAAATACTGCAATGGAAACTATGCATTTCAGGAGAGCAAAACAACTCTCTAATGAAACCGTAGATCAATATCACACAGGTCTGCAGGGTTTAGCAGCCCATTGTGAGTTTGCTGATGTTGACAAAGAAATTAAACAGCAAATAACTGAAACATGCACATCTACACGTCTCCGTCGAAGAGCTCTAGAACTTGTTGTTGATGACAGTTCTCTTACCAAGATACTAGATATTGCTCGTCGAATGGAAGATGCTGCACGTGATGCTCGTGTCATGGAGTGCTGTGCCAACAACGGTTCTGCCACTGTTACTAACAGTGATGAGGTATGTAAGGTTCAGGGAGGACACCGTGATCAAAGAAGAAATCATAGCAAACCTAACAGCAAATTCAGCCGAGAACCACATCACAACTGGGGTCAAGCAACAAGACTCAAGCAGTCACAATGACCCACATCAGAGGGTGTCAACAATAAATGTTACAATTGTGGAGGAGACTACCCACACCAAGATAATGTTTGTCCTGCTCAAGGTAAGAAGTGCCATAAGTGTGGAAAACTAGGTCATTTTGGTGCTATGTGTCGTTCCGCACTCAAGAAACCACAGTCAGTGAATAAAAGCACTGTACGAGGATCAGGTCATAGGTGTCGAGGTGGTAAACGCAATATTGCACCTCATATCCAGAATGTTAATAATGTACAAAACAACATGTCATTACAACCAGTCTCAGATGACAGTGAATGTGATTATACTTATGGAGTACAAACAATCACAGAATGGAATGGTCTTCCAAACAACCCAGAGACTTTAATATACATTGCTGGTATATCTCTCAAAGTTCTCATTGACACTAGATCAAACATTGACACCATTGCTGAGTGCCACTATGAAAAATTTAAAAAACAGTTCCCAAAGCTTGAAAATTACAATGGCAAAGCCACTGCCTGTGCTTCAAAGGTAGCCTTGCCAGTGATTGGAACTTTCACTGCAGAGATTAAGTCAAAGAATGCAATGCTCATTACTACATTCCATGTTGTTAGGAATGCAAAGGAGTCTCTTCTCAGTTACAAGACTTCAACCAAAAACGCTTTCTAATGCTGTAGCAGTGGAATCTGCAAACAATGTTGATGCCATTGTTGCTGAATTTTCGGATCGATTTGAATCCATAGGTTGTTATACTGATAGCAAAGTACATCTGCATATCAACCCAGATATAATTCCAGTTGCCCAACCACATCGCCGACAGCCATTCCATACTCGCAAGAAAGTCAATGTCGAACTGGATAGGCTGATGGAACTAGATATCATTGAACCAGTAACAGGCCCAACACTATGGGTAGGCCCAATTGTCACTCCACCAATGCCGAAGAATCCAGATGAGATACGCATTTGTGTGGACATGCGTGTTCCCAACAAGGCAATAATGCGTGAACGCCATCCTACACACACTGTAGATGATATGATCTACCGCTTGAATGGTGCAACTGTATTCAGCAAGTTAGATTTAAACAAGGGCTATCATCAGCTTGAACTTGATGATGAGAGTCGCTTCATCACAACGTTTACGACACATCGAGGTCTGTATAGGTACAAGCGCCTGAGTTTTGGTATTAACAGTGCTGCCGAGGTATTCCAGCACATCATCAGCCAGGTATTGCAAGATATACCTAATGCTGACAACATGTCGGATGACATCATTGTTTATGGCCGTACCCAAGCTAAACACGACAAAGCTCTTCGTGCAACATTGCAACGCTTACGAGAAGAGAATCTGACACTAAGCCGAGCAAAGTGTGAGTTCAATCAACATAAAATTGAATTCTTTGGACATGTACTTAGTGACAAAGGTCTGTCTCCAGATCCTAAGAAAGTTGCATACATCAAGAATGCTGCACCTCCTTCAACATCCACTGAAGTACATAGTTTTCTGGGAATGACAAACTACTGTTCTCGCTTCATTCCAGATTTTGCTACCATTACGAAGCCTCTACGTGAGCTCCTGAAGAAAAATGCATCATGGTACTGGAGCGATATCGAGCATAATGCAGTTGATGCTGTGAAAGATGCACTAGTAGAGAATACGACTGCTGCGTACTTTGATCCATCAATAGACACTGAGTTAACAGTGGATGCTAGTCCTGTTGGTTTAGGTGCTGTGTTAGCCCAACACAAACCTGGTCAACCAGATTCCAGAGTAGTAATTGCCTACGCCAGCCGTTCTCTCACAGATGTTGAGCAACGATACAGTCAGACAGAGAAGGAAGCTCTTGCTCTTGTATGGGGCTGTGAACAATTGAATGTGTATCTGCTTGGTGCAACTTTCACCACGATAGTCACTGACCACAAACCATTGGAGACCATCTTCAATAATCCAAAGTCCAAACCACCAGCTCGCATTGAGAAATGGGTTCTTCGTCTGCAACCATATAACTTTACTGTGAAGTATAAGCCGGGTGCAGGCAATACCGCTGATTACATCAGTCGACATCCTGCCAACAGTTTCACCATCACCAAGGATCAGCAAGTTGCCGAGGAATATGTACACTCTGTAACCTGTGATGCAGTCCCTAAGGCTCTCGCTCTTGATGAAATCCATACTGCAACCCTAGAGGACCCAACTCTGCAAGCAACAGTGGATGCATTGACTAAGAAAAAGTTTCCACGCATCCCACCCTCAGGAGTTGACCAAGATGCATTCAAAGCACTTGAACGCATCCAGACAGAATTAAGTGTTACGCAACAACGCGACACCGTGCTGCGAGGTACTCGTATCGTTATTCCAGCAGTTCTCCAGCAGCGTGCTCTGAAACTTGCACATCAAGGACACCAAGGTCTGTTAGGACCAAATAGCTGCTACGAGAAAAGGTGTGGTTTCCTGGTATTGATCGTCAAGCAAAGGACATACATGATGCCTGTGTTCCTTGCCAAGCTGCAGTGGATACTTCAAGACCAACACCTCTACAACCTTCACCACTACCTGCTGCACCATGGACGGAAGTATCGATGGACTTCTGCGGACCGCTACCAACTGGAGAGTACTTGATGGTAGTCATTGATGATCACTCACGTTAACCAGAAGTAGAAATCATCACTTCCACATCTGCAAAGGCAGTCATCCCGAAACTTCACAAGATCTTTTCAAACTTTGGCATTCCTGAAGTTGTCAAGACGGACAATGGACCGCCATTCAATGGACAAGACTTCGTCAATTTTGCTGAGCATATTGGATTCAAACACCGCCGTGTGATGCCACTACATCCTCAAGCAAATGGAGAAGTCGAGAGATTCATGCAACCTCTCATGAAACCGGTACGCTGTGCTCATGCCGAAGGACGATCCTGGAAACAAGCTATGTATGCTTTTCTCAGGAACTACCGTGCAACACCGCATGGAACACTGGGCAAGTCGCCTGGTGAACTTTTATTTGGACGTCCTATGAGGATCACATTACCTGTCATGCCAGCCGAGGTAACGGATAAACGTCTCGCTCAGAAGGATGCACTAGCCAAGGGCAAAATTAAAATTGCTCATGATCAACGTGCAAAGGAGCAATTCATGAAGGTTGGAGACACTATTCAAGTTAAAAAAAAAAGAGGGAAAGCTAGATATGCCGTATGATACAAAACCATATAAAGTGATTAGTGTAAAAGGAACTATGGTAACAGCTAGTAATAGAAATCATAGTATAACAGGTAATATGGCCTATTTTAAAGTGATTCCAACTAGTGTAGAAAATGAAAAAGTGCAAAGTCGTACAAAGGCTAAAGAAAAAATGACTTATAACTCAGGTAACAATTCATCAAGGGATATTCTTGTATTTAAGGACTCTCGTCCTAAGCGTCATATTAAACGCCCTAAGCGATTTGATGATTAATTGTGTTCCTATGTAATGCTAAGTATTTACTGATTATGCTCATTAAATTTAATATTGTTTGAATAATGCAGATCTCTCATTCAATATTTTGTAACTTTGTTGTACAGGTTCTTTCATTTTTGTTTAACATTGCATTTGTATTTTTAACATTGAAATCCTGTGTGGTAAAGATTAAGTTGTTTAAATTCTTTGTGTGCTTAATTAATGTTAAATGTATGCAATATCTTTTGATATGTTAAAAAAAACTTACTTCGTGTCAATAACTTTGTTTTGTGCTACAAGCATGGTTGACATCCTGTATTCATTCATTTTAAAGAAAAGGAGGGATGTCATGTTCAAAGAAAACGGCACCATCCGTTTGTATGCGCTGCGGTTCGGACGCCAGCAAGAGATAAACAAGAGAGCATACAGGACGCCTGCCAAGCTTGGAAGCTGCTAGTCATGTATCAGTTTAAGTATTAAAGAAAGTAACCAAGCAATGGCTTTATATCAACCCTACAACCAAGACTTCCTCAGCAACACACAACACCACACTCCTCAGTGGGTCAAGGCCGGAATTGCTGGTAGCAGTTTCCCCGTGGTTGACTGAAAGGCTCCCAGGACAAGTCAGTGGCACCCAGGTGGTGGGAGCATAGACCTGCGGTGGTGGGCATTACGTGGTCCTCACTTTAGGGGACCAAATGACTCTGGTGAGCTATGTGAGTCAGAGAGACTGACTATTCATTCTCGTCAACCCCTTGCAGCCCCCTTGGCTTGCCCAACCCAACCCTTGTGACACTATGTAACACTTCAAGAAGTGAATGGATGGAGACAGACTTCGTACACTGCAGTTATATCAGAGCTCATTTGGTTCTGATATCTTTACACCAGTTAAATGATAGCTGAGAGGATGGAGCTCGTCTCCCGCCCAACACAATCAAGTCAATACACACCAACACAAGCCCATGAACACATACCTTTTCCTTTGCATGCCAGAGCCGTCATGGCTCATGCTTGACACTCAAGAAATTTGAATCGCCTGAAACTTTTTAATTTTAACACGTAGGTAACCGGGTGTAATCTTCTTCAGGATTTGGTCAAATTTAACATTTAGGTGAATGGGTGTAATTTCCTTCAGAATGTTCTAGAACGTAAATACTTTAAGTAATCCAGTAGTGAAAGCGGCGTAGGTTACTTACCTATTGTGCTTTTATGATTTTGATCCACTCAAAACATCCTGGGTTTGAGCATGATAATTAAACGCCAGGATGGTTCCGGGAGTCGCAGCTGGACGTGAATGACAGCAGAGAGAGAGAGAAGGAGACAGAGAGGAAGAGAGACGGAGAGAGAGATACTGAAAGACAGAGAACCTCAATTTAGAAATTAACTTTATGTTGATCAAATGGATCTACAGATTTATTTCCAATTAACAAGTAGTCTTGGCAATGTTGAGGACTAGTACACACGGCAGCGTTCTGAGTATGGATGTGTACCTGGCGTCCTCGACGCATCCAGTGGCAGCTTACACTTGGAATATATGCGTTTTGTGGAAGTATATAAGTGAAATAATGAATAATGTAAACAAAACAAGCACTGGATGAACGGGAAACAGAAACTGCACGACTGGTTGCATAAGAAGCGTGCATATTGCACTTGGTTCGTTGACTGCAATGTGTTGTGGAGGAAGCAATGGGCGGTGATGGGCGCCTCAACGGTAAGTGCTCAAGTAATTTTTGGCATATCTGATGATGTATTTGGAGGGCGGCGACTACTGACGCGTAGAGGATTATGCAAGCTCTTTCATGCGAAGAGTCGAGGGAGAGAACTTAGAGAAGGGAGAGGGTGTGCAACTCTGGCAAGAGGCAAGATCCCCTCCTGGATTTCATGAATTTTAAAAGCGTTTATAATACAGGAAATCGAGATTTCATGACCATCGTCCATGAAGTTCTTAGATCATCTTTTAAATGGTTTCCACGAACCTCACAGACAGAATTCCACGAAGCTCTCAGATATACAAAAGTTCGAGATAACTTCAGGAAGCTCTCATACCATAGTCTTTAACAACTCCAGCATGTTCTGTGACCGTAGACTGAAAACATTCAGGAAACTCTTAAATGATACTTTGCAAGGAAGTTTTCAACCCATTGTTTCAAAGAACTACAGGTGGGTGTCAAACCATATTTTCAAAGAAGTCACTTAAGTTTCCAGAAGAGTTTGGAAAACTTAAAGAAGGCTTCAGGCCCGAGTTTGACACCTATATGGAGCATTCTTTGTTGAACATGATGTATTGCTAAGATGACAGGACAAACACCAGCAAAGGTTCCATAGAGAAAGGTACAGTGAAATGATGTGTGCTGATAGGTACAGTGATGTTATGTATGCAGGTAGGCAGAGTGATGTGTGCTGGTAGGTAGAGTGATGTGATGTGGGCTGGTAGGTAGAGTGAGGTGATGTGTGCAGGTAGGTAGAGTGATGTGATGTGTGCAGGTAGGTAAAGTGATGTGATGTGGGCTGGTAGGTAGAGTGATGTGATGTGTGCAAGTAGGTAGAGTGATGCGATGTGTGCTGGTAGGTAGAGTGATGTCATGTGTGCAAGTAGGTAGAGTGATGTGATGTGTGCAAGTAGGTAGAGTGATGTGGTGTGTGCTGGTAGGTAGAGTGATGTGATGTGTGCTGGCAGGTAGAGTGATATGATGTGTGCTGGCAGGTAGAGTGATATGATGTGTGCAGGTAGGTAGAGTGATGTGACGTAGGCTGGTAGGTAGAGTTATGTGGTGTGTGCAGGTGTCGTGACGCTGAACCCCGGTTCATTCCAAACACAGCGATTACACAAGACATAACACCTTGCCTCAGCAACCGTTACTACCACCGAGTACTCCTACACACACCAGACCCTTGAGGCGTACCACTCGGTTTGTACTGGAACACAATGAGTGAACATATGGAAGGTATTTAAAGGCCGTCGGGTTTTGTCATTTAATTACAAAGAATAGACTCTGACAAATAATAACATATTAACATACTCTATTAGGTAAATACACTTCCAATACCCATAGACCACTTGACCTCCGCGATCACCACTTGCACTCGTAACTTCCGCCTAAGTCCCTAATACGGAATAATTACTACAACGCTCCACACCCGGTTAGTCTTTCATTCAATACTCACATACTGCAGACTTAACTTGGTCACTAAGATCACATCAGGCTCTCGCATAGCTGTCTGCTACACTTCGCTGCTGCCACAAACGGAGACCTCGGAGGACTTGCCAGTTCCACTCCCACAACAAGACTGTCTCTAGTCAGCCATCTACCTCAACCATTTCACCCCGCCTCTCAAGGAAGGTATAATCAGATTAACCTTATCCCTAGAGCGGTAACCTTGTTCCTAGAAGCCTGAGTCCTCTTTCCAGGAATTATTAATTTGCCTAAGCAGCTGCGGTCTTAATCCATTGACCTTTCTTAGATATGTGAGCCATAGCCTGTCTACTTAACATGTACTTCCAATCATCATTCGTTAAGTGTTGTAGTAATGATCCTCTAGCTAATAATCCCTACTAACTTGTGGATTACAACACAGGTAGGTAGAGTGATGTGATGTGTGCAGGTAGGTAGAGTGATGTGATGTGTGCTGGTAGGTAGAGTGATGTGATGTAATGTGTACAGGTAGGTAGTGTGATGTAATGTGTACAGGTAAGTAGTGTGATGTAATGTGTGCAGGTAGGTAGAGTGATATGATGTGTACAGGTAGGTAGAGTGATGTGTTGTGTGCTGGTAGGTAGAGTGATGTGATGTGTACAGGTAGGTAGAGTGATGTGATGTGTACAGGTAGGTAGAGTGATGTGATGTGTGCTGGTAGGTAGTGTGATGTGATGTGTGCAGGTAGGTAGAGTGATGTGATGTAATGTGTACAGGTAGGTAGTGTGATGTAATGTGTGCAGGTAGGTAGTGTGATGTAATGTGTGCTGGGATGGACAGGCATTCCATGCATGCTATGTAGAGGTACTACATATGAAAGGCAAAGGGGCTCACCAGTACGGTCATCCATTCAGTTGCTGGCCAGAGCAACTTTACTTAACGTGACTGAGCAACGTGCACATCATATTCCATTTTACTATAAAAGGGGCACTTCGGAACTCTTATATTCTCTACTGTGACTTCCAGCGGGTACTCCACTGTTTCCCCCGCTAGGCACCGTCGTATAGCTCAGTATGGTCGCTCTCAAATACATCTAAACCTCAACCAAAATATTTGGCAATAAAAATATATATAGGATGCGAGGGAGATGTACTGGTACTGGACCTCTGGGTCGAGGTCCAGTACCTGAGATGATGACAGCTGCAGGGTTGGGGCCCAACAGCTTACGCTCGGTCCTGCCGCCACATTTAGGTGAGAGCAATTAGATGAGTACACGAGCACATATCTCTTCATCTTGGCCAAGTTACTAAGGTAATTACACCCGCCTGAAGGGATCAGGAAGCTATAACACAGACATTACCAGACGATATGTACGTAGTCGCTCCTTAAGGTGGGTTGTGGCAGGGAATAAATGACTAATTTACGTTAATGACTGCTTAAGATGGCGGTCGTTACCAACACCTTGAGTTATTGGTTGGCTGTTGCTTGGGGGGCAGACCAGGGGGGGGGGAGTGTTTACTCACCTGGATGTACTCACCTGGATGTAGGTAGATATCACCATCACCAGATACACCTGCATATACTCACCTAGACATACTCACTTGGATGTACTCACCCAGACGTGCTCATCTGGATGTACTCACCTGGATGTACTCACCTGGATATACTCACCTGGATGTACTCACCTGGATGTACTCACCTGGATGTACTCACCTGGATGTAATCACCTGGATATACTCACCTGGATGTACTTACACCCAGACGTACTCACCTGGATGTACTCACCTAGATGAGCTTGCAGGGTGAGCCAGGCTCCTGGCCCCGCCTTCCGAATGTTGTTAGATTAATGCAGTGACTCATTTCTCAAACTTTTATCATGTTTACTTTTATAACTTTGAATCGAATTAGCTTCAACGACTTCCACGTCTAACCTGTTCCACTTATTGACAACTCTGACACTGATAGAGTAATTTTTGACGTCCCTGTGACTCATTTGCGTCTCCAGTTTCCGTCTGTGACCCCACGTTCTGCTGTTCCTACTTTTGGACATTGCTGTTTTATCTACTTTATCAATTTCCCTTAGAATTTTATATGTTGCTCTCATATCCCCCACTGACTCTCCTTTACTCCTGTGAGGTAAAGCCTAATTACCTCAGTCTTTCCTCATAGTTTAGGCCGTTCAACGCAGGAACGCGTTTTGTTGCATATCTCTGGACTTTTTCTAGTTTCTCCTTGTCCTTTATCAGGTAAAGGTTCAAAGCTGGGGATGCATCCATATGTGTGTGTGTGTGTGTGTACTCACCTGGTTGTACTCACCTAGTTGTGTTTGCGGGGGTTGAGCTCTGGCTCTTTGGTCCCGCCTCTCAACCGTCAATCAACTGGTGTACAGATTCCTGAGCCTATTGGGCTCTATCATATCTACACTTGAAACTGTATATGGAGTCAGCCTCCACCACATCACTTCCTAATGAATTCCATTTGTCAACCACTCTGACACTAAAAAAGTTCTTTCTAATATCTCTGTGGCTCATTTCGGCACTCAGTTTCCACCTGTGTCCCCTTGTGCGTGTTCCCCTTGTGTTAAATAGACTGTCTTTATCTACCCAATCAATTCCCTTCAGAATCTTGAATGTGGTGATCATGTCCCCCCATACCCTTCTGTCTTCCAGCGAAGTGAGGTTTAATTCCCGTAGTCTCTCCTCGTAGCTCATACCTCTCAGCTCGGGTACTAGTCTGGTGGCAAACCATTGAACCTTTTCCAGTTTAGTCTTATCCTTGACTAGATATGGACTCCATGCTGGGGCTGCATACTCCAGGATTGGCGTGACATATGTTGTATACAAAGTTCTGAATGATTCTTTACACAAGTTTCTGAATGCCGTTCGTATATTGGCCAGCCTGGCATATGCCGCTGATGTTATTCGCTTGATATGTGCTGCAGGAGACAGGTCTGTTGTGATATCAACCCCCAAGTCTTTTTCCTTCTTTGACTCGTGAAGAATTTCCTCTCCCAGATGATACCTTGTATCTGGCCTACTGCTCCCTACATCTATCTTCATTACATTACATTTGGTTGGGTTAAACTCTAACAACCATTTGTTCGACCATTCCTTCAGCTTGTCTAGGTCTTCTTGAAGCCTCAAACAGTCCTCTTATGTTTTAATCCTTCTCATAATTTTAGCATCGTCCACAAACATTGAGAGAAATGAATCGATATCCTTCGGGAGATCATTTACATATATCAGAAACAAGATAGGACCGAGTACAGAGCCCTGTGGGACTCCACTGGTGACTTCACGCCAATCGGAGGTCTCACCCCTCACCGTAACTCTCTGCTTCCTATTGCTTAGATACTCCCTTATCCACTGGAGCACCTTACCAGCTACACCTGCCTGTCTCTCCAGCTTATGTACCAGCCTCTTATGCGGTACTATGTCAAAGGCTTTCCGACAATCCAAGAAAATGCAGTCCGCCCAACCCTCTCTTTCTTGCTTAATCTTTGTCACCTGATCGTAGAATTCTATCAAGCCTGTAAGGCAAGATTTACCCTCCCTGAACCCATGTTGGCGATTTGTCACGAAGTTCCTTCTCTCTAGATGTGTTACCAGGTTTTTTCTCACGATCTTCTCCATCACCTTGCATGGTATACAAGTCAAGGACACTGGCCTGTAGTTCAATGCCTCTTGCCTGTCGCCCTTTTTGTATATTGGGACCACATTCGCCGTCTTCCATATTTCTGGTAGGTCTCCTGTCTCCAGTGACTTACTATACACTATGGAGAGTGGCAAGCAAAGTGCCTCTGCACACTCTTTCAGTATCCATGGTGAGATCCCATCTGGACCAACCGCCTTTCTAACATCCAGATCCAGCAGGTGTCTCTTGACCTCCTCTCTCGTAATTTCGAACTCTTCCAAGGCCGCCTGGTTTACCTCCCTTTCTCCTAGCACAGTGACTTCACCTTGTTCCATTGTGAAGACCTCCTGGAACCTCTTGTTGAGTTTTTCACACACCTCTCTGTCATTCTCTTTATACCTGTCCTCGCCTGTTCTAAGTTTCAATACCTGTTCTTTTACTGTTGTTTTCCTTCTGATGTGACTGTGGAGTAGCTTTGGTTCGGTCTTGGCTTTGTTTGCTATATCTTTTTGAAAACATTTCTCTGCTTCTCTTCTCACCCTGACGTACTCATTCCTGGTTCTCTGGTATCTCTCTCTGCTTTCTGGTGTTATGTTATTCCGGAAGTTCCTCCATGCTCTTTTGTTCAGTTTCTTCGCTTCCATACATGCCCTTCCATACATGTGTGTGTGTGTGTGTATGTATGTGTGTGTGTGTGTGTGTGTGTGTATGTGTGTACTCACCTAGTTGTACTCACCTAGTTGTGTCTGCAGGATCGAGCATTGACTCTTGGATCCCGCCTTTCGAGCATCGGTTGTTTACAGCAATGACTCCTGTCCTATTTCCCTATCATACCTGGTTTTAAAATTATGAATAGTATTTGCTTCCACAACCTGTTCCTGAAGTGCATTCCATTTCCCCACTACTCTCACGCTAAAAGAAAACTTCCTAACATCTCTGTGACTCATCTGAGTTTCAAGCTTCCATCCATGTCCTCTCGTTCTGTTACTATTCCGTGTGAACATTTCGTCTATGTCCACTCTGTCAATTCCTCTGAGTATCTTATACGTTCCTATCATGTCCCCCCTCTCCCTTCTTCTTTCTAGTGTCGTAAGGCACAATTCCCTCAGGCGCTCTTCATACCCCATCCCTCGTAGCTCTGGGACGAGTCTCGTTGCAAACCTCTGAACCTTTTCCAGTTTCATTATATGTTTCTTCAGATGAGGACTCCATGATGAGGCGGCATACTCTAAGACTGGCCTTACGTAGGCAGTGTAAAGCGCCCTAAATGCCTCCTTACTTAGGTTTCTGAATGATGTTCTAACTTTTGCCAGTGTAGAGTACGCTGCTGTCGTTATCCTATTAATATGTGCCTCAGGAGATAGATTAGGTGTTACGTCCACCCCCAGGTCTCTTTCACGCGTCGTTACAGGTAGGCTGTTCCCCTTCATTGTGTACAGTCCCTTTGGTCTCCTATCTCCTAGTCCCATTTCCATAACTTTACATTTGCTCGTGTTGAATTCTAGTAGCCATTTCTCTGACCATCTCTGCAATCTGTTCAGGTCCTCTTGGAGGATCCTGCAATCCTCATCTGTCACAACTCTTCTCATCAACTTTGCATCATCCGCAAACATCGACATGTAGGACTCTACGCCTGTAAACATGTCGTTAACATATACAAGAAATAGAATTGGTCCCAGCACCGATCCTTGTGGTACTCCACTTGTTACTGTTCGCCAGTCCGACTTCTCGCCCCTTACCGTAACTCTTTGGCTCCTTCCTGTTAGGTAGTTCCTTATCCATTCTAGGACCTTTCCCCCCACCCCCGCCTGCCTCTCGAGCTTGAACAGCAGTCTCATGTGCGGTACTGTATCAAAGGCTTTTTGGCAGTCCAGAAATATGCAGTCTGCCCAACCATCTCTGTCCTGTCTTATCCTCGTTATTTTATCATAGAATTCCAGAAGGTTTGTTAGGCACGATTTCCCTGTCCAGAACCCATGTTGATGTTTGTTCACAAACCTAATGTTCTCCAGGTGTGCAACCAGTCGCAGCCTAATTATTCTTTCCAGTATTTTACAGGGGATGCTTGTCAGTGATACAGGTCTGTAGTTAAGTGCCTCCTCCCTATCTCCTTTCTTGAAGATCGGCACGACATTTGCCTTCTTCCAGCAACTGGGCAATTCTCCTGACATAAGTGACTCATTAAAGATCATTGCCAGAGGCACGCTGAGGGCCTGTGCTGCTTCTTTTAGTATCCACGGTGATACTTTGTCTGGTCCAACTGCTTTAGTTGCATCTAGAGTTGTCAACTGTTTCATTACCTCCTCTGCTGTCACCTCTATATCTGATAGTCTTTCATCTAGGGTAACCCCTTCCAACAATGGGAGCTGCTCAGGCTCGGTAGTGAACACTCCATGGAAACTGGCATTCAGTGCCTCGCAGATTTCCTTGTCACTTTCAGTATATGCCCCCTCTGTCTTCCTTAGTCTTGTCACTTGGTCGTTCACCGACATTTTTCTTCTTATATGACTGTGTAGTAACTTGGGTTGTTTTTTCGCTTTGATTGCAATATCGTTCTCATAGTCCCTTTCCGATGTTCGTCTTATGTTAATGTAATCGTTCCTAGCTCTGTTGTATCTGCTTCTGTTGTCCTCTGTTCTTTGTCTTCTGTACTTCCTCCACTCCCGTCTGCTGGCCCGTCTGTGTGTGTGTGTGTGTGTGTGTGTGTGTGTGTGTGTATGTATGTGTGTGTGTGTGTGTGTGTGTGTGTGTGTGTGTGTGTGTGTGTGTGTGTGTGTGTGTGTGTGTGTGTGTGTGTGTGTAGTGTGTGTACTCACCTATGTGTGCTTGCGGGGGTTGACCTCTGGCTTTTTGGTCCCGCCTCTCAACTGTCAATCAACTGGTGTACAGATTCCTGAGCCTACTGGGCATTATCATATCTACATTTGAAACTGTGAATGTAGTCAGCCTCACCACCTCACTTCCTAATGCATTTCATCTATTAACTACCCTGACACTGAAAAAAGTTCTTTCTAACGTCCCTGTGGCTCATTTGGGTACTCAGTTTCCACCTGTGTCCCCTTGTTCTCGTACCACCCGTGTTAAACAGTTTATCTTTATCTACCCCTGTCAATTCCTCTGAGAATTTTGTAGGTAGTGATCATGTCTCCCCTTACTCGTCTTCCAGTGTCGTGAGGTGCATTTCTCGCAGCCTTTCCTCGTAACTCATGCCTCTTAGTTTCTTTGACTAGCCTAGTGGCATACCTCGGAACTTTATCCAGCTTCGCCTTGTGCTTGACAAGGCACGGGCTCCATGCTGGGGCCGCATACTCCAGGATTGGTCTTACATATGTGGGTATACAAGGTTCTGAATGATTCCTTACACAGGTTCCTGAAGGCAGTTCTGATTGCAGCCAGCCTTGTATACGCCGCAGATGTTATTCTCTTGATATGGGCTTCAGGAGACAGGTTTGGTGTCATATCAACCTCTAGATCTTTCTCTCTGTCTGTTTCATGAAGGACTTTATCTCCATTCTGTTTCCTGTGTCTGGCCTCCTGTTTCCACTGCCTAGTTTCATTACCTTGTATTTACTCATTTTGAACTTTAGTAGCCATTTGTTGGACCATTCATTTAGTCTGTCTAGGTCATCTTGAAGCCTCATACTATCTTCCTCCGTCTTAATCCTCCTCATAATTTTAGCATTATCAGCAAACAAAGAGAGGAATGATTCTATACCCTCTGGGAGAACATTTACATATATCGGAAACAGTATGGGTCCAAGAACTGAACCCTGCGGGACCCCACTGGTGACGTCTCGCCAGTCTGAGACCTCACCCCTCACAGTGACTTGCAGTCTTCTGTTACTTAGGTACTCTCTTATCCAATTGAGTACCTCCCCTTTCACTCCTGCCTGCATCTCCAGCTTTCGTACTAGTCTCTGATGTGGTACTGTGTCAGAGCCTTTCTGCCAATCCAAAAATTTGCTGTTTGCCCAGCCCTCTCTATCCTGCCTGATCGTAGAATTCAAATAATCCTGTGAGGCATGCCTTGCCGGCCTTGAAGCCATGTTGGTGTTGTGTCACAAAGTTCCTTCGCTCCAGATGTTCCACTAGATTTTTTCGCCCATTTTTCAATAATAACTTGCATGGTATGCAAGTTAGAGACACTGGCAGTCTGTTCAGTGCCTCTTGTCTTTCCCCCTTCTTGTATATCAGGACAACGTTTGCCGTCTTCCAAATTTATGGCAATTTACCTGTTACCACTGATTTGTTATACACCATGGAGAGTGGCAGGCACAGTGATTCTGCTTCTTCCTTTAGTATCCATGGCGATATTCCATCAGGGCCTATAGCCTTTGTCACATTCAACTGAAGCAAAAGCTTCCTTACATCCCCCAGTGGTAATCTCAAATTCCTCTAGTGGTGCCTAGTTAACTATTCCTTCTCTTATCTATGGAAACTCTTGCTCTAATGTGAAGACTTCTTGGAATTTCTTATAGAGTTCCTCGCACACTTCTATGTCGTTTGTAGTGAATCTGTCTGTCCCTATCCTCAGTGTCATTACCTGTTCCTTCACTGTTGTCTTTCTCCTGATGTGGCTGTGCAGCAGTTTAGGTTGAGTCTTAGCCTTGTTTGTTATGTCGTTTTCATATTGCCTTTCTGCCTCTCTTCTCACCCTGATGTATTCATTCCTGGCTCTCTGGTATCCTTCTCTGCTCTCAAGTGTCCTTTTATTTCTATAGTTTCTCCACGTTCTTTTACTTAGCCAGCTTACATCTCTGATTAAACCATGGGTTTCTGATCTGCATTTCATTTTTTCCTTTTGGGCCGGGATAAACTTTTCTGCTGCCTCCTTACACTTCTGCGTGATGTATTCCATCATGCCTTGGGCCGTCTTTCCCCTGAGCTCTGTTTCCCAAGTTATATCTTTAAGGAATTTTCTAATCTCCTCGTAGTTTCCCTGACGGAATGCCAGCCTTTTGCTTTCAGTTCCCTTTCACGAGTACTTTAACCATTCTTCGACTAGATACTCAAACGTCAGTACACTGTGATCGCTCATTCCTACTTGGGCCTCGAAGTCAATTTTCCTTATGTTGGAGTCATTTAGATTGAAGACTAGGTCGAGTCTTGCTGGTTCATCGTTTCCCGTCATTCTTGTGGGTTCCTTGACATGCTGGCTTGAAAAGTTTTTTGTTGCCACCTCCAGTAGTTTAGCTCTCCATGTTTTCTCTAATCCATGCGATTCCTTATTCTCGCAGTCTATCCTTCCGTGATAGAAGTCCCCCATGATGAGCAGATGGGATCGAATTCCACAGGCAGCAGAGGCTGTCCTCTCAATTATATTGTTAACTGCCTTGTTGTTTCTGTCATACTCTTGCTTTGATCGTGTGTCATTTGGTGGAGTGTTATATATTACTGCTACTACTACTCTTGGTCCTCCCATCGTCATTGTGCCTGTTATGCAGTCTCTAAACCCCTCGTAGCCTGGGATAACCACCTCCTTGAAACTCCATTCCTTTCTCATGAGTAAGGCCACTCTCTCTCCTCCCCTACCCCACTTCTCTTTCCTTATTACAGTGTAGTCCTGGGGGAACACCGCATTCGTTATGATTTGTGAGAATTTTGTTCCCGGGAGTCCAATTACATTTGGGTTTACTTCTTATGCTCTTTCCCTAAGTTCTCTTGCCTTGCTTGAAATCCCATCTATGTTTGAGTTCATCACATTGAAGCTGACTCATTTCTGTCCATCCTCAGTTCCTGTTAATTCCACTGGAATAGATAAACCTGGAGAGTCCGGGATGGGGAGGGGGTAGGGGTGGGGGGATCTGGGTTGTGAGGGGGGCTGAGGGTAAGAGGGACCTGGGTTAGGAGGTTGCTGGGAGGATCTGGTTTGGCGAGGGTAAGGGCGAAGGGAGGGTTTGGAGGTGTTGGGAGAAGGGAGGGGTTGGTGTTACGAACCCGGATCCAGCGTCCGAGCCTGGAGCAGTGACAACCACGCCATCTGTGGGTCAGCTCCCGAAACCCCCGCCAAACGGACGACGACACCTGGTGAGGACAGCGTGTACTGGCCTCGAGGACCAGTTTCCAGTCTGGTTACGCGCTCAACACCGCCGCTCCTGACCTCTGGTGAGGTGGTGCTCCGACGACAGCGCCATCTATGGACTGGATACGTCAGGTGTTTGTGTCCGAGCCCGTAAGTGAGGTGTATTAGTGTCCCGGTTATTGATGACGTGTCTGCTTACAGAGCCGACCTGGGACCACTGTGATGGAAGTGGAGTCAGTCTACCCGAGGCAGCCAGTCTCCATACCTTGAGGTTGCTGCAGCTGTTGTGACGTCGTCCCCCCGGAAGAACACCGTGGAGTGTTAGCCTGCCAGTGGAGTGGCAGTGAAAGGATTTACCCGGGACCGACTGTTGGAGACGATCATCCACTGGGGTATTGAGGACAGGAGGGTGATTTGTGATATCACACGAGACTCCTGTCTAGGGCGTACCCCTTATATCGTTCGTGGAGTGGCCGTACCAGCCTTGGTGGCTCAGTACCTGCCAGCAGACCAGCTGGACGTGTGGTTGACGGCCTCCACGACGGTGCCCCCAGTGGACCTGCGTTTTGGCTGACCTGTGGCCCGGGTAGGCTCGGCATTCTCAGAGGACACGTCGTGAGGCCACGAAGAAAGCACCGCGGACTCAGCACCTAGCTTCTGGCTCCAGAGTCTTCAGAAGAAGACTAATTTGTGGATTAATCCCCTTGTCTAGTGTTAATACCCCCCCCCTTGTGTAACCGTTTTATATAATATTTATTGGTGACGGACATTATATTATATTAAGTTCTTAGCTTTCTTTCCCTACTCCCTTTAAGTTACTTGCGTCACGGATCTCATCCCTTGATAGCCACTACTGGCTCGGGAACGGATACATATATCTTCCTCTAACAACATCAGAGTAAGGACCCCGTTGCGTCCCGAGCGCGCCGTAACATAATTGGCATCCCCAGCGGGATCCGTCCCCTTGTTAAGTATGTTTGACAGGGGTGGTGAAGTGACGTAATCCCTGTAAATAATTCCCCCTGTGTGTGACGATTGTGACGTTATACGTCCTGTGCGGTGCTCAGAGTGACGAAGTGCAATATTGACTAGTGCGGTGCTCGGTGATTCAGTGCAATATTGTAGAGCGAAGTGTTCGCTTGGACTCGGTGCAATATTGGGTAGTGCGGTGCCCGGAGTGATTACGTGCAATATTGGCAAGTGCAGAGTTTGGTGCGATAAAGTGCAATATTGACGTAGAACAGTGCTCGGTGCGTTAAGTGCTAACGTGTAAACGGTGTGTTAAGTGCTCGTTAAGAGGTCCATCTGTGACAATGGCAGACAAAGCTACCATCGATGATCTGGACGATGTTCAGGCTTTTCTGAACAGAGTGGACTGTCTTGCCAGATTAAAGTATCTGAGCAAACCAGAGCTTGTACTAGTGAGCGCCTACCTGGAGATAAAGATCCGTGCCAGTGATTCCCGTGTGGAGATCTTGTCCAAGGTTCACCGGCACCTGAAGGCAGAAGAGAAACAGGAAGGCGAGACTCCTAGTACAAGGGAAGGTGAGGAGATAGCTTCCACGGAAAAGGAAGATAAGGGCAGCGACGTTGACAGTGATGCAGGTGAGCTTAATATCAGCTTCCTAACTGTAAAGATGCGTGCCTTGGAAATCAATCGAGAAATTGAATGGAAGAAGTTAGAATTAGAACGAGAGTTAAAAGATAAAGAATTGGCGATGAGGCGTTTAGAATTAGAAGAAAGGAAAGAAGAACGAGAAAGAGAAGAGAAACGAGAAAGAGAAGAACGAGAAAGAGAAGAGAAACGAGAAAGAGAAGAACGAGAAAGAGAAGAACGAGAAAGAGAAGAGAAACGAGAGAGAGAAGAGAGAGAAAGAGAAGAAAGAAGAGAAGAACGAGATAGAGAAGAAAAAGAAAGACAGAGACAACATGAACTAGAAGTATTACGATTAGGCGTTGGACAGAGACAAACTGGAGTAAGCGGTTTCGATCCGGTAAGGAATATCAAAATGGTCCCCAAATTCAATGAGAGAGAAGTCTCGAAGTTCTTCGCAGCCTTCGAGAAAGTCGCTGCCTCTTTGGAGTGGCCAAGGGAGAATTGGGCCATCATGATACAGTCAGTCTTGACTGGGAAGGCCCAAATCGCCTACTCTACGTTATCCCTTGACGACTCCGGCGATTACGATATGGTGAAGAAGGTTGTGCTCATGGCGTACCAATTGGTACCTGAGGCGTACAGGCAGAAGTTCAGAAACCTGAAGAAGACCTCAGAGCACACTTTCATCGAATTCGCCACGATCAAGGAGCGACTTTTCCAAGAATGGTGTGCCTCTCGGATGGTGGAGACCAAGGAAGACCTCGAGCAGCTGATTCTGCTCGAGGACTTCAAGGATTGTTTGTCTGGAGACCTCAAAACGTACTTAGAGGAACAGCAGGTAGAGACCTTGAGTGCAGCAGCCACCATGGCTGAAGAGTACATCCTGACTCTTAGGCCGTCTGCTAAGTACGTCCCAAGGAATTACCAGCGCCGGTTCGACAGACCTCATGATGAAGAAGAAAGACCCGTCCCACAGAGTGCTAAGAAGACGCCCCCAGGTAGCCCTCGACGAACAAGTCCTAGTAGTCCGAAACACCGTAGTCCGAGGAGGAACATGGTGTGCTGGACTTGTGGGCAGAAGGGGCACGTAGCTGCTAGGTGCCGAGGCAGAAGAGGTGGCAGCGCACGAAGGGAGGTGATGTTGATGAGCCGTGTAACATCACCAGCAGGAAACCAGTCTACGTCGACGCAGGAAGGACCAAGTTTGTTCGCCCCACACACTTCAAGCGGGTATGTATCGAGTGATCATACTGGTAGATCAGTTGTAGTGCTCAGAGATAGTGGAGCAGCCCAGTCCCTGATCGTGAAGAGCTCGTTACCCGAGGGAGTAAGTGTGGATGGGCGACAAAAGGTTGTCCTGGTTGGGTTTCCTAGGACGCAGTACATCGCCCCCTTAGTGCCAGTACATCTTGACTCGCCTTATTTCAGCGGCACATGTGAGTTGGCAGTAGTCGATACCCTCCCTGTGGCTGGGATTGACGTGGTACTAGCCAACGACTTGGTGAACGATTGGATCACCAATCATCCCAAGATAGCGGACGAGTCAGCCAGAACATCAAAGTCTGAGGTGTCTACAGGCAATGGTAATGTCCAGGTAAAGACAGACCCGGATGTAACTATGTTTAATTTGTCCTCTCGCCTACAGATTGAGAACGTTCTAGCAGTGTCTCCTGATTCTTCTCTCGACAAGGAACATGAGGTTACGATGGCAGAAGTACCTGAGCTAGAAGAGAGGCCTTGTGTGCAGACACCCACGGATACCAACGAGTCTGGAGCGAAGGCTGAGGTGTGCTTGCGGTATGGCAAGTTACAGCGTGTAGTGGACCAGCCAGAGATTCCCCAGACGTCAGAGGTATGTGAGGTGTGTTCAAAAGGTCTAGTGCCCTCTTCTGTCCAAGCCAGGCTAGTGGATGGTGCCGGCTATGGACATGACAAGCTCGGGAAACTTATCCCTCGACTTACCAAATGTTTCCTATCGGTATTTTGTTTGATTCTCGTATGTGTTCTCGTTTGTGCTCTCAGTGAGGACCGGTGGACGACCCGACGAATGATGGCTCCCATGAACATCGTGAAGAGGTCCCAGGGATTGGCGATTTGTACTGCAGGTGTTGCAGTTGAAGAAGGGACCTGGAAGGTGATGGTTGATACAGGAGGTACGCGAAATGATAATATGAGTGACTGTTTCCGACAGGTTGACACCCCCCGCGTGACTGCTGAGCCTCAATGCAGCGTTATGTGGAACGTTGGTCGACCTGACGGTGGCAGAGCGAATGCCACCTGCGACGTACGAACAGCCCCGTTGGGACTAGGTGTGGACCTAGTAGAGTATGCTGTAAGTACTGTTTTACCCGCTGTCGCTATCACTCTGAATTATCAGACCCCTGTATTCCAGGTTCCTGTCTCCCTGAAGGACCATCGGACCGGCACCAGAAATGCCGTCTGTGGTCAGCCATCATCGGTGCCACGACATAAGGAAGTGTCGAGTCACCCCAGATCGTGTCGAAACCAATCCGTACTCGAGAGATGTGAGACGATGCCCCTGTTTGCCATCGCAGAGGTGGTGTGGAAGATTACGTCAGGCAGGTCATCGCCTGCCATTTTCAAGCTCCCTTTGTGCCAGGGTTTCTCAGTAGAAAAGTTCTGTGGACAAGACAGCCTCATCACTCCAATTCATAGTATAAGTAAGTCCATTTGGAGTTGTGTCGCCGTACTAATTTGGTTTGTGTTTCTTTTTATAGAACCCCAAACCAAATTCTTTTTGGTGGGGAGGTGTTACGAACCCGGATCCAGCGTCCGAGCCTGGAGCAGTGACAACCACGCCATCTGTGGGTCAGCTCCCGAAACCCCCGCCAAACGGACGACGACACCTGGTGAGGACAGCGTGTACTGGCCTCGAGGACCAGTTTCCAGTCTGGTTCCGCGCTCAACACCGCCGCTCCTGACCTCTGGTGAGGTGGTGCTCCGACGACAGCGCCATCTATGGACTGGATACGTCAGGTGTTTGTGTCCGAGCCCGTAAGTGAGGTGTATTAGTGTCCCGGTTATTGATGACGTGTCTGCTTACAGAGCCGACCTGGGACCACTGTGATGGAAGTGGAGTCAGTCTACCCGAGGCAGCCAGTCTCCATACCTTAAGGTTGCTGCAGTTGTTGTGACGTCGTCCCCCTGGAAGAACACCGTGGAGTGTTAGCCTGCCAGTGGAGTGGCAGTGAAAGGATTTACCCGGGACCGACTGTTGGAGACGATCATCCACTGGGGTATTGAGGACAGGAGGGTGATTTGTGATATCACACGAGACTCCTGTCTAGGGCGTACCCCTTATATCGTTCGTGGAGTGGCCGTACCAGCCTTGGTGGCTCAGTACCTGCCAGCAGACCAGCTGGACGTGTGGTTGACGGCCTCCACGACGGTGCCCCCAGTGGACCTGCGTTTTGGCTGACCTGTGGCCCGGGTAGGCTCGGCATTCTCAGAGGACACGTCGTGAGGCCACGAAGAAAGCACCGCGGACTCAGCACCTAGCTTCTGGCTCCAGAGTCTTCAGAAGAAGACTAATTTGTGGATTAATCCCCTTGTCTAGTGTTAATACCCCCCCCCCTTGTGTAACCGTTTTATATATTATTTATTGGTGACGGACATTATATTATATTAAGTTCTTAGCTTTCTTTCCCTACTCCCTTTAAGTTACTTGCGTCACGGATCTCATCCCTTGATAGCCACTACTGGCTCGGGAACGGATACATATATCTTCCTCTAACAACATCAGAGTAAGGACCCCGTTGCGTCCCGAGAGGGCCGTAACAGTTGGGGAGAAGGGAGGGCTTGGTGGGGTTGGGAAAAGAGAGGGGCTTGTGGGGGTAGTGGAGGGGGAAGGCCTTGGGGGGTAGGGGAGGATGGAGGGCTTGGGAGGATGGGGAAGAAAGGAGTGCTTGGGGGGAGGGGGAGAAAGGAGGGCTTGGGGAGGAGGAGGGGGAGGGAGAAAGGAGGGCTTAGTTGTGGGAGGGGGGGGGGGAAGAACTTGACTCATGTAAATCACTTAAATTAATACTATTTTTTGATAGCTATGAAGGCCCACCACTTTTTGTGAAAAAGTGGAAAACTGGGTAGAGCAAGTGGTTAGATATTTACTCCATGAACTAGTGTCCAATGGATGTTCTTAATTAATAATATATTGAAATATTAAAGGAACTGTATTATGAGTCAAATTTTCTCACCCAAAATGGGGGGTTACATGCGAAAATATTAATATATCCCAAGCATGATTTCAGTGCTGGTTCTTCACTGAATTAAATAGTTAGAAAATGAATAAATGCAAATTATCTAAATGCTCATTGAAATATTATATACATGTATAGTAAATGAATAGCACATGTATAATTAATAATCATGAGAGCAAATCAATTAATAGTGTGACTAAATTATCTACGAAAACTTAGTAAGAGAGCTTAGCTATAAAGAAGACTTCACAACACTCATTTCATAGCCCAAATACTCGTAGGCGTAAATTCGGTGCCAAGATTATTGATGAGAGCACAAGGCAATAGGAAACCGCATGCAGGGGAAGACTATCTCCTCTTGTCCTCATGATCCAAGCTGGAATCACAACAAAATTGTAGAAAGTAGCTAGGCTAATATATTATTCCACTATTCATTAGAAAATATGGGAGACATGAATTTGAGAGAAACTAACATATGTTTTGTGGTCTTCTGCTAAGTGACGACGAGTTTACCTTCAGGTTAAATATTGTGTGCACACAAAAAAAACTAACGTAGGGACTGGAATACACATTACACTCGCCGAGAATGTGTCTGCAAATTGTAGGAGTAGTTGAAGGTCCCTGACGTTCGCTGATGCAGAAGGTCGGACTACGGGAAAAATATAAACTCCTAGACACGAATAATTAGCAGTGATATTGCACTACTTGACCACGTTGTTCTCTCTGTAATGGCGTCCACGTTGCAAGCCTGTCAGTGCCCGTGGCAGAATCTGAAGTGACGCTCTCCTTTCCCGCTGGCTCGGATACGCATGCGCAGCACTCAAAGTGATCTCCAGCCCAAAGTATTTTATTTACTGGTAATTAATTGGGCAAGTGAGGAATCGTGACAAGTATTGATGTCATTAATAAATGTATTAAGGTGCAATATATTTTTGCACAATGCAAGTCAGCTTATTAAGACTGCATTATATGTAAGGAAGGAATATTATATTGAAATGTTTTACATGAAAATATTTTCAACTGTAGTTGTTAATATACCTAATGAACGAATTCAGTAAGCAATAATATGCTATATAAATAATCGTCGCTACACGTAGTAGGAAGGATTTGGCAGAAAACTGCATTGTAATAGAAAACATTAATTTGATTAATTCTACGAATTAGTAATTACTATAATTAATACAATAATGATGTATTATTATACAAAAATGTTGTATGAGTGTTGGATAATTTCCAACGAGGGGAAAGGAGGGCTTAGGGGGTGGGGGAAAAGAGAGGGGGTAGGGGAGAAGGGAGGGCTTAGGGTGGTGGGGGAGAAGAGGGGCTTAGAAGTGGGTAAGAAGGGAGGGCTTGGGGGAGTAGGGAGGGTTTGGGGGATGGTGGAGAGGGTGAGTCCTTGAGGAGAGGGGGGAAACGGTGGGTGGGTGGTCCTGGTGGCCACTCAGTGAGGGGCTCGTAGGGGCTGGGGCAGGTAGGGCTTCTATTAGGTGGGAGGTGGGTGTGATCCTCCTCTCACTGGGGCTGTTGAACTGCCAGTGGAGAGTTCCCCACTCCCTTCTGGGATCGTTTGATTCTGGGCTGTGGCTCCCTGTTTCCTGAATCTCTCCTTGCGCTCCTTCCTTGCTGTTGCTGCCTCAATCTCTCCTCCCTGGTCATATCCCTCTGCAGGAATACTTTTTTGAACTTCAGTACATTGAATAGGATGCTCTTCTTTGCTAAAATTTCTGATTTTGTGGCATCACTTTTGAAAACCACTTTTATCACTCGGTCTCTGTCTTGGTTGGCATGGCCAATCCTGTAAACCTTTCCTATATTCTGTTCTTCCCTCTCCATCTGTACCCCATCCAGGATCTCTTTAACTGTGGCTCTGTCCATATCTCTTCTCTCCCCTGGGCTGGCCCCAATTTGCTCTTTAATACCTACTACAATTACTGCTCTTTTCCTCTCTATCAGTCGGCTAGTGCATCTTGCTGCTTCCTGAGAAGTAGCCATTTTCATGGCAATTTCCTGTACTGCAGAGACATCTTCTGGGGTCCTACTAAGTATGTATGCAAATGAGGATTGTGTTGTAGAAGTCCCTTCTGCGGGTACATTACCATCTTCATGAGAGCTGTTTCGTGTCTGGTATTGGGGAGGATTCTCTTTCAGCCTTATAATCTTTGCCACATTCAGCTCCTCCTGCAGGTTGGATACCTTCTTCCCCATTACCCTTAACTCCTCCCTGATTTCTCTCCACATTTAAAAGAGTATCTTCTGATGCGAGTCATCTTGTCCTTATCCTCCCTCTGAGTTACGTCTTCCCCCTGCCATGTTTGTTTCCTATTCCAGTTCTTCAATCCAATGAGTGGGAGGGTGTGTGTGTGTTTCCAATTAAAAATTTTCAATCCAATGTGTGTGTGTGTGTGTGTGTGTGTATGTGTGTGTGTGTGTGTGTGTGTGTGTGTGTGTGTGTGTGTGTGTGTGTGTGTGTGTGTGTGTGTGTGTGTGTGTGTTGGTGTGTGTTTGTGTGCGTGTGTGGAAGTGTTTGAGTATGTAAGTGTGAGTACTCACACCAGTGCTGCCCTCACACCAGTGCTGCCCTCACACCAGTGCTGCCCTCACACCAGCGCTGCCCTCAAACCAATGATACCCTCACACCAGAAGTGCCCTCACTCGACGTCCAGACGAAGCGCCCATACTTACCCTGGCAGCAGCAGCAGCAGCAGCAACAACACCGTGACTCTCATGGGGCCATATCTCCCCCTAAGTTAAGGCAATATGTTGCCTGGTGTTGAGGGCTGCAATAACCTATATAATTGTGGGAATATAATGTCGAAAATTTTTATTTCTGTTATTCTGGAGTCATAATGTGTCATGGAGGTGGTGAAGGTGGCAAGTGTGAAGTGTAGCCCAGGTGGTGAAGGTGGCCAGTGTAAAGTGTTGCGCAGGTGGTGAAGGTGGCCAGTGTGAAGTGTAGCTCAGGTGGTGAAGGTGGCCAGTGTGAAGTGTTGCTCAGGTGATGAAGGTGGCCAGTGTGAAGTGTTGCTCAGGTGGTGAAGGTGGCCAGTGTGAAGTGTTGCTCAGGTGGTGAAGGTGGCCAGTGTGAAGTGTAGCTCAGGTGGTGAAGGTGGCCAGTGTGAAGTGTTGCTCAGGTGGTGAAGGTGGCCAGTGTGAAGTGTTGCTCAGGTGGTGAAGGTGGCCAGTGTGAAGTGTAGCTCAGGTGGTGAAGGTGGCCAGTGTGAAGTGTTGCTCAGGTGGTGAAGGTGGCCAGTGTGAAGTGTAGCTCAGGTGGTGAAGGTGGCCAGTGTGAAGTGTTGCTCAGGTGGTGAAGGTGGCCAGTGTGAAGTGTTGCTCAGGTGGTGAAGGTGGCCAGTGTGAAGTGTAGCTCAGGTAGTGAAGGAGGAACATTAGATCAATTGGGAATTCATCGGACGAGGGAGTGGGAAATGGTGGGGAGGACGAGGGGACGGGAGTGTGGAATAGTAGGGAGGATGAGGGGACAGGGAAGTTGGGGATGGTGGGGACGAGGGGACAGGGAAATGGAGAATGGTGGGAGGACATAAGGACAGGGGAGTGGGGAATGGTGTGGAGGACGAGGGGACGGGGGGAAGGGGGGAATGGTAGGGAGGACGAGGGGTCGGGGGAATGCGAGATGGTAGGAAGAACGAGGGGATGGTGGAGTGGGGAATGGTGGGGAGGACGAGAGGATGAGGGCAGTGAGGAATGATTTAGAGGACGAGGGGACGGGGGATATGGGAATGGTGGTGTGAACTGGGAGACATGGGAAGGTTACTGTGGCTCATCAACGCACATGCGTTGGGGAGTCACAGCAATGCATGGTCGGGTACAACAAGATATTTATATAAATGTTTTGATATTTAAATAAATCAATTAAATATAAATGATATTTATATATATAAATTTATATAAACACCTTTTTCATAATAACCTATAAATTCTACATCACACAAATAGTATTTAATTTCGGTGAGACATTTACTATTTCCAGGGATAGTTGTGTGAAATGGAAACAAAAAGATTTAAATTTTTTTTTTTTCATGTTGTATTACGTGCCAATAACAACACGAACAGTTTTATCATAATGGCTTCAGAATACGTTATAATTAAAGCTCTTACAGATGTTTTCCCTCGTATATTTACCTGAGAATACATGTGTTGTGCTCTCGTAATCATTGTGAAAACACTGAAGGTTTCACTGTGTTAGTCAAGGGAATCAACGCATACCAATAATTAGATTTAATAACCTCAACATAATACACTTATATAGTGTTCAAAGGAATATAATTGAGCATGTAATGTTCGCCAGACGTAGCCATGAAGTAAACACTCCAATTAGCATGAGCTCCCTGGGTACAAGCGATCACAACAGACCATTAGATCCAAACTTGGCTACTTGTTTATGGAGGGTAAGTAATTATGAAAGAAAGGCACCAAGCCGGGAAGACTGTAGCTAGTTTAGGGAAAGCTAGCGGTGTTACAAGCAATGTGTGAACTCGTTTTGATGAGAAGTATTTGTCATTTAAATTTGTAAATTAAATGCATACAAGATATTACATTGAGTTATATGTATTTTGGTACGGTTGTTTCCGTCCGGCCGCTGCAGTTGTTGTTGACCCGGCGAGGAGTGAGGACCTGGTGTCGCTGCTGACGTGGCTTGTGTACCGTGTTATTGCTGAGGGGCCCTTGGGGCCGTGACGGTCTGCGATCATGGGGGAGCCTGTGCCCCGTGTCTCCAAGCAGGCCTCCATTGGCCTGGAGTTTTCTGGGATTGCTTCGTACCACGCTGTGGAGGTGGTAATGATTGATATGTTACTTGTCCCAGTGGAGTCTGTATGTGGTGTGCAGCTGCTCGCCGGCCGGCGGGCGATAGTCAAGTTCAACTCTCCGGCGATTTATCAAGATATCGTCACGCGCTATGATGGGCGCTCCTTCGATCTTCCTGGGGATGGTGGGTCGGTAACCCTATCCGACCGTTGTGGAGCCACGACGTATGTGGCTGTGCATGGGATGCCTTTTGAGTTCCCTGAGGATCTTCTACGTAAGTACTTTGTCCGGTTTGGGCGGGTTCTACATGTGAGGATGAATGCTGTCCCTACCGGGAGATGGAAGGGGGTTCCGTGTGGGACCCTCACTCTCGCCATGCGCCTCCGGGGTTCTGTGCCGTCCTCCATCATGCTGTTAGGGTTCCTGATTCGTGTTTTTCATGCAGGACAACCTCGGACTTGTTTCCAGTGCGGCCTGCCGGGTCACCTGGCCGCCGGGTGTGAGGAGCGCCGGGTCACCCCTGTCAACCTTTTCCAGGAGGAGGATTGTCCCCCGCTGTCGGCCCCGGACCTGTCTCCCCGTGATGGTCAGGATGTTGCTTCCCTGCTGGTTTCGACCCCGGTGTTGGATGGTGGTGTGGATGTTGACGTAGGGGTTGTGGCGGCCTCGCCCCGTCACCGGCTTCCCCGCCTTCGACGTCCCTGCCCCTGTCGCCCCTGCCCGCTCCGTCTCAGCCGCCCGTGCCTGCTCCGTCCCTACATGTGGCGTCTCCTGTCCCTTTGGATGTTAGCGGCGGGGAGTCTCCTGTGGTGTGTGGTCCAGTGCCCCCGGTCGTGGAGGCTGCGGTTCTCAGGGGCCGGGCCTTGAAAGCGCGTCCATTGGAGTGTTCTACTGTGTTACGGGATGATGGGGGTGATAGCTTGGATGACCGGCAGCCTGTCTCCAAGCGCTCGAGGCGGGTCCAGAGTGTGTCCCCCCTTCGTGGGGTGCCTTGGGTGGAGGTGGAAGAATACGTTGTTCCGACGTCTCCTGTCGTGGTTGGCGGTGCTGTGGGGGGCTCTGTGCTGCCTCCGGAATCACTCCCTATACCTACTGCTGATGACTCCCCTCGGTGGGAGGTTGCTCCTGCCGCACGGGACCTCGTCGTGGTCTTACGGAAGGATGTGCGCCAAGGTGCCTCTGCTCATCTGCTTGGTGGAGGGGGCCCCGACTCGTCTGTGTCCTCTGCGGGTTCCCCTAGTGTACAGCCTCGTGTGAAGCCTCGTGAGAGGCCTCGTGAGAAGCCTCGTGCGCCGGTTGGTACGGAGCCCTGTGCGGCGCCCGACGAACCTCCCAGTGCCGATACCAGTGCGAAACCACCTAGTGTGGACCCCCTCCCTGTGCTCGCAGCCGACGGGGGCGTGGTCCCTAAGTCACGGGTTTTGAACCTCGTTTGGGACGACCGGGTGCGTGAGGGCCCGTGGTGCTCATCGACTATTTGGGTACCGAGGTTGAAGGGGTTTATTTATGGGGTGCCTGATTGGATGCCTCGGCCTTGTGCGTCTCCTGGTAGACAAGTGTCCAAGGACGTCCAGCTGGTCTGGGAGGCGTACTGCTTGCGCTTCCCAGCCAAGGAGTTTCCAGACAAGTATCGTTAGCGCCTGTGTTTATTTGGGTACTCTGTTTATTTTCTTACCGTGTCTGCGGTTCTATGTCTGGTTTGTCTCCGTGTTTGGTTTCGCCCTGTTGGGCGATGTGTTTGTGTATTTGTTCTGAGTGCACTTTTTTTTGTCTGTGCTGTGTGTGTGTTGTGTTCTGTTGCTTGTGTTGGTTCTAGGGCTGTTTGTGTGTGTGTTTGTTTGCCGGTTCCTGCGTGTTCCGGTTATGAACTTCCTGTCTGTCTTGGCTTGTAGTATTGCTTGTGTGGCCTTTCAGGCTGGCTTGTTACTAGATTTGTATTATTTTGTACCATGTCATTCTGAGTCTTTTTTTGTTTCTGTTGTACGCTTATTTGTTTTTTTTTTGTTTTATGTTTTCTTTCTGTTGTTCTCATGTTTCTTTGTACTTTATGGATCACTGCTTGTACTGTTTTGACTAGCTGTTTTTATGTGTAGTTCATGTACTTTCCTAGGAATTTTTTTTTGTTCTTTGTTTTCCCTTTTCTGTTATGTTACTCTGTGTTATTTTATGTCTTTCAATGTTCTTTGTAATTCTATGCTTTACTGTTTATATGGTTGCATGTACGCTGTTTTACTTTGTTTTAACAATAAAAAGAAAAAAAAAAGTTATATGTATTTTGGTAACCATGTCCTTGTCTTCGCGATTTTTACATACAATAATCAGGTAAATTAAGCTAATAAACTGAATAATAAATCAACATATATAATTCCAAGCACTTCAATTTACTAATCAATTAATGTGGATAATGTAGAAGCAGAGCGAGTCCTCGAAGCACTTGTCATGAACATAAGTGAGTGACGCTTCACTTACACAACAATACACGGAGATAAGAGTTCACTCCTCAGTGAACTCATTCAGTGAACTCGTTGTTCCCAACGTGGCCCTTACTGGGAATATGGAAAATATATTAATGAGCATGAAACGAAGTGTAAACTATGTGGCATGTTAAGGTCTTACACCTTCACCCATTATGTTCTTGATTGTCCGTTGATTAATGTATATAGCAACACTGGGATAAGGACTGTTCTTGAACAAATAACATGAATGTGTCACAACTGAAATATTGACGTTATTCTGAAGAGATATAAGAATTTTGTACCCAAATTGAAACTTTGTTGAATTTTCTGAATGTCTATTGCAAACTGTCTGTGTACTTAGTCATTAAAGTATTTGTGTGTACTTCATAAACTAACTCTTTGGTTTGGTATCCAACTCAAATGGTGCACAATGTTTACTTTTGAACCCCTTGAAAATAACTGAGGCGGTTCTATTACTCAGGTAACCTCTGAGCCATATCAACAGTCTTCCCTTAACTCCAAAAGAAGCTAGTTGTTTTAAGATTATTTCTCTGTTTACGGTATCAAAAGCAGTTTGGAGGTCTATAAATGCCGCCTGAGAGCTTGGTCCCTCTCTAATAAAATATTCAGCAATGCAAGTTTGAATGCTTCTTCCAAGAAGGAAACTATACAGGTTATGATCAAGGTTAGGCGTAATTAATTTGAAACATTAGTCTGTCGAGTATAATCCTCTCAAGAACTTTACACATGCACGAAGTCAGAGAGATGGGTCTGAATTTTTGTGAATTGGGCTTGGGTATGGGTATTATGAGTACTTGTCTCCTGCGGTCAATTAAGACACCCTGCCTTAGACTTTGATTAAACAATTCTAGCAAAGGGCTATTTGGCAGTTCTGCAAGTACTCTCATAGTATTGCATGTTATGACATCCTCTCCAGGAGAAATAGTCTTACCTTTCTTGAGTGCATTTTTAATTTCAAAGGGGGTTATGCCATATTTATCATCAGGCCCTATTTCACTACAGGTAATTTCAATATTGAAGTTACGATTTGGTACTAGCCAGATGGTGTTGTACATCTAGGGGCAGGCTGCTTATACTAGCAGTGCTTGCATATTGTTGAAGCAGCATGTCGGCATAGTCTACACGTGAATGGTGATCAAGTTGACGACTACTAGAATGAGAAATCTTTTTAATTTTATTCCACATTTGGGATTAAGATATTCCATAATTGATGCCTTGCAAAAACTGTTCCAAGTACTGGTTATACATCTGTTCCTTTAGCTCCTTAAACTCTCGGCTGGCCTTAAGAAATATGTTGAAGGTGTCAGTTGTTGTATGTGTTTTATGCTGTTCAGCTAGGACGAGAAATCTGCCATGCAGAGGCTTATGGCATACAGCTGAAAACTGCAAAGAAATATTCTTCGGAAAACCAATCCCTGATTTCAACAATATCATATCAATCTATGACAATCCCATACCACCCACGTGTCATCTCTAATATTTTGGTGAGTTCAACCTTGGACACACACAAAGACATTCTTATTTATAGATTTAGATATATAAACATAAGGAAATGTATTTAAAAGTTCTATTTACCTGGTAATATATGCTATACTTATGAAATATTTTTTTATATTTTTCAGTAATTGTTACATGTGAACATCGCCCAACTTTTATTTCCTATACATTATTTTGTTTTACCATTGAAAAACCTAAATCACATTCACATTGACTTAGGATTATATATTTGTGTAGCTTTTAAGGCATTCCTGCTTCCTGAGCTCTATGTACACTCTCTCCCACAATGTTCTTGATTGTCCGTTGATTAATTTATAAAGAAACACTGAGATAAGGACTGTTCCTGAACAATAATATAATAATGTGGCAGACATATAAAAGAACAGTGGCAGACTGTTCCCAATAATAATATATGTTAATAATATAA
Source organism: Procambarus clarkii (assembly GCF_040958095.1). Taxonomy (NCBI): domain Eukaryota; kingdom Metazoa; phylum Arthropoda; class Malacostraca; order Decapoda; family Cambaridae; genus Procambarus; species Procambarus clarkii. Next base: position 38,376,341 of record NC_091185.1, on the reverse strand, counting down.
TATCACCTCGGAGAAGTTATGTTATATTATTATAGAACATGTACTGATGTGTGTCCACTCAAAGAGATTAACAAATTTACCTCTCTCTTAATTCCCGCTCTAGCACTGTCATATATGGTGTGAACGATGTGCTCTTGATTACCTGTCGATGATTCCCACGATCAACTTTCCCGCGGCCTGGTCTCCGCCCTGGCCTCTTGGTTGGTGGCCTGGCCAACCAGGCTGTTCGATGCGGCTGCTCGCAACCTGACATACGAGGCACAGCCTCGCTGATCAGGAATCCCTTGAAGGTTTTAAGTTCTCTTTTGAACTCTGCGAGAGGTCGGCCAGTTATGACTTGGATATGTGGAGGAAGAGTGTTGAAAAGTCTTAACCTTTGATGTTGATCGAATACTCAGCGTGCCAATTTGATGTTAGCGTGATGTTATTTCTGTGTGCAGATTTGTAACTTATGATTTGGTTTCCGTTGACGGCAACCAAAAAGCTGTCGACTAAACGAGGTTCCAGAAGATAAACGATAAGGTTTATTTGGGTTGTGAGTCGACTGTGCTAATAACTACATTACACAACCCCTCTACTTTATTACTCTGCTAATTTATTCCTGGTACCTACATTCATCCATGTTTGTGAGATTATTGTAATGTCTTTGAAAAACATCTCAACAAATGCTCTTAATTCAAACATTGGTGCTATTTAATAACGATGAATTTGGTGCATTTGGGATCATTAGGCTTGCCCTATTTTCTCGCCATTATCAAATAATTGTTACCATTCCATAATTTCCCCATATTATTGCATCAAAACTTTTCCATTCTTAATAAACCTTTCATAGAATGGATGCGACTGTTTCGTACACATTTGCACCGCGTTTTTCTAGTAGTTAAAAGCCTAGAAAGTCTATCACTAGTTACATCTACTGATCTTTAACACCCCCTTCCGCTGTCCTAGATAGATGCAACAAATATCTTTCATTCAGAAACAATATTCCGTAGATTTGTTCCAGTTTTCATTGAATGATATTGTATTGCTTGGTTTCTTTATTGAAACAACAGTTAATATAAATTTTCCTACACAACCATCTATTACCAGCTCTATCACAATTTAGCAGAGTTGTTTGGTAGGGAAGGACGAGGGGACAGGGGAGTTTGGGAAAGTGGTGACGAGGGGATGGGGGAATGGAGAATGGTGGGGAGGACAAAGGGACAGGGGAATGGGGCATGGTGGGAAGGAAGAGGGATGGTGGAGTGGGGGAAAGATTAGGAGGCAGAGGAGACGGGTGAGGGGGGAATGGTGGGGAGGGGGGGGAATGGTGGGGGGGGGGGGAATGGTGGGGGGGGGGGAATGGGGGAAAAGGGAAGATTGCTGTGGCTCAGCAACGCGTGGCAGGGTACTGCTAGTATATATATATATATATATATATATATATATATATATATATATATATATATATATATATATATATATATATATATATACATTTTTTTAAATATAGAAGGGAGTACCACCTCCAGCTGGAAGAAGGGGGACCCATAGCCTCGGAGGAAACCACGCATAACGCATTAGAGGGAATGTTTAGATCCCCTCCAGTACAGTTTCTGTGTGCTTTTCTCCTACCACCCCCTTCCTCTTTTATTTTTGTGTTTTATTATGTTTTTGATGGTTACAAGATATACATGGGTTGATACAAAAATAATAATAAAAAAAGGTGCTTAAAGGTTATGGATCTCTTGAAAAACACGACAATGGGAAACATTGATGAATGTCACAAACGGGTTCGATCATTGTTGGAAGTCAAACACTTCTTCGAATTCCTCTGAAGTTGGACTAGTGCCCAAGACGCAACAGGCATTTCCCCTCTGAATCGCAACACTGAGGCGCTGGAACAAGAAACTTTTTGCTTTCTGGTCTTTTGTAGTGCTGATCAATTTGTCCCCCAATTCCTTCAGGAACTTCAATGCACATTTTCCCCACGAACCGGGGGTCTCCGAGCTGTCGGAACAAAGCTGTAGACCTCTGTATTTAATAATTTTATGGGATTCCCTGAAAGAAGCAGGACCACCGCTTTCACGTGTGCTGTAGTGGAGGTACGTACTGGCCAGTGTGGCAGCGCACGTGTAGTCCCACACCACTTGCTTACCATCCTTCCAAGGTAGCAAGGTGACCCCATCTGGGCGCTTCTCAGGGTCGTTAGGTCTGGATATATATATATATATATATATATATATATATATATATATATATATATATATATATATATATATATATATATATATATATATATATATATGTCGTACCTAGTAGCCAGAACGCACTTTTCAGCCTACTATGCAAGGCCCGATTTGCCTAATAAGCCAAGTTTTCATGAATTAATTGTTTTTCGACTACCTAACCTACCTAACCTAACCTAACCTAACTTTTTCGGCTACCTAACCAAACCTAACCTATAAAGATAGGTTAGGTTAGGTTAGGTAGGGTTGGTTAGGTTCGGTCATATATCTACGTTAATTTTAACTCCAATAAAAAAAAATTGACCTCATACATAATGAAATAGGTAGCTTTATCATTTCATAAGAAAAAAAATAGAGAAAATATATTAATTCAGGAAAACTTGGCTTATTAGGCAAATCGGGCCTTGAATAGTAGGCCAAAAAGTGAGTTCTGGCTACTAGGTACGACATATATATATATATATATATATATATATATATATATATATATATATATATATATATATATATATATATATATATATATATATATATATATATATGTCGTACCTAGTAGCCAGAACGCACTTTTTGGCCTACTACGCAAGGCCCGATTTGCCTAATAAGCCAAGTTTTCCTGAATTAATATATTTTCTCTAATTTTTTTCTTATGAAATGATAAAGCTACCTATTTCATTATGTATGAGGTCAATTTTTTTTTATTGGAGTTAAAATTAACGTAGATATATGACCGAACCTAACCAACCCTACCTAACCTAACCTAACCTATCTTTATAGGTTAGGTTTGGTTAGGTAGTCGAAAAAGTTAGGTTAGGTTAGGTTAGGTAGGTTAGGTAGTCGAAAAACAATTAATTCATGAAAACTTGGCTTATTAGGCAAATCGGGCCTTGCATAGTAGGCTGAGAAATGCGTTCTGGCTACTAGGTACGACATATATATATATATATATATATATATATATATATATATATATATATATATATATATATATATGCAAACAAGCCTGAATGGTCCCCAGGACTATATACAACTGAAAACTCACACCCCAGAAGTGACTCGAACCCATACTGCCAGGAGCAACGCAACTGGTATGTACAGGGACGCCTTAATCCGCATGACCATCACGACCGGACATAAGGAAGTGATAGCCGAAGCTATTTGAACCACTTCCCCGCCGGCACTTGGATGGTAATCTTGGGCATAGCATTTTATCAAATCACCTTGAGGTGATTTGATAAAATGCTATGCAAGTCGACGAAGAACTCTGTAGGGAAAGGCAGGTCCTAGTCAACAACGGCTTCTCCAATGGTTTCGTCGAAGACATCATAAGAAGGAAAGTGAAACGCCATGCAACCTCTGAAGAGACAACTAACACAACTCCTATACCCCCTATTAGACTATTTTACAGGAACTTCTTTTCCACAGCTCATAAAACAGAGGAAAGGGTCCTGAAAGACATTGTTAATAGAAACGTTATCCCTACAGACAAAAATCAGAGGATACAACTGACGATTTAATATAAAACCAGAAAAACGGCCAGCCTACTCATGAGAAACTCTCCAGACACAAAGCAGAACGCTTTAAAAGAGACCAACGTCGTCTATGCCTTCAAATGCCCTCTTGGGGACTATAAGCTCCAAAAAACCCAGTATATAGGCAAGACAACAACATCTCTTTCTAGTCGTTTAACGATGCATAAGCAACAGGGCTCCATTAAGGAACATATAATCTCTTCCCACAACCAAACCATCGCCAGAGAAATCCTAGTAAACAACACAGAAATCTTCGATAGATACAGCGATAGCAGGCGGCTTGACGTCTGCGAGGCACTACACATCAAGAAGTCAACACCAGCAATCAACAGCCAATTAATGCACAACTATATTCTACCCACCTCAAGACTCCGCTCCAATATAGAAGCATCAAGAAATATGGACCAATAGGCTTTCTACAATCACTTCCATTCAATACCCATTGTTTCGTGTTCTGTCTTGTGTTTAGGAATTTAATACCCTATTAATTCCGCCTCACCCCATCCACCGCACTCAAATGTAGATATAAACCAATCGAAGATGTGTGAGTTCTATTCAGTTGTGTATGTGTAAACTACAGTCTTTGAAAATGTAATAAGTTTTACGAAACGCGCTCAAGTGTCGCGTCAGACTAGAAATAAAAATGAATTTTGGAAATTTGATTTTTGAATTACCACCAACAGTGAATAGAAACGTACGAAAGATCGAGAAAATTCGTGTTAGAATTATTAATCTTACTTTTTCGGTCATATTTAATAATATATATATATATATATATATATATATATATATATATATATATATATATATATATATATATATATATATATATATATATATATATATATATATATATGTCGTACCTAGTAGCCAGAGCGCACTTCTCAGCCTACTATGCAAGGCCCGATTTGCCTAATAAGCCAAGTTTTCATGAATTAATTGTTTTTCGACTACCTAACCTACCTAACCTAACCTAACTTTTTCGACTACCTAACCAAACCTAACCTATAAAGACCTAACCTAACCTAACTTTTTCGACTACCTAACCAAACCTAACCTATAAAGATAGGTTAGGTTAGGTTAGGTAGGGTTGGTTAGGTTCGGTCATATATCTACGTTAATTTTAACTCCAATAAAAAAAAAATTGACCTCATACATAATGAAATGGGTAGCTTTATCATTTCATAAGAAAAAAATTAGAGAAAATATATTAATTCAGGAAAACTTGGCTTATTAGGCAAATTGGGCCTTGCATAGTAGGCCAAAAAGTGCGTTTTGGCTACTAGGTACGACATATATAGACATATATATATTTCATTGAATATGACCGCATATTCTGTATTTATTATTTTCTGGTTTAGGGCTTCTATCCCTCTAACTATTTTCTTAGCATCAGGGCTTAATTGAAATAGGAGTTCTCCAAAACTCATTTTCGTACTTTTAAGGTGAAGAAAAGAAGTGATTTACTATAGAGTGTATTACACTTATTTGTATAATTTGCACGACGTTTCGAACCTCCATGGTTCATTCTCAAGTGAAGAGATCTTACAATACTAGTTGATTTTATACCCGCATTAGGTCAGGTGATAATACAATGAAGGTGAAAACATGGGGGGATACATAAGGGATAAATGTGAGGCGAAACATAGAGGCTGCAGAAGGCTTATTGGCCCATACGAGGCATCTCCTATCCAAACACAAAGATTAATCCAGTGTAATTGGCCTGTTATGTTGGACATTGTCTTCTGTGTTGGCATCGATATGTTCTTGTCTTGTCCTTACTCTCATGGTGGGTAGAGTAAATAGTTCCGTGATTTGGGTGTTCATGGTAGGTCGCTCTATTCTTATGTGAATTGCCTCAAGAATTTGTAATCTTCTTGAATCTTGGGTTTTGTCTATTATGCAAGTATTCTTGTTCAACATTTCTCTTGTTAGAGTAATGTCATGGGCTTGTCTCATGTGATTCCTAGGGGCACCAGATTGAAGATGGCATGTCAAACGCCTCGTCAGCTTGGTCGACGTCATACCTATGTACTTACATTGAAGGTTACATCCTTCGTGGGGGCAAGTGTACATGTATACAACGCTTGACTGCTGTAGAGGGTTCTCCGTCGGCTTCGGGCTGTTTTTGATAAGGAGTTCGGAAGTCTTCTTGGTTTTGTAGAATATTATCAGGTTTATGTTTTGGTTA
>NC_091185.1:38245390-38365390 GCF_040958095.1 Procambarus clarkii | reverse complement strand
TTGCATAAACCACAAGTGAAGATAAACAATCTTTGGACAACACCCACCAGTGGGACTCGAACCCAGAAAGCACAACTACCTTCCAGTAGCTGGCATAACTAGTATGCTTTAACCCACTACGCCATCAGACCTTACAAAAGAAGTAGATAGTTCGAGATATATATATCTCAAACATCTCTACCTCCCGAAGGCACCAGATGAGTGAGGGGTCAGTCTGCAATTTTCGTCAAGCCACTGTCAATGTGAGAGAACTCGTGTCCAGCTTATAAGCCTATACTTGCATAAACCACAAGTGAAGATAAACAATCTTTGGACAACACCCACCAGTGGGACTCGAACCCAGAAAGCACAACTACCTTCCAGTAGCTGGCATAACTAGTATGCTTTAACCCACTACGCCATCAGACCTTACAAAAGAAGTAGATAGTTCGAGATATATATATCTCAAACATCTCTACCTCCCGAAGGCACCAGATGAGTGAGGGGTCAGTCTGCAATTTTCGTCAAGCCACTGTCAATGTGAGAGAACTCGTGTCCAGCTTATAAGCCTATACTTGCATAAACCATAAGTGAAGATAAACAATCTTTGGACAACACCCACCAGTGGGACTCGAACCCAGAAAGCACAACTACCTTCCAGTAGCTGGCATAACTAGTATGCTTTAACCCACTACGCCATCAGACCTTACAAAAGAAGTAGATAGTTCGAGATATATATATCTCAAACATCTCTACCTCCCGAAGGCACCAGATGAGTGAGGGGTCAGTCTGCAATTTTCGTCAAGCCACTGTCAATGTGAGAGAACTCGTGTCCAGCTTATAAGCCTATACTTGCATAAACCACAAGTGAAGATAAACAATCTTTGGACAACACCCACCAGTGGGACTCGAACCCAGAAAGCACAACTACCTTCCAGTAGCTGGCATAACTAGTATGCTTTAACCCACTACGCCATCAGACCTTACAAAAGAAGTAGATAGTTCGAGATATATATATCTCAAACATCTCTACCTCCCGAAGGCACCAGATGAGTGAGGGGTCAGTCTGCAATTTTCGTCAAGCCACTGTCAATGTGAGAGAACTCGTGTCCAGCTTATAAGCCTATACTTGCATAAACCACAAGTGAAGATAAACAATCTTTGGACAACACCCACCAGTGGGACTCGAACCCAGAAAGCACAACTACCTTCCAGTAGCTGGCATAACTAGTATGCTTTAACCCACTACGCCATCAGACCTTACAAAAGAAGTAGATAGTTCGAGATATATATATCTCAAACATCTCTACCTCCCGAAGGCACCAGATGAGTGAGGGGTCAGTCTGCAATTTTCGTCAAGCCACTGTCAATGTGAGAGAACTTGTGTCCAGCTTATAAGCCTATACTTGCATAAACCACAAGTGAAGATAAACAATCTTTGGACAACACCCACCAGTGGGACTCGAACCCAGAAAGCACAACTACCTTCCAGTAGCTGGCATAACTAGTATGCTTTAACCCACTACGCCATCAGACCTTACAAAAGAAGTAGATAGTTCGAGATATATATATCTCAAACATCTCTACCTCCCGAAGGCACCAGATGAGTGAGGGGTCAGTCTGCAATTTTCGTCAAGCCACTGTCAATGTGAGAGAACTCGTGTCCAGCTTATAAGCCTATACTTGCATAAACCACAAGTGAAGATAAACAATCTTTGGACAACACCCACCAGTGGGACTCGAACCCAGAAAGCACAACTACCTTCCAGTAGCTGGCATAACTAGTATGCTTTAACCCACTACGCCATCAGACCTTACAAAAGAAGTAGATAGTTCGAGATATATATATCTCAAACATCTCTACCTCCCGAAGGCACCAGATGAGTGAGGGGTCAGTCTGCAATTTTCGTCAAGCCACTGTCAATGTGAGAGAACTCGTGTCCAGCTTATAAGCCTATACTTGCATAAACCACAAGTGAAGATAAACAATCTTTGGACAACACCCACCAGTGGGACTCGAACCCAGAAAGCACAACTACCTTCCAGTAGCTGGCATAACTAGTATGCTTTAACCCACTACGCCATCAGACCTTACAAAAGAAGTAGATAGTTCGAGATATATATATCTCAAACATCTCTACCTCCCGAAGGCACCAGATGAGTGAGGGGTCAGTCTGCAATTTTCGTCAAGCCACTGTCAATGTGAGAGAACTCGTGTCCAGCTTATAAGCCTATACTTGCATAAACCACAAGTGAAGATAAACAATCTTTGGACAACACCCACCAGTGGGACTCGAACCCAGAAAGCACAACTACCTTCCAGTAGCTGGCATAACTAGTATGCTTTAACCCACTACGCCATCAGACCTTACAAAAGAAGTAGATAGTTCGAGATATATATATCTCAAACATCTCTACCTCCCGAAGGCACCAGATGAGTGAGGGGTCAGTCTGCAATTTTCGTCAAGCCACTGTCAATGTGAGAGAACTCGTGTCCAGCTTATAAGCCTATACTTGCATAAACCACAAGTGAAGATAAACAATCTTTGGACAACACCCACCAGTGGGACTCGAACCCAGAAAGCACAACTACCTTCCAGTAGCTGGCATAACTAGTATGCTTTAACCCACTACGCCATCAGACCTTACAAAAGAAGTAGATAGTTCGAGATATATATATCTCAAACATCTCTACCTCCCGAAGGCACCAGATGAGTGAGGGGTCAGTCTGCAATTTTCGTCAAGCCACTGTCAATGTGAGAGAACTCGTGTCCAGCTTATAAGCCTATACTTGCATAAACCACAAGTGAAGATAAACAATCTTTGGACAACACCCACCAGTGGGACTCGAACCCAGAAAGCACAACTACCTTCCAGTAGCTGGCATAACTAGTATGCTTTAACCCACTACGCCATCAGACCTTACAAAAGAAGTAGATAGTTCGAGATATATATATCTCAAACATCTCTACCTCCCGAAGGCACCAGATGAGTGAGGGGTCAGTCTGCAATTTTCGTCAAGCCACTGTCAATGTGAGAGAACTCGTGTCCAGCTTATAAGCCTATACTTGCATAAACCACAAGTGAAGATAAACAATCTTTGGACAACACCCACCAGTGGGACTCGAACCCAGAAAGCACAACTACCTTCCAGTAGCTGGCATAACTAGTATGCTTTAACCCACTACGCCATCAGACCTTACAAAAGAAGTAGATAGTTCGAGATATATATATCTCAAACATCTCTACCTCCCGAAGGCACCAGATGAGTGAGGGGTCAGTCTGCAATTTTCGTCAAGCCACTGTCAATGTGAGAGAACTCGTGTCCAGCTTATAAGCCTATACTTGCATAAACCACAAGTGAAGATAAACAATCTTTGGACAACACCCACCAGTGGGACTCGAACCCAGAAAGCACAACTACCTTCCAGTAGCTGGCATAACTAGTATGCTTTAACCCACTACGCCATCAGACCTTACAAAAGAAGTAGATAGTTCGAGATATATATATCTCAAACATCTCTACCTCCCGAAGGCACCAGATGAGTGAGGGGTCAGTCTGCAATTTTCGTCAAGCCACTGTCAATGTGAGAGAACTCGTGTCCAGCTTATAAGCCTATACTTGCATAAACCACAAGTGAAGATAAACAATCTTTGGACAACACCCACCAGTGGGACTCGAACCCAGAAAGCACAACTACCTTCCAGTAGCTGGCATAACTAGTATGCTTTAACCCACTACGCCATCAGACCTTACAAAAGAAGTAGATAGTTCGAGATATATATATCTCAAACATCTCTACCTCCCGAAGGCACCAGATGAGTGAGGGGTCAGTCTGCAATTTTCGTCAAGCCACTGTCAATGTGAGAGAACTCGTGTCCAGCTTATAAGCCTATACTTGCATAAACCACAAGTGAAGATAAACAATCTTTGGACAACACCCACCAGTGGGACTCGAACCCAGAAAGCACAACTACCTTCCAGTAGCTGGCATAACTAGTATGCTTTAACCCACTACGCCATCAGACCTTACAAAAGAAGTAGATAGTTCGAGATATATATATCTCAAACATCTCTACCTCCCGAAGGCACCAGATGAGTGAGGGGTCAGTCTGCAATTTTCGTCAAGCCACTGTCAATGTGAGAGAACTCGTGTCCAGCTTATAAGCCTATACTTGCATAAACCACAAGTGAAGATAAACAATCTTTGGACAACACCCACCAGTGGGACTCGAACCCAGAAAGCACAACTACCTTCCAGTAGCTGGCATAACTAGTATGCTTTAACCCACTACGCCATCAGACCTTACAAAAGAAGTAGATAGTTCGAGATATATATATCTCAAACATCTCTACCTCCCGAAGGCACCAGATGAGTGAGGGGTCAGTCTGCAATTTTCGTCAAGCCACTGTCAATGTGAGAGAACTCGTGTCCAGCTTATAAGCCTATACTTGCATAAACCACAAGTGAAGATAAACAATCTTTGGACAACACCCACCAGTGGGACTCGAACCCAGAAAGCACAACTACCTTCCAGTAGCTGGCATAACTAGTATGCTTTAACCCACTACGCCATCAGACCTTACAAAAGAAGTAGATAGTTCGAGATATATATATCTCAAACATCTCTACCTCCCGAAGGCACCAGATGAGTGAGGGGTCAGTCTGCAATTTTCGTCAAGCCACTGTCAATGTGAGAGAACTTGTGTCCAGCTTATAAGCCTATACTTGCATAAACCACAAGTGAAGATAAACAATCTTTGGACAACACCCACCAGTGGGACTCGAACCCAGAAAGCACAACTACCTTCCAGTAGCTGGCATAACTAGTATGCTTTAACCCACTACGCCATCAGACCTTACAAAAGAAGTAGATAGTTCGAGATATATATATCTCAAACATCTCTACCTCCCGAAGGCACCAGATGAGTGAAGGGTCAGTCTGCAATTTTCGTCAAGCCACTGTCAATGTGAGAGAACTCGTGTCCAGCTTATAAGCCTATACTTGCATAAACCACAAGTGAAGATAAACAATCTTTGGACAACACCCACCAGTGGGACTCGAACCCAGAAAGCACAACTACCTTCCAGTAGCTGGCATAACTAGTATGCTTTAACCCACTACGCCATCAGACCTTACAAAAGAAGTAGATAGTTCGAGATATATATATCTCAAACATCTCTACCTCCCGAAGGCACCAGATGAGTGAGGGGTCAGTCTGCAATTTTCGTCAAGCCACTGTCAATGTGAGAGAACTCGTGTCCAGCTTATAAGCCTATACTTGCATAAACCACAAGTGAAGATAAACAATCTTTGGACAACACCCACCAGTGGGACTCGAACCCAGAAAGCACAACTACCTTCCAGTAGCTGGCATAACTAGTATGCTTTAACCCACTACGCCATCAGACCTTACAAAAGAAGTAGATAGTTCGAGATATATATATCTCAAACATCTCTACCTCCCGAAGGCACCAGATGAGTGAGGGGTCAGTCTGCAATTTTCGTCAAGCCACTGTCAATGTGAGAGAACTCGTGTCCAGCTTATAAGCCTATACTTGCATAAACCACAAGTGAAGATAAACAATCTTTGGACAACACCCACCAGTGGGACTCGAACCCAGAAAGCACAACTACCTTCCAGTAGCTGGCATAACTAGTATGCTTTAACCCACTACGCCATCAGACCTTACAAAAGAAGTAGATAGTTCGAGATATATATATCTCAAACATCTCTACCTCCCGAAGGCACCAGATGAGTGAGGGGTCAGTCTGCAATTTTCGTCAAGCCACTGTCAATGTGAGAGAACTCGTGTCCAGCTTATAAGCCTATACTTGCATAAACCACAAGTGAAGATAAACAATCTTTGGACAACACCCACCAGTGGGACTCGAACCCAGAAAGCACAACTACCTTCCAGTAGCTGGCATAACTAGTATGCTTTAACCCACTACGCCATCAGACCTTACAAAAGAAGTAGATAGTTCGAGATATATATATCTCAAACATCTCTACCTCCCGAAGGCACCAGATGAGTGAGGGGTCAGTCTGCAATTTTCGTCAAGCCACTGTCAATGTGAGAGAACTCGTGTCCAGCTTATAAGCCTATACTTGCATAAACCACAAGTGAAGATAAACAATCTTTGGACAACACCCACCAGTGGGACTCGAACCCAGAAAGCACAACTACCTTCCAGTAGCTGGCATAACTAGTATGCTTTAACCCACTACGCCATCAGACCTTACAAAAGAAGTAGATAGTTCGAGATATATATATCTCAAACATCTCTACCTCCCGAAGGCACCAGATGAGTGAGGGGTCAGTCTGCAATTTTCGTCAAGCCACTGTCAATGTGAGAGAACTCGTGTCCAGCTTATAAGCCTATACTTGCATAAACCACAAGTGAAGATAAACAATCTTTGGACAACACCCACCAGTGGGACTCGAACCCAGAAAGCACAACTACCTTCCAGTAGCTGGCATAACTAGTATGCTTTAACCCACTACGCCATCAGACCTTACAAAAGAAGTAGATAGTTCGAGATATATATATCTCAAACATCTCTACCTCCCGAAGGCACCAGATGAGTGAGGGGTCAGTCTGCAATTTTCGTCAAGCCACTGTCAATGTGAGAGAACTCGTGTCCAGCTTATAAGCCTATACTTGCATAAACCACAAGTGAAGATAAACAATCTTTGGACAACACCCACCAGTGGGACTCGAACCCAGAAAGCACAACTACCTTCCAGTAGCTGGCATAACTAGTATGCTTTAACCCACTACGCCATCAGACCTTACAAAAGAAGTAGATAGTTCGAGATATATATATCTCAAACATCTCTACCTCCCGAAGGCACCAGATGAGTGAGGGGTCAGTCTGCAATTTTCGTCAAGCCACTGTCAATGTGAGAGAACTCGTGTCCAGCTTATAAGCCTATACTTGCATAAACCACAAGTGAAGATAAACAATCTTTGGACAACACCCACCAGTGGGACTCGAACCCAGAAAGCACAACTACCTTCCAGTAGCTGGCATAACTAGTATGCTTTAACCCATACGTAGTGGGTTAAAGCATACTAGTTATGCCAGCTACTGGAAGGTAGTTGTGCTTTCTGGGTTCGAGTCCCACTGGTGGGTGTTGTCCAAAGATTGTTTATCTTCACTTGTGGTTTATGCAAGTATAGGCTTATAAGCTGGACACGAGTTCTCTCACATTGACAGTGGCTTGACGAAAATTGCAGACTGACCCCTCACTCATCTGGTGCCTTCGGGAGGTAGAGATGTTTGAGATATATATATCTCGAACTATCTACTTCTTTTGTAAGGTCTGATGGCGTAGTGGGTTAAAGCATACTAGTTATGCCAGCTACTGGAAGGTAGTTGTGCTTTCTGGGTTCGAGTCCCACTGGTGGGTGTTGTCCAAAGATTGTTTATCTTCACTTGTGGTTTATGCAAGTATAGGCTTATAAGCTGGACACGAGTTCTCTCACATTGACAGTGGCTTGACGAAAATTGCAGACTGACCCCTCACTCATCTGGTGCCTTCGGGAGGTAGAGATGTTTGAGATATATATATCTCGAACTATCTACTTCTTTTGTAAGGTCTGATGGCGTAGTGGGTTAAAGCATACTAGTTATGCCAGCTACTGGAAGGTAGTTGTGCTTTCTGGGTTCGAGTCCCACTGGTGGGTGTTGTCCAAAGATTGTTTATCTTCACTTGTGGTTTATGCAAGTATAGGCTTATAAGCTGGACACGAGTTCTCTCACATTGACAGTGGCTTGACGAAAATTGCAGACTGACCCCTCACTCATCTGGTGCCTTCGGGAGGTAGAGATGTTTGAGATATATATATCTCGAACTATCTACTTCTTTTGTAAGGTCTGATGGCGTAGTGGGTTAAAGCATACTAGTTATGCCAGCTACTGGAAGGTAGTTGTGCTTTCTGGGTTCGAGTCCAACTGGTGGGTGTTGTCCAAAGATTGTTTATCTTCACTTGTGGTTTATGCAAGTATAGGCTTATAAGCTGGACACGAGTTCTCTCACATTGACAGTGGCTTGACGAAAATTGCAGACTGACCCCTCACTCATCTGGTGCCTTCGGGAGGTAGAGATGTTTGAGATATATATATCTCGAACTATCTACTTCTTTTGTAAGGTCTGATGGCGTAGTGGGTTAAAGCATACTAGTTATGCCAGCTACTGGAAGGTAGTTGTGCTTTCTGGGTTCGAGTCCCACTGGTGGGTGTTGTCCAAAGATTGTTTATCTTCACTTGTGGTTTATGCAAGTATAGGCTTATAAGCTGGACACGAGTTCTCTCACATTGACAGTGGCTTGACGAAAATTGCAGACTGACCCCTCACTCATCTGGTGCCTTCGGGAGGTAGAGATGTTTGAGATATATATATCTCGAACTATCTACTTCTTTTGTAAGGTCTGATGGCGTAGTGGGTTAAAGCATACTAGTTATGCCAGCTACTGGAAGGTAGTTGTGCTTTCTGGGTTCGAGTCCCACTGGTGGGTGTTGTCCAAAGATTGTTTATCTTCACTTGTGGTTTATGCAAGTATAGGCTTATAAGCTGGACACGAGTTCTCTCACATTGACAGTGGCTTGACGAAAATTGCAGACTGACCCCTCACTCATCTGGTGCCTTCGGGAGGTAGAGATGTTTGAGATATATATATCTCGAACTATCTACTTCTTTTGTAAGGTCTGATGGCGTAGTGGGTTAAAGCATACTAGTTATGCCAGCTACTGGAAGGTAGTTGTGCTTTCTGGGTTCGAGTCCCACTGGTGGGTGTTGTCCAAAGATTGTTTATCTTCACTTGTGGTTTATGCAAGTATAGGCTTATAAGCTGGACACGAGTTCTCTCACATTGACAGTGGCTTGACGAAAATTGCAGAGTGACCCCTCACTCATCTGGTGCCTTCGGGAGGTAGAGATGTTTGAGATATATATATCTCGAACTATCTACTTCTTTTGTAAGGTCTGATGGCGTAGTGGGTTAAAGCATACTAGTTATGCCAGCTACTGGAAGGTAGTTGTGCTTTCTGGGTTCGAGTCCCACTGGTGGGTGTTGTCCAAAGATTGTTTATCTTCACTTGTGGTTTATGCAAGTATAGGCTTATAAGCTGGACACGAGTTCTCTCACATTGACAGTGGCTTGACGAAAATTGCAGACTGACCCCTCACTCATCTGGTGCCTTCGGGAGGTAGAGATGTTTGAGATATATATATCTCGAACTATCTACTTCTTTTGTAAGGTCTGATGGCGTAGTGGGTTAAAGCATACTAGTTATGCCAGCTACTGGAAGGTAGTTGTGCTTTCTGGGTTCGAGTCCCACTGGTGGGTGTTGTCCAAAGATTGTTTATCTTCACTTGTGGTTTATGCAAGTATAGGCTTATAAGCTGGACACGAGTTCTCTCACATTGACAGTGGCTTGACGAAAATTGCAGACTGACCCCTCACTCATCTGGTGCCTTCGGGAGGTAGAGATGTTTGAGATATATATATCTCGAACTATCTACTTCTTTTGTAAGGTCTGATGGCGTAGTGGGTTAAAGCATACTAGTTATGCCAGCTACTGGAAGGTAGTTGTGCTTTCTGGGTTCGAGTCCCACTGGTGGGTGTTGTCCAAAGATTGTTTATCTTCACTTGTGGTTTATGCAAGTATAGGCTTATAAGCTGGACACGAGTTCTCTCACATTGACAGTGGCTTGACGAAAATTGCAGACTGACCCCTCACTCATCTGGTGCCTTCGGGAGGTAGAGATGTTTGAGATATATATATCTCGAACTATCTACTTCTTTTGTAAGGTCTGATGGCGTAGTGGGTTAAAGCATACTAGTTATGCCAGCTACTGGAAGGTAGTTGTGCTTTCTGGGTTCGAGTCCCACTGGTGGGTGTTGTCCAAAGATTGTTTATCTTCACTTGTGGTTTATGCAAGTATAGGCTTATAAGCTGGACACGAGTTCTCTCACATTGACAGTGGCTTGACGAAAATTGCAGACTGACCCCTCACTCATCTGGTGCCTTCGGGAGGTAGAGATGTTTGAGATATATATATCTCGAACTATCTACTTCTTTTGTAAGGTCTGATGGCGTAGTGGGTTAAAGCATACTAGTTATGCCAGCTACTGGAAGGTAGTTGTGCTTTCTGGGTTCGAGTCCCACTGGTGGGTGTTGTCCAAAGATTGTTTATCTTCACTTGTGGTTTATGCAAGTATAGGCTTATAAGCTGGACACGAGTTCTCTCACATTGACAGTGGCTTGACGAAAATTGCAGACTGACCCCTCACTCATCTGGTGCCTTCGGGAGGTAGAGATGTTTGAGATATATATATCTCGAACTATCTACTTCTTTTGTAAGGTCTGATGGCGTAGTGGGTTAAAGCATACTAGTTATGCCAGCTACTGGAAGGTAGTTGTGCTTTCTGGGTTCGAGTCCCACTGGTGGGTGTTGTCCAAAGATTGTTTATCTTCACTTGTGGTTTATGCAAGTATAGGCTTATAAGCTGGACACGAGTTCTCTCACATTGACAGTGGCTTGACGAAAATTGCAGACTGACCCCTCACTCATCTGGTGCCTTCGGGAGGTAGAGATGTTTGAGATATATATATCTCGAACTATCTACTTCTTTTGTAAGGTCTGATGGCGTAGTGGGTTAAAGCATACTAGTTATGCCAGCTACTGGAAGGTAGTTGTGCTTTCTGGGTTCGAGTCCCACTGGTGGGTGTTGTCCAAAGATTGTTTATCTTCACTTGTGGTTTATGCAAGTATAGGCTTATAAGCTGGACACGAGTTCTCTCACATTGACAGTGGCTTGACGAAAATTGCAGACTGACCCCTCACTCATCTGGTGCCTTCGGGAGGTAGAGATGTTTGAGATATATATATCTCGAACTATCTACTTCTTTTGTAAGGTCTGATGGCGTAGTGGGTTAAAGCATACTAGTTATGCCAGCTACTGGAAGGTAGTTGTGCTTTCTGGGTTCGAGTCCCACTGGTGGGTGTTGTCCAAAGATTGTTTATCTTCACTTGTGGTTTATGCAAGTATAGGCTTATAAGCTGGACACGAGTTCTCTCACATTGACAGTGGCTTGACGAAAATTGCAGACTGACCCCTCACTCATCTGGTGCCTTCGGGAGGTAGAGATGTTTGAGATATATATATCTCGAACTATCTACTTCTTTTGTAAGGTCTGATGGCGTAGTGGGTTAAAGCATACTAGTTATGCCAGCTACTGGAAGGTAGTTGTGCTTTCTGGGTTCGAGTCCCACTGGTGGGTGTTGTCCAAAGATTGTTTATCTTCACTTGTGGTTTATGCAAGTATAGGCTTATAAGCTGGACACGAGTTCTCTCACATTGACAGTGGCTTGACGAAAATTGCAGACTGACCCCTCACTCATCTGGTGCCTTCGGGAGGTAGAGATGTTTGAGATATATATATCTCGAACTATCTACTTCTTTTGTAAGGTCTGATGGCGTAGTGGGTTAAAGCATACTAGTTATGCCAGCTACTGGAAGGTAGTTGTGCTTTCTGGGTTCGAGTCCCACTGGTGGGTGTTGTCCAAAGATTGTTTATCTTCACTTGTGGTTTATGCAAGTATAGGCTTATAAGCTGGACACGAGTTCTCTCACATTGACAGTGGCTTGACGAAAATTGCAGACTGACCCCTCACTCATCTGGTGCCTTCGGGAGGTAGAGATGTTTGAGATATATATATCTCGAACTATCTACTTCTTTTGTAAGGTCTGATGGCGTAGTGGGTTAAAGCATACTAGTTATGCCAGCTACTGGAAGGTAGTTGTGCTTTCTGGGTTCGAGTCCCACTGGTGGGTGTTGTCCAAAGATTGTTTATCTTCACTTGTGGTTTATGCAAGTATAGGCTTATAAGCTGGACACGAGTTCTCTCACATTGACAGTGGCTTGACGAAAATTGCAGACTGACCCCTCACTCATCTGGTGCCTTCGGGAGGTAGAGATGTTTGAGATATATATATCTCGAACTATCTACTTCTTTTGTAAGGTCTGATGGCGTAGTGGGTTAAAGCATACTAGTTATGCCAGCTACTGGAAGGTAGTTGTGCTTTCTGGGTTCGAGTCCCACTGGTGGGTGTTGTCCAAAGATTGTTTATCTTCACTTGTGGTTTATGCAAGTATAGGCTTATAAGCTGGACACGAGTTCTCTCACATTGACAGTGGCTTGACGAAAATTGCAGACTGACCCCTCACTCATCTGGTGCCTTCGGGAGGTAGAGATGTTTGAGATATATATATCTCGAACTATCTACTTCTTTTGTAAGGTCTGATGGCGTAGTGGGTTAAAGCATACTAGTTATGCCAGCTACTGGAAGGTAGTTGTGCTTTCTGGGTTCGAGTCCCACTGGTGGGTGTTGTCCAAAGATTGTTTATCTTCACTTGTGGTTTATGCAAGTATAGGCTTATAAGCTGGACACGAGTTCTCTCACATTGACAGTGGCTTGACGAAAATTGCAGACTGACCCCTCACTCATCTGGTGCCTTCGGGAGGTAGAGATGTTTGAGATATATATATCTCGAACTATCTACTTCTTTTGTAAGGTCTGATGGCGTAGTGGGTTAAAGCATACTAGTTATGCCAGCTACTGGAAGGTAGTTGTGCTTTCTGGGTTCGAGTCCCACTGGTGGGTGTTGTCCAAAGATTGTTTATCTTCACTTGTGGTTTATGCAAGTATAGGCTTATAAGCTGGACACGAGTTCTCTCACATTGACAGTGGCTTGACGAAAATTGCAGACTGACCCCTCACTCATCTGGTGCCTTCGGGAGGTAGAGATGTTTGAGATATATATATCTCGAACTATCTACTTCTTTTGTAAGGTCTGATGGCGTAGTGGGTTAAAGCATACTAGTTATGCCAGCTACTGGAAGGTAGTTGTGCTTTCTGGGTTCGAGTCCCACTGGTGGGTGTTGTCCAAAGATTGTTTATCTTCACTTGTGGTTTATGCAAGTATAGGCTTATAAGCTGGACACGAGTTCTCTCACATTGACAGTGGCTTGACGAAAATTGCAGACTGACCCCTCACTCATCTGGTGCCTTCGGGAGGTAGAGATGTTTGAGATATATATATCTCGAACTATCTACTTCTTTTGTAAGGTCTGATGGCGTAGTGGGTTAAAGCATACTAGTTATGCCAGCTACTGGAAGGTAGTTGTGCTTTCTGGGTTCGAGTCCCACTGGTGGGTGTTGTCCAAAGATTGTTTATCTTCACTTGTGGTTTATGCAAGTATAGGCTTATAAGCTGGACACGAGTTCTCTCACATTGACAGTGGCTTGACGAAAATTGCAGACTGACCCCTCACTCATCTGGTGCCTTCGGGAGGTAGAGATGTTTGAGATATATATATCTCGAACTATCTACTTCTTTTGTAAGGTCTGATGGCGTAGTGGGTTAAAGCATACTAGTTATGCCAGCTACTGGAAGGTAGTTGTGCTTTCTGGGTTCGAGTCCCACTGGTGGGTGTTGTCCAAAGATTGTTTATCTTCACTTGTGGTTTATGCAAGTATAGGCTTATAAGCTGGACACGAGTTCTCTCACATTGACAGTGGCTTGACGAAAATTGCAGACTGACCCCTCACTCATCTGGTGCCTTCGGGAGGTAGAGATGTTTGAGATATATATATATCTCGAACTATCTACTTCTTTTGTAAGGTCTGATGGCGTAGTGGGTTAAAGCATACTAGTTATGCCAGCTACTGGAAGGTAGTTGTGCTTTCTGGGTTCGAGTCCCACTGGTGGGTGTTGTCCAAAGATTGTTTATCTTCACTTGTGGTTTATGCAAGTATAGGCTTATAAGCTGGACACGAGTTCTCTCACATTGACAGTGGCTTGACGCAAATTGCAGACTGACCCCTCACTCATCTGGTGCCTTCGGGAGGTAGAGATGTTTGAGATATATATATCTCGAACTATCTACTTCTTTTGTAAGGTCTGATGGCGTAGTGGGTTAAAGCATACTAGTTATGCCAGCTACTGGAAGGTAGTTGTGCTTTCTGGGTTCGAGTCCCACTGGTGGGTGTTGTCCAAAGATTGTTTATCTTCACTTGTGGTTTATGCAAGTATAGGCTTATAAGCTGGACACGAGTTCTCTCACATTGACAGTGGCTTGACGAAAATTGCAGACTGACCCCTCACTCATCTGGTGCCTTCGGGAGGTAGAGATGTTTGAGATATATATATCTCGAACTATCTACTTCTTTTGTAAGGTCTGATGGCGTAGTGGGTTAAAGCATACTAGTTATGCCAGCTACTGGAAGGTAGTTGTGCTTTCTGGGTTCGAGTCCCACTGGTGGGTGTTGTCCAAAGATTGTTTATCTTCACTTGTGGTTTATGCAAGTATAGGCTTATAAGCTGGACACGAGTTCTCTCACATTGACAGTGGCTTGACGAAAATTGCAGACTGACCCCTCACTCATCTGGTGCCTTCGGGAGGTAGAGATGTTTGAGATATATATATCTCGAACTATCTACTTCTTTTGTAAGGTCTGATGGCGTAGTGGGTTAAAGCATACTAGTTATGCCAGCTACTGGAAGGTAGTTGTGCTTTCTGGGTTCGAGTCCCACTGGTGGGTGTTGTCCAAAGATTGTTTATCTTCACTTGTGGTTTATGCAAGTATAGGCTTATATATATATATATATTTATATATATATATTTATTTATTTCAAAATCGCTAATCTCCGAAAGTTTTTCACTGATTGCTTTGAAATTTTCACACAACGTTCCATTCGCATCCGGCCAGGTTTATATATACATATTATATACATGTCACGTCTGTGACGGATAAAAAACATAATTATTTTCTGAAAAACTGTGTTTTTCATGTTTTTCCATGTGAAGGAAATCTTTGAAACCTCTTTACCGATTGCTTTGAAATTTTGATACAACGTTGCATTCGAATAGGCACGTCTTTTGATATATCTATAATATACATGCCTCACCTGTGGCAGATTGAAACATGCATTTTTGAAAAACAGCGCCATCTGTTGCACATAATAGCAACATGCACTGTACACTAAATATGTCACGAATTCCATTTCAATGTTTCCGATTCTATTGATATATTTTATTTTCACAGATTTCGATATATTTAATTTTTTATTGAATTATTATGTGTGACATTGTGTTGGAATTGAGCTGTATTGTTTACCATATCATTAATTTCGTAAGTATAAGTATAGATATCACACCTGTGACAGGTAAAACTATGCTTTTCTTGAAAAAACAGCGTCATCTCTCACTGAGAAGGGTGTCGACGAAATACATGCAGACTTTGTTATGCAAGCCCCTTGGGAATCTCCACCAGCAGACTTTAAGACTATGGTTATTGAAGGAAAAAAGAACAAGACAAATCCTCATCTGCTACGTAACATTGCACAGATGTATATAGGAGCAAACATGGCATCCGACAGCTTTACTTACTTCACAGATGGATCAGTAGACCAGCAGGGACAAGAAACCGGAGCTGCAGTTAAAGCAGGAAACTTTGTAAATAGTTAGAGGTGGTAAAATTGGTGTTCAACTTAACAAACAGAGATGCTACCCATTCAAAAGGCTTTGGAACATGCTCTTGCTGAACACCGACAACATGTTATCATACATACAGATTCGAGAACCGCCACTGAAACATTGCAACATTATTATCACATATGCATCACATTGAATATGTGATAACATACATCTGATCACATATGTTTGCGTAAAATTCGCAAACTAAACCCTGGTCTTATCAAGCAGTTCTACACTAGGAATGGAACGATCATTGCAAAGAAGGAAAGTGCAGGAAAAAGGTATGAAACAAAGTTTGACCAACAACTACTGCCCTTCTTTAGTGATTGTGGTATATCTGAAAACCTGAACCCGACCAATACCAATACTTAAAATAACTCTTTGAGTGCCTGAGTCTAACCTAACTTAATCTAACTTTGTCCAAGGTGCTGTCTTTACCTTACCATTTACCTAATGTTCTCTCATTCATATAATATCCTAAGTAATCAGTCAAGTCTCCATGCACTTATGCAAGCATCAACCTCAGTATCATTGTAAAATTTAATCTTAAATATAATCTTACCCTATTCTTTTTAAATTTTAAATTTAATTGTCCTGATTTATGTCATTTATTGAAATTAATTATTGATCTCATTTTGTTCTCTTAATTAAGTTCATACTAATTATAGGTTAAAAACTAAGCTAAATAAAATTAATGATCTTTAAGATTATTTTACTTTACAATCATCATGTCATATTTTTATATATTCATCTTGACAGTCTCTACTGATTTTTTGTTCTCTACACCAAACTTGTGTATCCTTCACGGCTATCTAGTGATCTTTATTCTACTTTTAATTGTTCCAATTCTTTTGTTTACTTGCATTTATTGTTGTGTTTTGCTATAATTATTCTCTAATTATAGCAGACTTTGTATTTATGTAAGCATTTACCTCAGTGTCTTAGTAAAATCTTGCTCATAAATATAATCTTACCGTGTAATTTTTTTTGTTTTTAATTTTTAAATTTAATTGTAATTTGATTTATACATCATTTATTGTAAGTAATTATTGAGCTCATTTTGTTTTCTTATATTCATACTAATTATAGGTTCACAACTAAGCTATATTAAATAATTTATTTTTAAGATTATCTTTACTTTACGATTATTATTTGTCTCTTTATTTTTTGCTATATATTATTCTTGTCAGTCTACTGATTTTTTCTTCTCTCTTAACCTAACTACTGTAGCCTTCCTGGCTATCTGCGGTAATCTTTGCTCTACTTCTAATTGTTTCTATTTTTTGTGTATCTACGTTTATTGTTGTGTTTTGCTACAATTACTTTCTATTTACAGCAGTTTTAGTATTTAACTGTTCCTGTAATTGCTTATCTTATTGTATCGTGACATTATTGTATCTATATGCTTACTGATATTGATCCTGATCGAAATCTTCTGTCCCATACTCACACAAATCAGCACATTGATCATCATTATTGCAGGTATTACACAGTAAATCTTGCAAAAACAAACTCCTAAATAGCACCTGCTTATCAGTTTACAACCAAAATGTTAGGTCACTTGGTAAACATTTTGATGACATAAATGCACTACTCACAGCACTAGGTACTAAATTATCATTCATCATTTTAACAGAAACTTGGCTAAGTAATGACTATACCCAAATCTACAATTTACCTGGTTATAAAGCCATTCATAACTGCAGGCCTAATAAAAAAGGAAGTGGTACAGCAATATATTACAAAGATACCTTCATCTGCAATAGTGTCATCAGTGATTGAGACGACTATTGTGAATATACCTTTGCCAAGTTCTCCAGTAAATCCCTTAAATCCACCCTGACTATCGGTGCCCTCTATAGATTTCCTAATACCAACATAGCTTCATTCTCAGACAACGTAAGGAATCTTATCATAAATAACAATCTCAACAAAAATCACATCATTCTGGGAGGTGATTTCAATATTGACCTGAGTCTTCAAAACAACCCTCAAGTTGACTATTTCCGTAACAGCATGCACTCCTGTATGCTAATCCCCACAATCACCAAGAACACCCGAGTCACTCAAACATCTGCCACTACCCTGGATCGCTTATAGACTAATACAACAGCTCCCCTTACATCTGGGGTAATCTATGACAGAAAAACTGACCACTATCCTACCTTCCTCATAGCAAACATGGACACAGTACCACCAGAAAGCATGAAACTCTCATTCAGGCTACACAGTGAATCAACTTTAGGCAATCTCTCTAAAGCACTTCACAATATTAACTGGGAATCTGAATTTAATAATACACAGGATATAAACTCATTAACTAACCTCTTTCTCTCCAAAACTCTAAGCCTCTACAACACTCACTGTCCCCTCCTTACCAAACAAGACACTAATATAAAAAAAAATAACCCGTGGCTCACAAGTGGCATAATCAAATCTATCAACAAAAAACATGAATATGAAAAGAAATTTAGGAATGGCCTAGTTACAAAGGAAGTAGTTAAGAGGTACTTATCAGTGCTTACCAGTATCATAAGAAAAGCTAAACTTTCATATTATGAGACTAGATTCAAAGTAGCAAAAAGGCAACATGAAAAGCACATGGAAAACCATCTCTAATATCCTAGGCACTAAACAACACTCCCACAACCAGATAACACTCTCTAAGGATGGCCTTACACCGTCATCTGATTTAGAAAAGGCGAATGAATTTAATAGCTTCTTTTCATCGGTTGGTCCTAACCTTGCCAGAAAAATCCCACAGACTCAGACACATATCAACACATATCTCTCAGGCAGCTATCCAAACTCTCTTCTCCTTTCACCAGTCAGCCCGACAGATGTTGTGTCCATCATACACTCACTAAAAACCAAAGCTGAGAACATCAGTGAAATCCCATCCTTTGTATACAAGAGCGCCTCCCATGCCCTTGCGCCACCTATAGCTCTGCTGTTCAACAAATCCCTTGAGTGTCATACTTTCCCTGATATCCTTAAAAAAACAAGAGTAACGCCAGTTCATAAAGGAGGTAATCCGGCAGACATAGACAATTATAGACCAATATCAAACCTACCCATACTATCAAAAATATTTGAAAAAAATATCAACAAACAGCTCTACTCCTATCTCGTAAAATTCGACATTCTTAGCCCCTGTCAGTTTGGCTTCCGCTCCCAAAAGAGTACCAACGATACAATTAATAGTCTCCTTGATATAATTTACTCAGTGCTTGACAAAAAGGAGTTTCCGATTGGACTCTTCATTGACCTGAGAAAGGCCTTTGTTACTGTTAAACACAATTACCTCTTACGAAAACTCCATCATTATGGAATCCGAGGCCATACACTGAACTATATCCAATCCTATCATAGTGATAGACACCAATGTGTAGCCATCAATAATATAACCTCTCCCACTCTACCAATAACCGTTGGAGTGCCACAGGGCAGCATTTTGGAACCTCTCCTATTTCTTATATACATCAATGATCTGCCTAATGTCTCTAACATTCTGAAACATATTCTGTTTGCTGATGATACTACCCTCATCTACTCTAACCCTAACCCACATACACTAAATAATATTGTTAATAATGAACTAAAAAAAGTCCACTTATGGATGTCAACCAACAAACTAACACTTAACATAGAAAAGACCTACTACATCTTATATGGAAGCAAATCTACAAATTCAATTCAGCTTCAGATAGACAATGTAAACATTTGCAATAAAAATGATGGAAAGTTTCTCGGCCTATTCCTAGACAAGACTCTCAACTTCAGTACCCACTTACAACACATAACTAAGAAAGTCTCTAAAACAGTTGGTATACTCTCCAAAATCAGATATTATGTACCTAACTCTGCTCTCATCTCTCTATATTATGTACCTAACTCTGCTCTCATCTCTCTATATTATGTACCTAACTCTGCTCTCATCTCTCTATATTATGCACTAATCTATCCCTATCTTAATTATGGTATCTGTGCATGGGGTTCAACCACTGCAAACCACCTCAGGTCCATCATCACCCAGCAAAAATCTGCTATGAGAATAATAACAAATTCTGCTTTCAGACAACACACAGCCCCCTTGTTTAACTGCCTAAACATGCTAAACATAATCTCATTCCACAAATTCTCTTGTGTCAACTACATTTACAAAACCTTGTTCTTAAATGCAAATCCTGCTCTGAACCTCTCCCTGGACAGATGTAATAAGACCCATTATCACCACACCTGAAATAAATATCTCTTTCATATCCCCCAGAGTCAAACTTAATCTGTGTTAACACTCTATGTAAATAAAGGGACCCAGTTTATGGAACTCGCTCCCTATTGAATTGAAAAGCTGTCCAACTTTTGCGTCATTCAAAAACAGTACTAAAAAGTACCTAATTTCATCTTCATAGTTTTTTACCTTTTGCTTTAAAATTGCACTGTATCTATTGCTACCCAATCTCCCAATCTTTATGTACCCAATCCAAACATCTTTATCATTATGATCATTGCTGTCTTCTTATATGTGCTGTCAATTTGTTGTATGGTGTCTATTAATCTTGTTTAAATTACCAATCAAGCTGTCAATGAAATCAATCAGAGCTTTAATATACCAATGTGCTTTAATATACTTACTAATCTCTCTCATCTCATTTTTTTTCTTGCAATGTATTTGTTATCATTTTATTAATTCTGCTAGAATTTACCTACTTAAAATTATCTGTTAGATTAAGGACCTGCCCGAAACGCTGCACGTACTAGTGGCTTTACAAGATTGTAAATACTATGCTATGTACTCTCACAAACCCAAGATACCTTCTTGTATATAAATAAATAAATAAATAAATAAATAAATATGTCATATCATTAATGAAAACACTCAAACGACAAGGCCGATGGGTACTTATCAACAGAGTGCCAAGTCATGTGGGAATAATAGGAAATGACATTGCAGACGAAGCTGCAAAACGTGCAACTAAGAAAAGAAATGTAGACATTTACATACCACAAAGTCCATCACAGATTAAGAAAGTAATTAGAAACAGAGCAATGTAAAAGATGTACAGTGACCACAACACAGCAGTTGCAACATCAGGATCTGCGGGTTGGTACAAGAATTCAACCAACTACGAACCCCTTAGTTTGATGAAAGGGAAAAGTAGAGCAACAGAAGTACACTTACATCGCATCAGGCTTGGATACCCATATGCATAGAAAATAGGCTTACAGGTTCCGGAAGATGAGAGGAAATGTCAGCACTGTGGAGTAATGCCCGACAGACCACTGGAACATTTTCTAACACACTGCACAGTTATAAACCCATTATGATTTCAACTTAGATTCAACAGAGCAGAAGTTGTTAAACACATATGGCAAAATCTTACTGAAGCGACCATACAAGTCATAAATACGCATACTCCGCCCAAGTAAAACAGAAACAAGCAACACTTAGTAGGCCAGCCAGAGGCTTAAGGCCCGTGCAGGAATATCCCACCAAAAAAAAGCGTCATCTGATGCATGTAAGAGCATGTAATACAAATGCTATACTAAATATGTCACAATTCCATTTCAGCGTTTCTGATTGCATTGACAAATAGAATTTTCATAGATTTTTATTTATTTTCATTTTGATTAAATTATTTTGTGTGAATTGCATTGGAATTGAGCTGTGTTTACCATACCGGTCATTTCGTGTGTATAGTTTATTATTTTTTTTTTCATATTTTTATTTAATTTTTTAACATTTATTTTATATTTCAGTGATGGGAACATCAGATCACTTAATGTTCCCAATTTTATGGTGGGAACATCAATCCATTTGGGAAGGCATCGGACGAGGAAGTGGGGAATGGTGGGGATGACGAGGGGACGGAAGTGAGAGATGGTGGGGAAGACATGGGGACAAGGGAGGGGGTAATGATGGAGAAGGACAAGGAGATGGGGGGGGGGGGAGTTTGGGAGGGGGGGGCGAGGGGATGGGGGAATGGAGAAGGGTGCGGAGGACAAAGGGACAGGGAATTAGGGCATGGTGGGAAGGAAGAGGGGATAGTGGAGTGGGGAGGGGGGGGGGAAATTGTGGGGAGGACTGGGGGACAGGGAAGGTTGTTGTGGCTCAGCAACACACATGCGTTGCTGAGCCACAGCAACGCGTGGTCGGGTACTGCTGATATAGATATATATATATATATATATATATATATATATATATATATATATATATATATATATATATATATATATATATATATATATATATATATATATATATGTCGTACCTAGTAGCCAGAACTCACTTCTCAGCCTACTATGCAAGGCCCGATTTGCCTAATAAGCCAAGTTTTACTGAATTAATATATTTTCTCTAATTTTTTTCTTATGAAATGATAAAGCTACCCATTTCATTATGTATGAGGTAAATTTTTTTTTATTGGAGTTAAAATTAACGTAGATATATGACCGAACCTAACCAACCCTACCTAACCTAACCTAACCTATCTTTATAGGTTAGGTTAGGTTAGGTAGCCGAAAACGTTAGGTTAGGTTAGGTTAGGTAGGTTAGGTAGTCGAAAAAACATTAATTCATGAAAACTAGGCTTATTAGGCAAATCTGGCCTTGCATAGTAGGCTGAGAAGTGAGTTCTGGCTACTAGGTACGATATATATATATATATATATATATATATATATATATATATATATATATATATATATATATATATATATATATATATTGGTGTATACTGGCAGCAGGTTTTCTTTCAAACATGTTTCATTGAATATGACCGCATATTCTGTATTTATTATTTTCTGGTTTAGGGCTTCTATCCCTCTAACTATTTTCTTAGCATCAGGGCTTAATTGAAATAGGAGTTCTCCAAAACTCATTTTCGTACTTTTAAGGTGAAGAAAAGAAGTGATTTACTATAGAGTGTATTACACTTATTTGTATAATTTGCACGACGTTTCGAACCTCCATGGTTCATTCTCAAGTGAACAATCTTACAATACTAGTTGATTTTATACCCGCATTAGGTCAGGTGATAATACAATGAAGGTGAAAAACATGGGGGGATACATAAGGGATAAACATAGGGGCTGCAGAAGGCTTATTGGCCCATACGAGGCATCTCCTATCTAAACACAAAGATTAATCCAGTGTAATTGGCCTGTTATGTTGGACATTGTCTTCTGTGTTGGCATCGATATGTTCTTGTCTTGTCCTTACTCTCATGGTGGGTAGAGTAAATAGTTCCGTGATTTGGGTGTTCATGGTAGGTCGCTCTATTCTTATGTGAATTGCCTCAAGAATTTGTAATCTTCTTGAATCTTGGGTTTTATCTATTATGCAAGTATTCTTGTTCAATATTTCTCTTGTTAGAGTAATGTCATGGGCTTGTCTCATGTGATTCCTAGGGGCACCAGATTGAAGATGGCATGTCAAACGCCTCGTCAGCTTGGTCGACGTCATACCTATGTACTTACATTGAAGGTTACATCCTTCGTGGGGGCAAGTGTACATGTATACAACGCTTGACTGCTGTAGAGGGTTCTCCGTCGGCTTCGGGCTGTTTTTGATAAGGAGTTCGGAAGTCTTCTTGGTTTTGTAGAATATTATCAGGTTTATGTTTTGGTTAGGAGTAGTGCTTTTTACTCCTTTACGGATTATTTCTTTCATTATTCTTTCCTCTTTTATATGTTCACTGTGCATGGTTGATTTGTAATATAATTTTATTGGGGGTGTTGTGGTTTCTGTTCTAGGTTCTGAATTATACCAACGGTCCAAGTGTCTTCTTATAGCAGCGTTTATTTCCGCGTTGCTATATCCGTTGTTCACCAATACCTGAGTTACTCTTTCAAACTCTCTACTCACGTTGCTCCATTCAGAGCAGTGGGTAAGCGCTCGACGAATATAAGCATTGAGAACACTGGCTTTGTATCTTTGGGGGCACTCACTTCTACCGTTCAGGCATAATCCTATGTTGGTGGGCTTGGTATATACGTTGGTGCTTAAAGAGGTTCCTGTTTTTGTTATTAGTACATCCAAGAATGGCAGACTGTTATTTTCACTATTTTCATGTGTAAATCGGAGTACTGACTCTCTCTCTAGGTGTCTTTTTAGGTCAATTAGTTCATCTGAGTCTTTTACTATTACGAATATGTCATCTACATACCGGCAGTATACAGTTGGTTTTTGTCTGCTACTGAAGACCCTATCTTCGATGGTTCCCATATAAAAATTAGCAAATAAAACTCCTAAGGGGGAGCCCATTGCTACTCCGTCTATCTGTAAATACATGTCTCCTTGTGGACTGATGAAAGGGGCTTCCTTTGTACATGCTTCGAGAAGACTTTTCAAGTGTGGCTCAGGTATGTCTAATTTGGGGGTGCTCTCGTCTCTGTATACTCTGTCCAGTATCATTCCTATGGTTGTGTCGACTGGGACGTTGGTAAAAAGGGATTCAACGTCCAGGGAAGCGATGATTCCATCGGAGAATCCTTATCAAAAACAGCCCGAAGCCGACGGAGAACCCTCTACAGCAGTCAAGCGTTGTATACATGTACACTTGCCCCCACGAAGGATGTAACCTTCAATGTAAGTACATAGGTATGACGTCGACCAAGCTGACGAGGCGTTTGACATGCCATCTTCAATCTGGTGCCCCTAGGAATCACATGAGACAAGCCCATGACATTACTCTAACAAGAGAAATATTGAACAAGAATACTTGCATAATAGATAAAACCCAAGATTCAAGAAGATTACAAATTCTTGAGGCAATTCACATAAGAATAGAGCGACCTACCATGAACACCCAAATCACGGAACTATTTACTCTACCCACCATGAGAGTAAGGACAAGACAAGAACATATCGATGCCAACACAGAAGACAATGTCCAACATAACAGGCCAATTACACTGGATTAATCTTTGTGTTTAGATAGGAGATGCCTCGTATGGGCCAATAAGCCTTCTGCAGCCCCTATGTTTATCCCTTATGTATCCCCCCATGTTTTTCACCTTCATTGTATTATCACCTGACCTAATGCGGGTATAAAATCAACTAGTATTGTAAGATTGTTCACTTGAGAATGAACCATGGAGGTTCGAAACGTCGTGCAAATTATACAAATAAGTGTAATACACTCTATAGTAAATCACTTCTTTTCTTCACCTTAAAAGTACGAAAATGAGTTTTGGAGAACTCCTATTTCAATTAAGCCCTGATGCTAAGAAAATAGTTAGAGGGATAGAAGCCCTAAACCAGAAAATAATAAATACAGAATATGCGGTCATATTCAATGAAACATATATATATATATATATATATGTCGTACCTAGTAGCCAGAACTCACTTCTCAGCCTACTATGCAAGGCCCGATTTGCCTAATAAGCAAAGTTTTCCTGAATTAATATATTTTCTCTAATTTTTTTCTTATGAAATGATAAAGCTACCCATTTCATTATGTATGAGGCCAATTTTTTTTTATTGGAGTTAAAATTAACGTAGATATATGACCGAACCTAACCAACCCTACCTAACCTAACCTAACCTATCTTCATAGGTTAGGTTAGGTTAGGTAGCCCAAAAAGGTAGGTTAGGTTAGGTTAGGTAGGTTAGGTTGTCGAAAAACAATTAATTCATGAAAACTTGGCTTATTAGGCAAATCGGGCCTTGCATAGTAGGCTGAGAAGTGAGTTCTGGCTACTAGGTACGACATATATATATATATATATATATATATATATATATATATATATGTCGTACCTAGTAGCCAGAACGCACTTCTCTGCCTACTATGCATGGCCCGATTTGCCTAATAAGCCAAGTTTTCATAAATTAATATATTTTCTCTAATTTTTTTCTTATGAAATGATAAAGCTACCAATTTCATTATGTATGAGGTCAATTTTTTTTTATTGGAGTTAAAATTAACGTAGATATATGACCGAACCTAACCAACCCTACCTAACCTAACCTAACCTATCTTTATAGGTTATGTTAGGTTAGGTAGCCGAAAAGGTTAGGTTAGGTTAGGTAGTCGAAAAACAATTAATTCATGAAAACTTGGCTTATTAGGCAAATCGGGCCTTGCATAGTAGGCTGAGAAGTGCGTTCTGGCTACTAGGTACGACATATGTACAATACAATACAATACAATTTTATTTAGGTAAGGTACATACATACAATAAATTTTTACAAGGATTGGTTGACTTATAGGTAGAGCTAGTACATACAATGCCTAAAGCCACTATTACGCAAAGCGTTTCGGGCATAATATATATATATATATATATATATATATATATATATATATATATATATATATATATATATATATATATATATATATATATATATATATATATATATGTCGTACCTAGTAGCCAGAACTCACTTTTTGGCCTACTATGCAAGGCCCGATTTGCCTAATAAACCAAGTTTTCCTGAATTAATATATTTTTTTCTATTTTTTTTCTTATGAAATGATAAAGCTACCCATTTCATTATGTATGAGGTCAATATTTTTTTATTGGAGTTAAAATTAACGTAGATATATGACCGAACCTAACCAACCCTACCTAACCTAACCTAACCTATCTTTATAGGTTAGGTTTGGTTAGGTAGCCGAAAAAGTTAGGTTAGGTTAGGTAGGTTAGGTAGTCGAAAAACAATTTATTCATGAAAACTTGGCTTATTAGGCAAATCGGGCCTTGCATAGTAGGCTGAGAAGTGCGTTCTGGCTACTAGGTACGACATATATATATATATATATATATATATATATATATATATATATATATATATATATATATATATATATATATATATATATATATATATATATATATATATATGTTGTACCTAGTAGCCAGAACGCGGTAATCGGCCTACTATGCAAGGCCCGATTTGCCTAATAAGCCAAGTTTTCCTGAATTTATATATATTTTTAATTTTGTTCTTGTGAAATGATAAAGCTATTAATTTCATTATGCATGAGCTAAGTTCTTTTAATTTGAGGTAAAACTAATTTAGATATATGACCGAACGAAACCAACCCTACCTAACCTAACCTAACCTAACTTAATCTAATCTAAACTGACATAATTAAATCAATAATTTATATTTAAAAAATATTATAATAATAATACTTAAAATAAACCAATAGGAAACAATTTATTGTAAAGAAAGAAAATCACTCGGCCGTGATGTGCGTTCTGTCTACTAGGTACGACATATATATATCGTACCTAAGAGCCAAAACGCATTTCTCGGTCTACTATGCAAGGCTCGATTTGCCAAATAGGCCGAGTGATTTTCTTTGTATAAAAAAATCGTTTCCGATTAGTTTATTGGAAATTTTATTATTATATTATATTGGGAACATAAGTTATTGACTTATTTATGTTAGTTTTGGTTAAGGTAAGGTAGGTTAAGTTAGGTTAGGTAGGGAAGGTTAGGTTTGGTCATATATCTTCGTTAGTTTTAACTAAAATTCAATATAATTAACTTATACATAATGAAATTATAGTTTTATAATTTCATAAGAAAAGAATTTGAAAAATATATAAATTTAGGAAAACTTGGCTTATTAGGCAAATCAGGTCATGCATAGTCGGCCTAATACGACGTTCTGGCTACTATGTTGCATGTTGTACCTAGTAGCCAAAACGTAGTACTCGGCCTACTATGTTGACCAGACCACACACTAGAAGTTGAAGGGACGACGACGTTTCGGTCCGTCCTGGACCATTCTCAAGTCGATTGGCCTACTATGCAAGGCCCGATTTGACGAATAAGCAAAGTTTTCTTGAATTTATATATTTTTCTAATTTCTTTCTTATGAAATGATAAAGGTATCTATTTCATTATGTATGAGTTAGGTTATTTTAATTTCAGTTAAACTTAACGTAGATATATGACCGAACCAAACCAACAGTACCTAACGTAACCTAACCAAAACTAACACAATTAAGTCAATAATTTATATTCTTAATATAATATAATAATAATAATTTAAATAAACTAATTGGAATGAATTTATTGAAAATAATGAAAAAAACTCGGCCTATTAGGCAAATCGGGCCCTGCTTAGTAGGGCGAGAAGTGTGTTCTGGCTACTAGGTATGACATGTATATATATATATATATATATATATATATATATATATATATATATATATATATATATATATATATATATATATATATATATATATATATATATTATTAAATATGACCGAAAAAGTAAGATTAATAATTCTAACACGAATTTTCTCAATCTTTCGTACATTACGCTTCACTGTTGGAGGTAAATCAAAAATCACTTCTCAAAAATTCATTTTTATTTCTAGTCTGACGCGACACGGGCGCGTTTCGTAAAACTTATTACATTTTCAAAGACTTCACAAATACACAACTGATTAGAACGTATCTCTGATTTTATATCTACATTTGAGTGAGGTGGGAAGGGTGATGTGGCATCAACACAAGACAGAACAGGAGGGGATATTAATAGGGTATTAAAAGTATCAACACAAGACAGAACAGAAACAATGGGTATTGAATAGAAGTGTTTGTAGAAAGCCTATTGGTCCATATTTCTTGATGCTTCTATATTGGAGCGGAGTCTTGAGGTGGGTAGAATATAGTTGTGCAATAATTGGCTGTTGATTGCTGGTGTTGACTTCTTGATGTGTAGTGCCTCGCAAACGTCAAGCCGCCTGCTATCGCTGTATCTATCGATGATTTCTGTGTTGTTTACTAGGATTTCTCTGGCGATGGTTTGGTTATGGGAAGAGATTATATGTTCCTTAATGGAGCCCTGTTGCTTATGCATCGTTAAACGCCTAGAAAGAGATGTTGTTGTCTTGCCTATATACTGGTTTTTTTGGAGCTTACAGTCCCCAAGTGGGCATTTGAAGGCATAGACGACATTAGTCTCTTTTAAAGCGTTCTGTTTTGTGTCTGGAGAGTTTCTCATGAGTAGGCTGGCCGTTTTTCTGGTTTTATAGTAAATCGTCAGTTGTATCCTCTGATTTTTGTCTGTAGGGATAATGTTTCTATTAACAATATCTTTCAGGACCCTTTCCTCCGTTTTATGAGCTGTGGAAAAGAAGTTCCTGTAAAATAGTCTAATAGGGGGTATAGGTGTTGTGTTAGTTGTCTCTTCAGAGGTTGCATGGCTTTTCACTTTCCTTCTTATGATGTCTTCGATGAAACCATTGGAGAAGCCGTTATTGACTAGGACCTGCCTTACCCTACAGAGTTCTTCGTCGACTTGCTTCCATTCTGAGCTGTGGCTGAGAGCACGGTCGACGTATGCGTTAACAACACTCCTCTTGTACCTGTCAGGGCAGTCGCTGTTGGCATTTAGGCACATTCCTATGTTTGTTTCCTTAGTGTAGACTGCAGTGTGGAAACCTTCGCCCTTTTCCATGACTGTTACATCTAGAAAAGGCAGCTTCCCATCCTTTTCCGTCTCGTAAGTGAAACGCAGCACGGAACTCTGCTCAAATGCCTCCTTCAGCTTCTGCAGATGTCTGACATCAGGTACCTGTGTAAAAATGTCGTCAACATACCTGCAGTATATGGCTGGTTTCAAGTTCATGTCGACTAAGACTTTTTGCTCGATGGTACCCATGTAGAAGTTTGCAAACAGGACACCTAGGGGAGAACTCATGGCGACCCCATCTACTTGCTTATACATGTGCCCATCCGGGCTCAAGAAGGGTGCCTCTTTAGTACAAGCTTGGAGTAGTTTCCTCAGAATACTTTCTGGCATGTCAAGAGGAGTACAGGCTGGATCACGATACACTCTGTCGGCTATCATTCCGATTGTCTCGTCCACAGGTACGTTGGTAAACAGCGATTCTACGTCCAACGAGGCTCTTATCCCTGTGGCCCGTGTGCCCCGCAGTAAGTCCACAAATTCCTTTGGAGACTTCAGGCTGAAGGCGCAAGGAACATAAGGAGTCAGCAGGCCGTTGAGTCGCTTTGCCAGTCTGTACGTGGGTGTGGGTATCTGGCTAATGATTGGCCGAAGTGGGTTTCCAGGCTTGTGCGTCTTGACATTTCCATACGCATATCCAGGTTTATATTCCCCAATGATCTTTGGCAGGTGGAGTCCGGATTTCTTGGCGTTTACAGTTTCGATCAGTTTGTTGACCTTTGCTTTTAATTCGGCTGTAGTGTCCTTCGTTACCCTTTGGAACTTAGTTTGGTCAGAGAGTATGATGTTCATTTTCGCCAGATATTCGTCTTTTTTAAGAATGACATATTGGCGACTTGTCACCTCTCCTGACAACTATCTCCTTGTTCTCACGAAGGCTTTTAGCTGCCGCTTTAAGCTCGGGGGACAGTATGGTGCTTCTGTAGTTGCCTCGATTCTTTCCTCCTTCTGCAATAAGTTCTGCTTGTAAGGTATCTTTGGTAGTGACCTTCTTTTGTGTCTCGAGGTCGAATATGTCGTCCAACAGAATTTCCAACTCTACTTTCCGGGCCATTTCACTCGGTCTGGACATAACATGACAGTTTATGCCCAGATTTAGGAGAGTGACTTGGTCCTCAGTGAGGTTAATTCCTGCAAGGTTCAGGAAGCCATCTCTTAGTCGTGGAATTGCCATAGGTCCTCCATATAATGTTGTTAGTTTCTTGATAATCCTTGTTTCAGTGCTGAGGTGATATTGGTCTGTGAGGATGTCGAGGTGTTGTTCAATGCGGGTACGGATACTATGGTCGATGTTGCTATTTCTCCACACGTTTGTAGCATGAAGTAGTTGCGTTTTGTTGTCTTTGATTTCATTCTCTGCCTTGTATATCTGATCACGAATCAGATCCTGGCGATATTTTATCGTGAAGGCTTGATTCCTTGCTGCTGGGTCGTGCACTTTAATATTAGTATATTTTGGTAGCAGTCTTTCCTGTAGACATATATTATTAAATATGACCGAAAAAGTAAGATTAATAATTCTAACACGAATTTTCTCAATCTTTCGTACATTACGCTTCACTGTTGGAGGTAAATAAAAAATCACTTCTCCAAAATTCATTTTTATTTCTAGTCTGACGCGACACGGGCGCGTTTCGTAAAACTTATTACATTACACGAATGTGTTGATACTTTTAATACCCTATTAATATCCCCTCCTGTTCTGTCTTGTGTTAATGCCACATCACCCTTCCCACCTCACTCAAATGTAGATATAAAATCAGAGATACGTTCTAATCAGTTGTGTATTTGTGAAGTCTTTGAAAATGTAATAAGTTTTACGAAACGCGCCCGTGTCGCGTCAGACTAGAAATAAAAATGAATTTTGGAGAAGTGATTTTTGATTTACCTCCAACAGTGAAGCGTAATGTACGAAAGATTGAGAAAATTCGTGTTAGAATTATTAATCTTACTTTTTCGGTCATATTTAATAATATATGTCTACAGGAAAGACTGCTACCAGAATATACTAATATATATATATATATATATATATATATATATATATATATATATATATATATATATATATATATATATATATATATATATATATATATATGTATATATTATTAAATATGACCGAAAAAGTAAGATTAATAATTCTAACACGAATTTTCTCAATATTTCTTATGTTTCTTTTCACTGTTGATGGTAACTGAAAATCAATTATCCAAAATTCATTTTTATTTCTAGTCTGACGCGACACTTGAACGCGTTTCATAATAACTTATTACATTTTCGAAGACTTTTAGTTTACACACACACAACTATAACCTGCAAACACTAAACAGAGTTCTTACTATGCTATGATTTAAGCAGCTTTCATTTTATTTTATACCCGCATTTTGGGTGAGGTGATATGTTACAACAGTTTTGGATGAGGTGAACAAAACTTTCAACACAGGACAGAACACGAAACAATGGGTATTAATTGGGTAAATTGAAGGTAAGAAGGGAAGTAACTGCAGAGGGCCTATTGGCCCATATTTCTTGATGCTTCTATATTGGAGTGGAGTCTTGAAGTGGGTAGAATATAGTTGTGCATTAATTTGCTGTTGATTGCTGGTGATGACTTTTTGATGTGTAGTGCCTCGCAGATGCAAAGCCGCCTGCTATCGCTGTATCTATCGATGATTTCTGTGTTGTTTGATAAGATTTCTCTTTTGATGGTTTGGTTGTGGGAAGTGATTATATGTTCCTTAATGGAGCCCTGTTGCTTATGCATCGTTAATCGCCTGGAAAGAGATGTTGTTGTCTTGCCTATATACTGAGTTCTTTGAGGCTTACAGTCCCCAAGTGGGCATTTGAAGGCATAGACAACGTTGGTCTCTTTTAAAGCGTTCTGCTTTATGTCTGGAGAGTTTCTCATGAGTAGGCTGGCCGTTTTTTTGGTTTTATAGTAAATCGTCAGTTATATCTTCTGACTTTTGTCTGTAGGGATAACGTTTCTATTAACAATATCTTTCAGAACCCTTTCTTCCGTTTTATGAGCTTCGGAAAAGAAGTTCCTTTAAAATAGTCTAATAGGGAGTATAGGTGTTGTGTTAGTTGTCTCTTCAGAGGTTGCATGGCATTTCACCTTCCTTCTTATGATGTCCTCAACGAAACCATTGGAAAAGCCGTTGTTGACTAGGACCTGCCTTACCTTACAGAGTTCTTCATCCACTTGCTTCCATCCTGAGCTGTGGCTGAGAGCACGGTCGACATAAGCGTTAACAACACTCCTCTTGTACCTGTCTGGGCAGTCACTGTTGGCATTTTGGCACATTCCTATGTTTGTTTCCTTAATGTAGACTGCAGTGTGGAAACCTCCGCTCCTTTCCATGATTGTTACATCTAGAAAGGGCAGCTTCCCATCCTTCTCCATCTCGTATGTGAAACGGAACACAGAATTCTGCTCAAATGCCTCCTTCAGCTCCTGCAGATGTCTGACATCAGGTACCTGTGTAAAAATGTCGTTAACATACCTTCAGTATATGACCAGTTTCAAGTTTATGTCGACTAAGGCTTTTTGTTCGATGGTACCCATGTAGAAGTTCGCAAACAGGACACCTAGGGGAGAACCCATGGCGACCCCATCTACTTGCTTAAACATGTGCCCATCTGGGCCCAAAAAGGGTGCCTCTTTAGTACAAGCTTGGAGTAGATTCTTTAGAATGTTTTCTGGTATGTCAAGAGGAGTACAGGCCGGATCACAATACACTCAGTCCGCTATCATCCCGATTGTTTCATCCACAGGTACGTTGGTAAACAGTGATTCTACGTCCAACGAGGCTCTTATCCCTTTGGCCCGTGTTCCCCGCAGTAAGTCAACAAATTCCTTTGGAGACTTCAGGCTGAAGGCGCAAGGGACATAAGGAGTCAGCAAGCCGTTGAGTCGCTTCGCCAGTCTGTACGTGGGTGTGGGTATCTGGCTGATGATTGGCCGACGTGGGTTTCCAGGCCTGTGTCTTGATATTTCCATATGCGTATCCAGGTTTATACTCCCCAATAATCTTTGGCAGGTGGAGTCCGGATTTCTTGGCGTTCACATTTTCGATCAATTTGTTGACATTTGCTTTCAATTCGGCTGTAGTGTTTTTCGTTGCCCTTTGGAATTTAGTTTGGTCAGAGAGAATGAGGTTCATTTTCGCCAGATATTCGTCTTTTTTTAAGAATGATGCATATTGGCGACTTGTCACCTCTTCTGACGACTATCTCCTTGTTCTCACAAAGGCTCTTAGCTGCCGCTTTGAGCTCGGGGGACAGTATGGTGCTTCTGTAGTTACCTCGATTCTTTCCTCCTTCCGCAATAAGTTTTGCTTGTAAGGTGTCTTTGTTGGTGACCTTCTTTTGTGTCTCGATGTCGAATATGTCGTCCAACAGGATCTCCAACTCCACTTTCCGGGCCATCTCACTTGGTCTGGACATAACGTGACAGTTTATACCTAGATTTAGGAGAGTGACTTGGTCTTCAGTGAGGTTGATTCCTGCAAGGTTCAGGAAGCCATCTCTTAGTCGTGGAATTGCCATAGGTCCTCCATGTAACGTTGTTAGTTTCTTGATTATATAACAACGTTATATGATTATATATCAACGTTATATATTTCCTCCATATAACAACGTTATATATATTGTGACGATAATCTCTTTCAAGAGAGATTGAGCCTGCTCTTCCCTATATCATTCACGTCATTTTACAAGTACAAGATACTATATTGAAGATACGTCCACCAGTATCGCCAAACGTTTTGCCCAGGAAGCAAAGCGTACCTTGCACCACCCAACACGCTGGCCCCGCCCGCCTTCAACGAGCAAACTACCCATTCTCCGCCTGCCTGCTCCTGATTGGCTTGTGTATCGCCGACCGCACCTGCACCTGCACTCACGCCCCCTACCTGAGTCGACGTCTGGGCCAGCTCATGCCGTATTCCTCAGAATATCTCTGTGCTCTTAGAAGTTGACATCTCTCTCTGTTAGACTAAGCCCTGGCTGTCGTGTACTAAGGGAGGTGGCAGCTTTAGCCAGTATTCTCAGCACCTGATTAATATTATTATTGTCTTGCACTTCATTTTATTTTAGAGTAAATTTTACATTCATTAATTATTCATGTTTTGTTTGTTGACTTGTTTTGAATTCTATGTAAGCCAAGGGATTGTCTTTGTTCATATCTTGTTTTCTAAAGTAATTAAAATTTCATTGTTTATATTTTGTGTTTTGTGTGTCTTCCCATGACCTTACCACAGACAAACAGGCAAGCAGTCTCTTTTTTTCTGTAAATGTGACAAGGCATTGCCACCTGCCATTGGAGGACTGCCGAACATCAACACTCCAACACTTTACCGTCACATTTCATTGGGGCCTGTCCAAGAAGCTTCACTCAGGTACTAGTACCAGACCGTAAATTTGTGGTAAGCGTACTTGGCTTAGGTACAGTAGCTTTTCACTATTTTCAATATTCAATTTTATTTTCATATGGTGCTGTGTGTATTGTGCATTCCGAGAGTAGCATATGGTGAAGGTGAGACAACTTTGGATTACGTGGTGACTGTAGGACCCAGTCATTCTCTTAATTGGTCATCTCTCCCTCCGTGTTATTACTCGTGTTTACTATCTTTTGTCCCTAGGATATTTCTCATATTTTCGGCAGATCATCATATTGGTACCCTGGTATTGTGGTCTGTCCCCGGGTCAAGAGCACCTAATCTTCTGCAATCCGACGGTAGGAGGATAAAGAGGGCCATAGTTCCTCTAGCACGAACATTAGTTGCTGAATTGGGACCTCAGCAGCAGTTCTCGTCACCAGTTGACACCTCGCACCCCTACACGTCGGTCAGAAATGATGATATTTACCTAGGTAGGGAATTAGCTTTCTTTTTTCAGAGCACAAAAGTTCGCTAATTCTGTAAGTATCATATTTCATTTCAGTGGGAAAAACTTGTTTATTTCCTATAGAGACTCGGCAAGGTATGCCTACATTCTTGGACTACCTAATTCACTTTTGAGGCAATTAAATGTTTCATTTGTTTTAGAAACTCAGTTTCGCTTACTTAGTAGGATTTTCTTGCCCTTATCCTCTTACATTGAGTACCGGGTACAAGATTTCCTGTGATCTTGATTTATTAATCATTTACCATCTTGAAATTAACATTAATTGTTAACGATTCCACAGGATAGGTACCAGTTGCCACGTTGTCCTGTTTCTGACATTCACCATATCACAACAGTATATTCGTTGTACATTTATTTGCTAATTTCACCATGTTTCGTCTCCAAGCTTTCCGTGCAGATCCAGCAGGTGAAATAGGGAACTTAAGTCGTGCCAAGAGGATCGAATTAAAAACTCTTGCACATGAGTAACAACTAGATGTTCCCCATGGAACCAACAAAATGGACTGCATAACCTGTTACTGGATCATCTCTTAGAGGAAGGTAAGATTGACTCTGAAACTCACGAAACTTACTCTATTGCAGATAAACCTGATTTGGCAACGATGAAACTCAAACTAGAGCTTGCCAAGATCGAGAGAGAGAACAACAAAGGGAAGCAGCTGCCATACGAAAGGAAGAAAAAGAACGAGAAGCTGCCCTGACAAAAGAAGCTCAACAAATGAGGAAAGAACAGGAACGTGAAATCGCCCTCAAGGAACGAGAAGCTGCCTTGAGGAAAGAAGACCAAGAACGTGAGATTGCAATACTCCGTGAACGTGAGCGAGTACAGCTTGAAGCAAAACAACGTCACCTGGAGATGCAACGCGAGCATGACAAACAGCAAGCTGCTATGGCTATGGAACTTCGTCAACAAGAACTCACGTTGGAAACTACACACCTCACTTAACGCCAGCAAGCTGCCGCCAGTCTTCCAGTAAGTTTCAATATCTCACATGCAAGTAAGTTAATGCCACCAATCGTAGAGACAGAAGTCGACGTATTTTTTACCACCTTTGAGACCCTTGCTAATCAACTTAGTTGGCCTGCCGACCAATGGGCTACCCTTCTCAGAGTACATCTCACAGGTAGAGCTGCAGTTACACTCAGTACTTTGGCGTCTGAAAATGACTATCAGACTCTGAAACAAGCAGTGTTGGACGCCTACCTTCTCTCCACCGAAAGCTACCGAAGAAAATTCCGTGACCACCTAAAGGCAAGTACCACTACCTTTCTAGAATTTGCTAATACCAAAAGGAGATATTTTATGAAATCGCTGGAAGCAGCACACGTCTCTACCTTTGCAGAACTCGTCAACCTCATGCTAGTTGAAGAATTCTTGAGGCGTGTGCCTCCTCCTGTCCGTTTATATTTAGCAGATAAAGAAGTGACCGACTACCTAAAGTGTGCTAAGTCGGCTGACACTTACAGCCTCATCCACCGGCTGACACCAGAACCACCTTCCAGTAAGAAGTCTTGGTACAGTTACGAGAAAGTGAGTACCGATCAAGCTGGCTCGCAATTGTACTGTAAGTATTGTAGACTCTATGGACATACCATAGATAATTGTGGTAAGTCTCAATACAAAGGTAATACTGAATCCACTAAACCCAAACAGACTCCTCCTAAGTCCGGTAAGCCTGTGATGAATGTTGGTGTTCATGTTAATGATAATTCTCTCTTCAGTAAACACCTGTATACTGGAACTGTCTCTACCAACGGTTCAGATCCGGAGGGACGTTTCAAACTGAAGATCTTGAGGGACACAGCGGCTCTTCAATCAATCCTTTTGAAATCAGCTGTGCCCAATATCGCCTACACCGGGGAAACCGTCTTCATCACTGACCTCACTGCTACCACTCCTTATCCACTCGCCAGAGTCCACCTGGATTGTCCCTTCGTGACCGGTGAAGTCCAAGTCGCCATCTGGGAAAAGCCTTTTCCCATGCCTGGAGAGCAATTTCTCCTGGGCAACGACTTGGCAGAAGACCTGCAACCGACCAACCTGATCGTCATGGACAAACCCCAGGTGTGTACCTCTGTACTGGATAATCCCATCTTTGAGTATGTTCCAGCAAAGGTTCAAGAGAGTGATGAAGTTTCTCCTCCGGTTTTAGTGACCACCCGTGCACAAGCTGCACGACCACAGCCAGCTGACTCTACTGCTACCGCTGTCCCTCAAGACCCTCAGAAACTACCCCCGAATCTGACCACGTTGGAGTTCCGTAAGTTACAGAGGGAAGATCTTACCTTGACACCATTATTCTTCCAGGCTGAGACTCAACCTGACAGTATTCCTGGGTTCTGTTTAGAGAACG
Organism: Procambarus clarkii; assembly: GCF_040958095.1. Lineage (NCBI taxonomy): Eukaryota > Metazoa > Arthropoda > Malacostraca > Decapoda > Cambaridae > Procambarus > Procambarus clarkii. The sequence continues at coordinate 38,328,130 of NC_091185.1, read as the reverse complement.
AGTTGTTCTACCGCAGATACAGACCCAGTAAACTGAAGGAGGAGGACGATTGGGCCAACGTCGAACAACTAGTGATTCCTGCCAGCCTGCGGCCCACTATTCTACACCTTTCCCACGGAGCACTCTCCCACTACGGATTTAACAAGACCTACCACGGAATCCGTCAAGACTACTACTGGCCAGGTATGGTAAATAGCGTCAAACAGTGTTATACATGTCAGATGGCAGGTAAACCGAACATCTCTATCCCCAGAGCACCACTGACACCCATCCAGGTGCCTACAGAACCTTTCCACAGACTTATTATAGACTATGTTGGTCCTTTACCTCGGACCAGTTCTGGCAACGCCTATTTACTAACCATCCTGTTTCCTACCACCAGATTCCCCCTAGCAGTTCCAGTAAAGAACATTACGGCTGCTACGGTGGTGAAACACTTATTGAAGATCTTCACCCAGTATGGATTTCCAAGGGAGGTTCAGAGCGACTGTGGCACCAACTTCACCAGTGATCTCTTCAAGAGGACACTGGAAGAGTTCAACATCACACAGGTATTGTCCAGCCCCTATCATCCTGCTTCACAGGGTTCTCTTGAGCGTAGTCATCAGACTATTAAAGCACTCTTGAAGTAGTTTTGCAATGAAACCTTTGGGGATTGGGATAAGCAAATAGATTTAATCATGTGTATATTTAGAAGTCTTCCCAATGAGTCTCTAGGAGTATCTCCTTATGAGATGCTCTACGGACGTAAGTACCGTACTCCTATCAAAGCTTTTAAAGACTGTCCACGTAATGCCACCTTCAGTGAGCATCAGAATGTGCCCCAGTTTCTTCAAAACCTACAACACATTCTAGAGAGGGTGCATAACTTTGCTAAGGATAATCTATTGAAAGCACAGGAGAGGATGAAGACTCATTACGACCTGAACAGCAAAGAAAGGAAATTTAAACCGGGAGACTTCGTGCTGGCCTATTTCCCTATCCCAGGTTCTCCTTTGGAAAACAGGTTTTCAGGACCCTACCGCATCAAGGAGTGCAGAAACAACCACAACTACGTTCTAGAGACTCCAGATAGGCGGCGGAAGACCCTGTTGTGCCACGTCAACCTCCTGAAGCTATATAACGGCACTCCTCCCACTGTATTGATAACATATTCTTCCTTTAAAAGTCCATACTTCCACAGTGAGACCTTCCCTTCTCCTCCTCCAATTCGGAAATCCTAACTGATCTTCATAACCATTTACAGGACCATAATAGTGCTCCTCTGCCATATTCTAATCCTATTCTCACCTCGTCAGATATCACCAAGCCTTTCATCCTCAATGTCGACGCCAGTGGTACCAGCATCAGGGGGTGATCTAATGCAACAACGAGGCCAGGAGAATATACCTGTTAGCTACCACAGCTACAAGGAACTACAGAACAATCGACAGGGAGCTACTCATCGTCCTGAACTTGCAGCACTTCAAACAATACCTGAAAAGTGCTCGGTCTACCACCATCAACACGAACCACAACACCCTACACTTCCTGCAGCAAGCCCAATTCCACACTCAACGTCTTCTACGATGGGCTTGATATCTGCAGAAATTCAACCTGGAGATCTCTACATCAAGGGGTCTGACAACATCATAGCCGACGCCCTCTCCAGAGTCTATGAAGTAGAGGTAGCTCCACCTATCACTCTACCACGTGAAGACGTAACTTCTTCCGGAACCGCAGGCTTTGGGGGAGAGTTGTGACGATAATCTCTTTCAAGAGAGATTGAGCCTGCTCTTCCCTATATCATTCACGTCATTTTACAAGTACAAGATACTATATTGAAGATACGTCCACCAGTATCGCCAAACGTTTTGCCCAGGAAGCAAAGCGTACCTTGCACCACCCGACACGCCGGCCCCGCCCGCCTATATAATATATATATATATATATATATATATATATATATATATATATATATATATATATATATATATATATATATATATATATATATATATATATATATGATATATTTATATATATATATATATATATATATATATATATATATATATATATATATATATATATATGTTAGTATATTTTGGTAGCAGTCTTTCCTGTAGACATATATTATTAAATATGACCGAAAAAGTAAGATTAATAATTCTAACACGAATTTTCTCAATCTTTCGTACATTTCTTTTCACTGTTGGAGGTAATTCAAAAATTAATTCTCCAAAATTCATTTTTAATTCTAGTCTGACGCGACACTTGAGCGCATTTCGTAAAACTTATTACATTTTCAAAGACTTTACACATACACAACTGTATTGAACTTACATATCTCCGATTTGTTTATATCTACATTTGAGTGAGGTGGATGGGGTGAGGTGGTATTTAATAGGGTATTAATTTCATCAACACAAGACAGAACTTGAAACAATGGATATTGAAATGGAAGTGATTGTAGAAAGCCTATTGGTTCATATTTCTTGATGCTTCTATATTGGGGCGGAGTCTTGAGGTGGGTAGAATATAGTTGTGCATTAATTGGCTGTTGATTGCTGGTGTTGACTTCTTAATGTGCAGTGCCTCGCAAACGTCAAGCCGTCTGCTATCTCTGTATCAATCGATGATTTCTGTGTTGTTTACTAGGATTTCTCTGGCGATGGTTTGGTTGTGGGAAGAGATTATATGTTCCTTAATGGAGCCCTTTTGCTTATGCATCGTTAAACGCCTAAAAGGAGATGTTGTTGTCTTGCCTATATACTGGGTTTTTTGGAGCTTACAGTCCCCAAGTGGGCATTTGAAGGCATAGACGACGTTGGTCTCTTTTAAAGCGTTCTGCTTTGTGTCTGGAGAGTTTCTCATGAGTAGGCTGGCCGTTTTTCTGGTTTTATAGTAAATCGTCAGTTGTATCCTCTGATTTTTGTCTGTAGGGATAACGTTTCTATTAACAATATCTTTCAGTCTATTTTAAAGCGTTCTGCTTTGTGTCTGGAGAGTTTCTCATGAGTAGATTGGCCGTTTTCTTGGTTTTATAGTCTCTACTATAAAACCAAGAAAACGGTCAACCTACTTATGAGAAACTCTCCAGACACAAAGCAGAACGCATTAAAAGAGACCAATGTCGTCTATGCCTTCAAATGCCCACTTGGGGACTGTAAGCCTCAAAGAATTCAGTATATAGGCAAGACAACAACATCTCTTTCAGGAGATTAACGATACATAAGCAACAGGGCTTCATTAAGGAACATATAATCTCTTCCCACAACCAGACCATCACCAGAGAAGCCTTAACAAAAAACACGGAAATCATCGATATATACAGCGATAGCAGGCGGCTTGATATCTGCGAGGCACTATGCATTAAGAAGTCGACACCAGCAATCAACAGCCAATCAATGCACAACAATATTCTACCCTCTTCAAGACTCCGCACCAATATAGAAGCATCAAGAAATATGGGCCAATAGGCTCTTTGCAGTTATTTCCATTCTTCCCTTTTACTTACGAAATATTATACCCATTGTTTCGTGTTCTGTCTTTTGTTGAAAGTTTGTTTTCACCTCATCCACAACTGTTGTAACATATCACCTCACCCAAATTCCGGTATAAAATCGAAGCTGATTAAACTCTGTTCAGTTATAGTTGTGTGTGTGTAAACTAAAGTCTTTGAAAATGTAATAAGTTTTACGAAACGCATTCAAGTGTCGCATCAAACTAGAAATAAAAATGAATTTTGGAGAATTGATTTTTCAGTTACCATCAACAGTGAAAAGAAATATAAGAAAGGTTGAGAAAATTCGTGTTAGAATTATTAATTAATTAATCTTACTTTTTCGGTCATATATAATAATATATGTTTACAGGAAAGACTGCTACCAAAATATACTAATATATATATATATATATATATATATATATATATATATATATATATATATATATATATATATATATATATATATATATATATATATATATATATAATAGTTCGAAAACTTTAACAGGAGAGCGAAACCTTATGGGTATCACTGCACACGAGGACCGCATCGCACTGTTGCTTCTCTTTTTTCTGAAGTAAAACACGTGATTCAGGTATGCAGACCACCACCGTGCTGTGTAGGGTTGCGTTTCCGCCATGATATCGCGACCGATCTTTGTTTCATTGTCTGACAGAAAAGTGCATTCACCACGTGTTACCTTGGTGAAATATAGGACATTACTAAGGGAAAATGGGAGTAGGCTAACAGGTGTACCTCATTAGCTCGAACCTTTACCTCTGTCTCAACCTAGTCCCCGACAATCGCCCCACGATGCGCGCCAGTTTTCCCATCGCGGTAACACAATTTTTTTTTCGTATTTCCCAGGTGGGATATAAACCGTTACTGATGGAAGATGCGGAGCAGGTCGTCAAGTGTACCCTCGTCTCACTAATGTTAAGCCTCGCGGTCACGTACGTTTGTGCGCGCTCCTCCTTATCATAACACACTGCTAACAAGGTCTGTCATTGCCTTCACTCTCAGTAGGTGACAATTAACTTAATAAGATTGTCAGCATAAGGTTGGACACTGCACCGCATCAAATGTATAATTGCTTCCATTCGACTCCTATTTGAGAAAGAAAGAGCTAGAGAGCGCAAGAGAACGAGGGGGATGGGTTCGCATCAAATGTATAATTCCCACCTTTCCATTTCTATTTGAGAAAGAAAGAGCAAGAGAGATTTAACAGAACATTCATCATTGAGGAAGCCTTCTCATAGGCAAAACAGTAAAGAGTCATAATCCGCCTCCTATCTCCCATAATCCTGGGAGACAGAAGAGTTAGAGGGGACATGATCACCACATACAAGATTCTCAGAGGAATTGATAGGATAGATAAAGACAGACTTTTTAACACAAGGGGCACACGCACTAGGGGATACAGGTGGAAATTGAGTATCAAATGAGCCATAGACGCGTTAGAAAGAATTTTTTCAGTGTCAGAGTAGTAGACAAATGGAATGCATTAGGGAGTGATGTGGTGGAGGCTGACTCCATACGCAGCTTCAAGTGTAGATATAATAGAGCCAGTAGGCTCAGGAACCTGTACACCTGTTGATTGACGGTTGAGAAGCGGGACCAAAGAGCCAGAGCTCAACCCTCGCAAGCACAATTAGGTAAGTACACACACACACACACGCTGCTAACAGGAATGTCAACATCTCATTACAAAAGTGGTGATAGATACGTCCTTTGCACTCAGCTGCGGACAATTAACTTAAATAAGATATAGCCGACACAAGGATGGATGGATGGATTGCTTCACATCAAATGTATAATTCCAACCATTCCATTTTTATTTGAGAAAGAAAGAACATTCAACATTGAAGAAATCGTATAAGGTCCATCTTTCCCAGGTAGTCCCTTTTAACTATGACCGTAATAACCTTTTGCGGTATAAGCGAGGTTTCCTTTCTCCCTCTCGCTATCCCCCTCTTCTACCAGAGAGAGAGAGAGAGCAATCATCCGCGTGCGGGATGGTAAGGCTAATTACGAGATGGGAGCAACCATTGTAAAACTAATACCGCTAACAACACAATCTCATCTCACAACACACAACTTACAACACACAAACATAGAATGTAAACTCCTCCTATGCACAATCGCACAAGGGGGGAGGGGGTGATGGTCACTATGCACGACTATAAACACTGGCCCACCACAGTGAAGGTCAGCTGGGTACTAGCTGACCGTCGCCTGTTAGGACCCTCACGACAACCGTGACTTTATGAAGATGAACACACCATAGTCATCTACCAAGACATGCCTGTTTAATCAAGCGCCCTAACATGTCATGGCAACTGTTGTAGGCTTATAGTGAACATGCCCAAGCCGTCACAGATCCCATTACACTCCCACCCCATCTCCCCCTTCATCCCCCCTCCTCTTCCCCCTTCCCTCTCCCCCATCCTCTTCCCCTTCCTTCTCACTCCTCCTCCTCTTTGCCCTCCCCTTCTTACCTCTACTACTTCTACCCCTGCCATTCTCCCCCTCCTCTTCTCCCCCGTCACTTAGTTCCTCCCTCCCCGACATCCTCCTTCTTGCACCTCCTCCTTCCCCCTCCCCCTCTCTTCCTCCTTCCTCATCGACCTACTCTTCCATCCTCTACCTCATTCTCCTTCCTCCTCTGCCTCGACCTCCTCCTACTCCTCCTCCCCCTCTTCTTCCTCCTCCTCCTCCTTCCTCCTCGATCTCCTCCTCCTTAATTCCTCCTCGAGCTCCTCCATCTTCGACTCTTCCTCCTCCTCTTTTCTCCTCGCCCTCCTTCTTCTCCTTCCTCCTCGTTCTCTTCCTTACTCCTCGCCCTGCTCCTGCTTCCTCCTCGCCCTCCTCATTCTTCCTCCTCGCCCTCCTCCTCCTTACTCCTCATTACTCCTTGCCCTCCTCCTCCTCCTCATTACTCCTCGCCCTCCTCCTCCTTCCTCCTCATCCTTCCTCCTTACTCCTCGCCCTCCTCCTCCTCCTTTCTCCTCGCCCTTCTCCTTACTCCTCGCCCTCCTCCTCCTTCCTCCTCGCCCTCCTCCTTACTTCTTACCCTCCTCCTCCTTCCTCCTCCTTAAGTGCAGTAGGGCTGCACTTCCATCCTCCCCTTCTCCTCCTCTTCCTTGACTTCTGTAGTTCTGAGGTGTTGGTGAGTTGTACTCACCTATATGCACTCCCCTAGTTGTTCTCATGTAGGTGTACTCACCTACATGCACTCCCCTAGTTGTACTCACCTACATGTACTCTCCTAGTTGTTCTCATGCAGTTGTACTCACCTACATGCACTCCCCTTGTTGTTCTCATGCAGTTGTACTCACCTACATGCACTCCCCTAGTTGTTCTCATGCAGTTGTACTCACCTACATGCACTCTCCTAGTTGTTCTTATGCAGTTGTACTCACGTATTTGTATTCATCTAGCTGTATTCACCAAGGTGTACTCACCTAACTACAACTCTCCTAGTTGCACTCATGTTGTTGAACTTGCCTTGTTGTTCTCACCTATTTGTGCTTCAGTGATATTTAATGTAAAATCTACTATTATAGTACAGATGAATGTGATAAAGAGGTATTTTGATGTCCTCTAATTTTTTATTAGAAAAAAATTGTAGATTAAATGTTGTGTGTTCTTCATACACCTATGCAGCAGCATTTTCCATTTATGTTGATGTATTATACATAAAATACCAAAATACAATTTAAACATAAAAACAGTATTACTGAAGAAATCATTTAGCAAACAGGGTTATAAAAGCAATTTTTAGCAAGATCATAATAAAAAACAGAAGTGTTTCGCACACCTATCATACAACTAAGTCACAGCATGCAGGCTATGAGTCACAATAACGTGGCTAAAGTAAGTTGACCAGACCACACACTAGAAGGTGAAGAGACAACGACGTTTCGGTCTCAAGTCACTCAAGTCAAGTCAGGTCTCATTCTCAAGTCACAACATTCACAATTTATATGTATAATGTACATAAATTTAATATTTAAACATGAACAAACTATTTTTTTTAATAAATAAAGGTGAAACTTGTGTAAGAAAAAGCAGCATTTCTCATATTACATAAGGAAATACTTCTACCATTCTTGGGTTCAAGGTTGCACATGTGACCGTTGAACCACACATGAAACTTATATCTCCCCACGACCAAGATGAGACTTTGGTGAAGGTTTTCAAAACGTTTTGTGTTTGCTGGGTACCCAATCCATATGGAAAAACAATTCGAAGTATTGGACATCCTTCAACATCGGCATTTTTCCTCAGGATAATTTCAAATGCCTTGCGTAATGCGATTGTAAACCAACTCCTCCTCCACTCGGATGTATCCGTCACTCGTCCGTTATAGTAGTCTTGATCGAGTTCCTTTATTTCCATCTCTTGTTTTATCCTCTTCTTCTTCCTGCTCATCTTTGTAGGTTCGCCGTTTGTGAACTGGGTTATCATTCCTATAAGGTGAGGAGGAGAAGGATCATCACCGATGGGCTTGTTAAATTCTGGAGGATCACCGTGTACAACATCTGCAGCTCGTCCTCGATCACTTCTCACAGCTCGAATCGTGAAGGGTAGATTGTGGCGTTTAAGGCGCGCATAGGGGTATCTCCACCATAAATCTACAACCATAGGGCTGACCATCATACTGCAGGCGTCCAGGTCGTAAAGCACACGATCCGTGAAGCTGAAGTCCGAAAGAGAGGCCAATCTCCCCAAAGATTGTAGGAACAGCCATATCGCACGATGTGAAAGAGAGGAAGCGTTGCTGTAGTATGGATGGGTGGATAGATGGAAGGGCTCGCTATATATACAACCTTACGAGAGAGTTGCTGATGCGCGCTTTTGAGAGAGGGCCTCGACTGCTATCTGCTGCTGCTATCCTTGACTTCCTTCTTCCCTCTTTTCTCTCTCAACTAAAATAACTTTAACAGAGAGATTTGAAACGTTTCTGTAAATTATTTATAATTGGGAGAAACTCTTGATCCCACTTTTCTTCTCGAAGTCCACAGTTTAACCTGATTCCCAAAGGGAGAATAACTTGTTTTTTTTGGGAAAAGTTTTCAACAAAAACTGCCAGGCCTTCTATACTTTTGGTAAAATATAATTGTCGGTTTTCTTCAGTATCATGCCATAAACCCTCTACCAGGGAGTGATCTCTAGATTTGGTGATAATATCTTGAGCAATTAATTAAGTTGTTTTCAACGGGAGCACCAATAACATACTGAGTTGTGAGTGCAACAATGGCTGGACCTTCCTCCACGCCAATGGTCCAGTTTATAGAACCGGGAGTTGAACGATCTCTGGGAATGCACCTGTTTAGATTATATAAGATAGATCTCTTGTACACTGTTGCATGAACGTATTTAGCAGCCATGTCTCATGCTATCACAAATGGGGTAGAGGATATGCAGTTAACTGCATAAACTGCATAAACTATGCACGTCTCGGTGTTGTTAAAGGCTTCATGGGTTAAGGAACCGTAGCAAATATCCACAGTCTCCATTTGATGGTGATGAAAGAGAGCCGGTGTAAGTTAAGCTGAGCGTCACTGACCACACGACCGACCGACGATGTAAGCTAGCATAATGAATTAACTAGACCTTCCCCAAGCTTTTATCCCATCTGCCCCCACTCAGTTACCACGTGATGATTATACGTGTTGACAGTTTGCATCTTTATATAGAGGAATTAAACTGAAATTGAGTTTACAGTGTACAAGTTCCCTTCAAGACATAGATGAAAGTGCACGGAGAAATTATTATTGTTATTATTAATATTTATTATTATTATTATTATTCTATCACCGGGTAGGCATTCCACCCCTAAAACAAAGATTAAGGTTCGCTTCCAAATTATATATATATATATATATATATATATATATATATATATATATATATATATATATATATATATATGTATATATATATATATATATATATATATATATATATATATATATATATATATATATATATATATATATATATAACTGAAAACTCACACCCCAGAAGTGACTCGAACCCATACTCCCAGAAGCAACGCAACTGGTATGTACAAGACGCCTTAATCCACTTGACCATCACGACCGGACATAATGAGGTGATAGCCGTGGCTATATGAACCACCCCACCGCCGGCACTCGGATAGTTATCTTGGGCATAGCATTTTACCAAATCACCTCATTCTTTGGGGCACACGTGAGGAACACAAATGTGATTTGACCACATGGAACACATTTGTGTTCCTCACGTGTGCCCCAAAGAATGAGGTGATTTGGTAAAATGCTATGCCCAAGATAACTATCCGAGTGCCGGCGGTGGGGTGGTTCATATAGCCTCGGCTATCACCTCATTATGTCCGGTCGTGATGGTCAAGTGGATTAAGGCGTCTTGTACATACCAGTTGCGTTGCTTCTGGGAGTGTGGGTTCGAGTCACTTCTGGGGTGTGAGTTTTCAGTTGCATATGTCCTGGGGACCATTCAGGCTTGTTCGCATATATATATATATATATATATATATATATATATACATATATATATATATATATATATATATATATATGTAAGAACTTATAACATTTTCAAAGACTTTAGTTTACACACACACAACTATAACCTGCAAACACTAAACAGAGTTCTACTATGCTATCATTTAAACAGCTTTCATCTTATATACCCGCATTTGGGTGAGGAGATATGTTACAACAATTTTGGATGAGGTGAACAAAACATTCAACACAAGACAGAACACGGTGCAATGGGTATAAAATGGGTAAATTAAAGGGAAGAATGGAAGTAACTGCAAAGAGCCTATTGGCACATATTTCTTGTTGGTTCTATATTGGTGCAGAGTCTTGAAGTGGGTAGAATATAGTTGTGCATTAATTGGCTGTTGATTGCTGGTGTTGACTTCTTGATGTGTAGTGTCTCGCAGATGTCAAGCCGCCTGCTATCGCTGTATCTATCGATTATTTCTGTGTTGTTTGTTAAGACTTCTCTGGTGATGGTCTGGTTGTGGGAAGAGATTATATGTTCCTTAATGGAGCCCTGTTGCTTATGCATCGTTAATCGCCTGGAAAGAGATGTTGGTGTCTTGCCTATATACTGGGTTCTTTGAGGCTTACAGTCCCCAAGTGGGCATTGGAAGGCATAGACGATGTTGGTCTCTTTTAAAGCGTTCTGCTTTGTGTCTGGAGAGTTTCTTATGAGTAGATTGGCCGTTTTTTTGGTTTTATAGTAAATCGTCAATTCCATCTTCTGATTTTTGTCTGTTGGGATAACGTTCCTATTAACAATATCTTTCAGGACCCTTTCCTCCGTTTTATGAGCTGTTGAAAAGAAGTTTCTCTAAACTAGTCTAATAGGGGGTACAGGTGTTGTGTTAGTTGTCTCTTCAGAGGTTGCATGGCGTTTCAATTTCCTTCTTATGATGTGTTCAACGAAACCATTGGAGAAGCCGTTGTTGACTAGGACCTGCCTGATTGTCTGAGAAGGCTATAGAACTTCACTATAAGTACGGTGTAGTACCGTTCAGCACGCCAGCTTACATTGATATGGTGGCGTTTAAAGATCGAGTAAAATCCTTCGGAATCGTTTGGCCTGCTAAAGTGGAACACACTCCCATGGACCTAGCGCGAGCTGGTTTTTTCTCGTGCGGTCCGTATTATTATTTTGTTTATTTATTATTTATTTATTTATTTAACAGAATTAAGATTTAGGTTAGAGAACAAATCTTGCAGGAAAGATACAGTTATATCTTATCCAATTATTTTTAAATATAAATGATTAGTGATCAGATCCGATCAGACCAGATCAGATCTCTAAAATCTTAGCTAATTCGTTTCCCTTTACTTACTTGCAGGAGTTGGAGACTGCATCAGATGTTTCTATTGTGGGGTGGGATCTGACATCTTTCCCCTACAGATGATATTTGGATTTTACATGCTCGATATTACCCTATATGCAAATTTTTAAATGTGATGAAAGATATACAATACATAATGAATGCTGAACCCTTTTTCCCTTCGTACGAAAACACCCCGGTAGATGATCATTTAATTACTAACCTATTGAGGGGGATAGAGAATTTATATTCTACGAGTGTTAAACTAGGCATACCCTTTACTTCTGTGAAAGTGGGAATTCGAGGTTTATCTTGGCCCGACAGGAAAAAACCGAGAAGCAAAAGAAGAATCCGTGGTTTAATAGGGAATGTATATAAGCAAAGGAGCTGAACAAAAGGGCATAGAGGAATTTCCGTAATAACAGAACAGCAGAGAGTAGAGAGAGTTACCAGAGAACCAGGAACGAGTATGTTAGTGTGAGAAGAGCAGCTGAGAAAATGTATGAAAATTATATAGCTAATAAAGCCAAGACTGAACCAAAGCTACTACACAGTCACATCAGGAAAAACACAACAGTGAAGGAACAGGTGATGAAACTTAGGTGAGGACAGGTACACGGAGAATGACAAAGAGGTGTGTGAAGAACTCAACAAATTGTTCCAGGAGGTCTTTACAATAGAACAAGTAGAGGTCACGGCGCTAGGAGAGGTGGCAGCAAACCAGGCGACCTTGGAAAGGTTCGAAATTACAAGAGATGAGGTCAAAAAGCATCTATTGGAGCTGGACGTGAAGAAATCTGTTTGGCTGGACGGAATCTCACCATGGGTGTTGGAAAAGTGCAGGAGCACTTTGTTTGCTCCATAATGTATAGTAGGTCACTGGAAACGGGAGACCTACCAGAAATATGGAAGACGGCTAATAGTAGTCCCAATATACAAAAAGGGTGACAGACAAGAGGCACTGAACTTCAGGCCAGTGTCCTTAACTTGTACACCATGCAAGGTGATGGAGAAGATTGTGAGTAAAAATCTAGTAACACATCTGGAGAGAAGGGACTTCGTGACAACCCATCAACATGGGTTCAGGGAGGGTAAATCTTGCCTTACAGGCTTAATATAATTCTACGATCAGGTGACAAAGATTAAGCAAGAAAGAGAAGGCTGGGCGGACTGCATTTTTTTGGACTGTCAGAAAGCCTTTGACACAGTACCTCATAAAAGGCTGATGCATAAGCTGGAGAAACAGGCAGGAGTAACTGGTACTGCGCTCCAGTGGATAAGGGAGTACATAAGCAATAGGAAGCAGAGAGTTACAGTAAGAGGGTGAGACCTCAGATTGGCGTGAAATCACCAGTGGAGTCCCACAGGGCTCTGTACTCGGACCTATCCTGTTTCTGATATGCGTAAATGATCTCCCAGAGGGTATAGACTCATTCCTCTCAATGTTTGCTGACGACGCCAAAATTATGAGAAGGACCGGTACACCTGGGAGCCGAGCGGACAGCATGCTGGACTTGTGATCCTGTGGTCCTGGGTTCGGTCCCAGGCGCCGGCGAGAAACAATGGGCAGAGTTTCTTTCACCCTATGCCCCTGTTACCTAGCAGTAAAATAGGTACCTGGGTGTTAGTCAGCTGTCACGGGCTGCTTCCTGGGGGTGGAGGCCTGGTCGAGGACCGGGCCGCGGGAACACTAAAAGCCCCGAAATCATCTCAAGATAACCTCGAGATAACCTGTTTATTGAGTGTTGAGAGGCGGGACCAAAGACCCAGAGCTCAACCCCCGCAAGCACAATTTAGTGAGTACAATTAGGTGAGTACGTATCCCACTCTAGGGGGCTCTCTCACCTTCCACCATTTTATCCCCCCTATGGGACCTCACCCTCCACCCATGTTTCCCCCCTTGAGGACCCTTACCAAGTAAACCCCTATACTCACCCCTCTCAGCCAATAGTTGGGGAGGTGTGAGTGTGTGGTGAATAATATGGTAACAAAGATATTCCTGTGTTATGGCGCCTATACTGAAGGTTGTCACTGGTGTGGGCGAGGTAACAGGTGTCCTCAGCTTCCTCCCCGGTCACACGTCAGCCTGGTGTCTGTCTGTGCTGGTCGGTTTACAGAAAGTTGGCGGAAGAATTATAAAAGTAATTTTTCCCGACACTGAGAATCTGATAACACAACTGTGACCCATACTTATGTAAAATGTTGAAGTTATGTTGCAGTTGTTGCAGAGCTGAGATACAGGTCAACACACCAGTGTTTTCTGAGACGTATATAATTGGGTTGTTCATGCTGGTTTCTCAGACTACAACAAGAGGTCGCCTGCACCTACATGTATAGTGGAGGGTGAGGGTATGCAGGGTGTCCAGGAGGAAGAGTATCACAGCGTGCAGCAGGAGAGTGATAAAGTTGCCACACACGTTGTTCTCGCCAGAAACTGTAACTACAACACCGAGTTGTCTCCTGGCATAACACCAGCAGATGATCACAACATTAATATATCCTCTGGAGAAATATTAGTGATAACATATATATTTACATTGAGGCGCACCGCCGCTCCGAGACACCCGCTGTGTTTGGTCGGCGTCCATTCCGCTCTGTAAATGTTGGTCACTTATATATAGTGTCCGCCTCGGCTCTCACCAGACACCACAAATATCCCGGAAGTTAGGACTAATGCACCCAATCATTAGTAATCACCAGTGTGTGTGTGTGTGTGTGTACTCACGTAGTTGCGGGGGTTGAGCTTTGGTCCTGCCTCTCAACCGTCAATCAACTGATGTACAGATTCCTGAGCCTACTGGGCTCTATCATATCTACATATGAAACTGTGAATGGAGTCCGCCTCCACCACATCACTTCTTAGTGCATTCCATTTATTAACTACTCTGACACTAAAAAAGTTCTTTCTAATGTCTCTGGCTCATTTGGGTACTCAGCTTCCACCTGTGTCTCCTATGTGCGTGTACCACCCGTGTTAAATAATCCATCCTTGTCCCACTCTGTCAATTCCCCTGATAATTTTGTATGGTGTGATCATGTCTCCCTAACTCTTCTGTCTTCCAGCGACGTGAGGTGCAGTTCACGTTGTCTGTCCTCATAACTCATGCCTCTTAGTTCTGGGACTAGCCTAGTGGCATACCTCAGAACTTTTTCCAGCTTCGTCTTCTGCTTGACTAGATACGGACTCCATGCTGGGGCTGCATACTCCAGGATTAGTCTTACATATGTGGTATACAAGGTTCTGAAGAATTCCTTACCTAGGTTTCTGAAAGCAGTTCTGATGTTAGCCAGCCTCACATAGGCCGCTGATGTTATTCTTTTGATGTGGGATCTCTCTCTTTTGATGTAGATCTTTCTCTCTGTTTTGCGAAGGACTTCATCTCCCATTCGGTATCCAGTGACTGGCCTCCTAGTTTCATTACCTTACATTTACTTGGGTTGAACTTTAGTAGCCATTTGTCGGACCATTTCTTCAGTCTGTCTAGGTCATCTGGTAGCCTCATACTATCCTCCTCTGTCTTGATCCTCCTCATATGTGTTGCATCATCAGCAAACATTGAGAGGAACGAGTAAATTTCTTCTGGGAGATCATTTACGTATATCAGAAACAGTGTAGGTCCAAGGACTGATCCCTGTGGGACTCCACTGGTGACGCCTCATCACTCAGAGACATCACCCCTCACTATGACTCGCTGTGTCCTGTTGCTTAAGTACTCCCTTATCCAGTGGCGTACCTTCCCTTTCACTCCTGCCTACATCTCAAGTTTGTTCACTAGTCTCTTATGTGGTATTGTGTCAAAGGCTTTCTGGCAGTCCGGTAATATGCAGTCTGCCTAGCCTTCTCACTCACTTGCCTAATTTTTGTTGCCTGGTGATAGAACTCAATTAAACCTGTATACATAATTTGTCATCTCTGAACCCATGCTGATGTTGTGTTACAAAGTTCTTTCTCTCCAGATGTTCTATTAGCTTTTTTCGCACAATCTTCTCCATCGTCTTGCATGGAATTTAGGAACACTGGCCTGAAGTTCAGTGCCTATGACCCTTATTATATATTGGGACTACATTGGCCGTCTTCCAAATTTTTGGCAGTTTACCTGTCACCAGTGAATACTTGTACACCATGGAGAGTGGAGGCACAGCGCTTCTGCTCTTTCCTTTAATATCCATGGTGAGATTCCATCTGGGCCTATAGCTTTTTTTCTGTCCAAATCTTGCAGATGCTCCCTCACCTCCCCACTGGTAATCACATACTCCTCTATTGGTGTCTGGTTTGAAGTTCCCTCTCTTATCTCTAGGACTTCTACTTGCTCTGAGGTGAAGACCTCCTGAAATTTCTTATTGAGTTCCTCACACACTTCCGTGTCGTTTGTAGTGAATCTTTCTGCCCCTATCCTTAGTTTCATTACCTGTTCCTTCACTGTTGTTTTCCTCTTGATGTGGCTATGCAGCAGTTTGGGTTGAGTCTTTGCCTTGCTCGCTATGTTATTTTCATATTGCTTTTCTACCTCTCTTCTCACCCTGACGTATTTATTCCTGGCACTCTGGTATCTTTCTCTGCTCTCTAGTGTTCTGTTGCTTCTATAGTTTCTCCACGCCTTTTTACTTAGTTGCTTTGCTAGCTTACATCTCTGATTAAACCATGGGGTTTCTCATCTGCATCTCCTTCTTTTTCGATTTTGCACTGGGACGATCTTGTCTGCTGCCTCCTTACACTTTTATGGGATGTGTAAGGAGGCAGCAGACAAGTTCGTGTGTGTGTGTGTGTGTCGTTATCTTGAGGTTATCTTGAGTTGATTTCGGGGCTTTTTAGTTTCCCCGCGGCCCGGTCCTTGACCAGGCCTCCACCCCCGGGAAACAGCCCGTGACAGCTGACTAACACCCAGGTACCTATTTACTGCTAGGTAACAGGGGCATTCAGGGTGAAAGAAACTTTGCCCATTTGTTTCTGCCTCGTGCGGGAATCGAACCCGCGCCTCAGAATTACGAGTCCTGCGCGCTATCCACCAGGCTACGATTCCCCCTTCATATACATTTATACGTGTCCCTCATATACATTTAACACTTGTGTGTGTCGGTGTTCCTTTCATCTTCACTAAATACCTGTGTGTTAGAGTAGCCCTTATCCACATTTAGGACTTGTATGTGTAGATGTATCCCTCTTCAACACTTAAGACTTGTGTGTGGCTATATTACACATGTTCACATTATATTTGTGTATGTGTGGGTGTTTCCCCTGTGTATACTTAACATTTGTGTGTGTGTGTGTGTGTGTGTGTGTGTGTGTGTGTGTGGGTGTTTCCCCTGTGTATACTTAACATCAGTGTGTGTGTGTGAGGGTGTTTCCTTGTGTACACTTAACATCAGTGTGTGTGTGTGTGTGTGGGAGTTTCCCCTGTGTATACTTAACATTTGTGTGTGTGTGTGAGGGTGTTTCCTTGTGTATACTTAACATCAGTGTGTGTGTGTGTATCCCTTACCCACACTTGACATCTATGTGTGTATCCCTCCGCTACACCTGACAGGAAGACAGGAGTGGCTGATGAGGTTGGGGTTCTACAGCGCTCATCTCTAAACAATTTTCCCCTAAAACGAAACTATTGAGTTTTCCACCCCAGTGTAAGCCATCATTTTGTTTCTTTTCTAAACAAATCGTGGGTTATAAGCATCGTTTTACTTGTTCTGCTTTTACTGCTAGGAAATGCTGTGGTTCGTAACTTAATTAATTAATTAATTAAGCACGACTGGTAATGCTCCCAAACTCTCAGTACCAGCACGATAACAGTTTCCTCTCACAGTGGATATCAAATTGTAAGCATTACATGATGGATGGTAATTACAGTTTAATTGGTCATTAGTGACGATATTACGTGGAAACTACTCATGCAATTCCTGTTACATTGAACATTAAATCGTTGCTGGTAGTTAACGTGGGTGCCTGTTGATGACTCGTTGCTGGCAGTTAATATGGGCCCCTGTTGATGACTCGTTGCTGGTAGTTAATATAGGTCCCTGTTGATGACTCGTTGCTGGTAGTTAATATAGGTTCCTGTTGATGACTCGTTGCTGGTAGTTAATGTGGCCCCCCCTGTTGATGACTAGTTGCTGGTAGTTAATGTGGCCCCCCCTCCCTGTTGATGACTCGTTGCAGGGAGTTAATGTGGGCCTCCTGTTGATGGCTCGTTGCAGGTAGTTAATGTAGGCCCCTGTTGATGACTCGTTGCTGGTAGTAAACGTGGGCCCCTGTTAATGACTCGTTGCAGGAAGTTAATGTGGGCCCCTGTTGATGGCTCGTTGCAGGTAGTTAATGTAGGCCCCTGTTGATGACTCGTTGCTGGTAGTTAACGTGGGCCCCTGTTGATGACTCGTTGCAGGAAGTTAATGTACTTACCTATTTGTACTCACCTATTTGTGCTTGCGGGGGCTGAGCTTTGGCTCTTTGGTCCTGCCTCTCAACTGTCAATTAACTGGTGTACAGATTCCTGAGCATACTGGGCTCTATCATATCTACATTTGAAACTGTGTATGGAGTCAGCCTCCACCACATCACTGCCTAATGCATTCAATCCGTTAACTACTCTGACACTGAATAGGTCCTTGTAACGTCTCTGTGGCTCATGTGGGTACTCAATTTCCATCTGTGTCCCCTTGTTCGCGTCCCACCAGTGTTGAATAGTTTATCCTTGTTTAACCGGTCGATTCCTCTGAGGATTTTGTAGGTTGTGATCATGTCTCCCCTTAATCTTCTGTCTTCCAGTGTCGCAAGGTGCATTTCCCGCAGCCTCTCCTCATAACTCATGCCTCTTAGTTCTGGGACTAGTCTAGTGCATTCATTTGGACTTTTTCCAGCTTCGTCTTGTGCTTGACAAGGTACGGGTTCCAAGCTGGGGCTGCATACTCCAGGATTGGTCTTACATATGTGTTGTACAAGATTCTAAATGATTCCTTACACAGGTTCCTGAACGCTGTTCTGATGTTAGCCAGCCTCGCATATGTCGCAGACGTTATTTTTTTATGTGGGCTTCAGGAGACAGGTTTGGTGTGATATCAACACCTAGATCTTTCTCTCTGTCCGTTTCATTAAGTACTTCATCTCCTATTCTGTATCCTGTGTCTGGCCTCCTGTTTCCACTGCCTAGTTTCATTACTTTGCATTTACTCGGGTTGAACTTCAACAGCTATTTGTTGGACCATTCACTCAGTCTGTCTAGGTCATATAGTAGCCTCCTACTATCGTCCTCAGTTTCAATCCTCCTCACAATTTTTGCATCATCGGCAAACATTGAGAGAAACGATTCTATATTCTCTGGGAGGTCATTTACATATATCAGAAACAGTATAGGACCAAGGACTGACCCCTGCGGGACTCCACTCGTAACGTCTCGCCAATCTGAGACCTCACCCCTCACACTGATTCGTTGTCTCCTGTTCCTTAGGTACTCCTGTATCCAACGGAGTATCTTCAATTTCACTCCAGCCTGCATCTCCAGTTTTTTTCACTAGCCTCTTGTGTGGCACTGTATCAAAGGCTTTCTGACAATCCAAAAATATGCAGTCTGCCCACCCTTCTCTTTCTTGCCTTATTTTTGTTGCCTGGTCGTAGAATTCAAGTAACCCTGTGAGGCAAGACCTGTCATCCTTGAAAACATGTTGATGCTGTGTTACAAAGTTCTTTCGCTCCAGGTGCTCCACCAGCTTTCTTTGCACAATCTTCTCCATCAGATTGCATGGTATGCAGGTTAGGGACACTGGCCTGTAATTCAGTGCCTCCTGTCTATCCCCATTCTTGTATATCGGGACTACGTTAGCTGCTTTCCAAATTTCTGGCAGTTCCCCCTGTTGCCAGAGATTTGTTATACACTATGGAGAGTGGAAGGCACAGTTCATCTGCTCCTTTTTTAGTATCCAAGGGGAGATTGCATCTGGGCCTGTAGCCTTTGTCACATCCAACTCTAGTAAACACTTCCTTACTTCCCCGCTGGTAATCTCAAACTCTTCCAGTGGTTCCTGGTTAGCTATTCCCTCTCTTATCTCTGGGATTTCTCCTTGCTCTAAGGTGAAGACCTCTTGGAATTTCTTATTCAGTTCCTCACACACTTCCTTGTCGTTTGAAATGACAATGTGGGCCCCTGTGGGTGACTCGTTGCAGGTAGTTAATGTGGGCCCCTGTTGATGACTCGTTGCTGGTAGTTAATGTGGGCCCCATTGAGGTTTCCTTGAGGTGCTTCCGGGGCTTAGCGTCCCCGCGGCCCGGTCGTCGACCAGGCCTCCTGGTTGCCGGACTGATCAACCAGGCTGTTGGACGCGGCTGCTCGCAGCCTGACGTATGAGTCACAGCCTGGTTGATCGGGTATCCTTTGGAGGTGCTTATCCAGTTCTCTCTTGAACACTGTGAGGGGTCGGCCAGTTATGTCCCTTATGTGTAGCGGAAGCGTGTTGAACAGTCTCGGACCTCTGATGTTGATAGAGTTCTCTCTCAGAGTACCAGTTGCACCTCTGTTTTTCAACGGGGGTATTCTGCACATCCTGCCATGTCTTCTGGTCTCATGTGATGTTATTTCTGTGTGCAGGTTTGGGACCAGCCCCTCTAATATTTTCCACGTGTAAATTATTATGTACCTCTCCCGCCTGCGCTCAAGGAAATACAGTTTTAGGCTCTTTAGTCGGTCCCAATAGTTTAGATGTTTTACTGAGTGGATTCTAGCAGTAAAGGATCTCTGCACGCTCTCCAGGTCAGCAATTTCTCCAGCTTTGAAAGGTGCTGTCATTGTGCAGCAGTACTCTACTCTAGAGAGCACAAGCGTTTTGAAAAGTATCATCATCGGTATAGCATCTCTAGTGTGAAAAGTTCTTGTTATCCAACCTGTCATTTTTCTTGCTGTTGTGACGGCTACTTTATTGTGTTCTTTGAAGATAAGGTCTTTCGACATGAGTACACCCAGATCCTTTACATTGCCTTTTCGTTCTATGTTATGATTTGCCTGAGTTTTGTACGTGGTTTCCGTTTTTATATTTTCATTTTTTTCCATAGCGCATGAGCTGGAACTTATCTTCGATAGACACCATATTATTTTCTGTAGCCCATAGAAAGACCTGATCTACATCTGACTGGAGGTTCGCCGTGTCCTCTATGTTGCCTACTCTCATGAAGATCCTAGTGTCATCTGCAAAGGATGATGACTCGTTGCAGGTAGATAATGTGGGCCCATGTTGATGACTCGTTGCAGGCAGTTAATGTGGGCCCCTCTTGATGACTCGTTGCAGGTAGTTAATGTGGGCCCCTGTTGATGACTCATTGCTGGTAGTTAATGTGGCCCCTGTTGATGACTCGTTGCTGGTAATAAATGTGGCCCCCTTGATGATGACTTGTTGCAGGTAGTTAATGAGGGCAACTGTTGATGACTCGTTACAGGTAGTTAATGTGGGCCCCTGTTCATGGCTCGTTGCAGGTAGTTAATTTGGGCCCCTGTTGATGACATGTTCACATTATATTTGTGTGTGTGTGGGTGTTTCCCCTGTGTATACTTAACATCAGTGTGTGTGTGTGTGTGTGTGTGTGTGTGTGTGTGTGTGTGTGTGTGGGTGTTTCCCCTGTGTACACTTAACATCAGTGTGTGTGTGTGTGTGTGTGGGAGTTTCCCCTGTGTATACTTAACATTTGTGTGTGTGTGTGAGGGTGTTTCCTTGTGTATTCTTAACATCAGTGTGTGTGTGTGTGTGTGTGTGTGTGTGTGTGTGTGTGTGTGTGTGTGTGTGTGTGTGTGTGTGGGTGTTTCCCCTGTGTATACTTAACATCAGTGTGTGTGTGTGAGGGTGTTTCCTTGTGTGCACTTAACATCAGTGTGTGTGTGTGTGTGTGTGTGGGAGTTTCCCCTGTGTATACTTAACATATGTGTGTGTGTGTATCCCTTACCCACACTTGACATCTATGTGTGTATCCCTCCGCTACACCTGACAGGAAGACAGGAGTGGCTGATGAGGTTGGGGCTCTACAGCGCTCATCTCTAAACAATTTTCCCCTAAAACGAAACTATTGAGTTTTCCACCCCAGTGTAAGCCATCATTTTGTTTCTTTTCTAAACAAATCGTGGGTTATAAGCATCGTTTTACTTGTTCTGCTTTTACTGCTAGGAAATGCTGTGGTTCGTAACTTAATTAATTAATTAATTAAGCACGACTGGTAATGCTCCCAAACTCTCAGTACCAGCACGATAACAGTTTCCTCTCACAGTGGATATCAAATTGTAAGCATTACATGATGGATGGTAATTACAGTTTAATTGGTCATTAGTGACGATATTACGTGGAAACTACTCATGCAATTCCTGTTACATTGAACATTAAATCGTTGCTGGTAGTTAACGTGGGTGCCTGTTGATGACTCGTTGCTGACAGTTAATATGGGCATCCTATTGATGGCTCGTTGCAGGTAGTTAATGTGGGCCCATGTTGATGACTCGTTGCAGGTAGTTAATGTGGGCATCCTATTGATGGCTCGTTGCAGGTAGTTAATGTAGGCCCCCTGTTGATGACTCGTTGCTGGTAGTTAACGTGGGCCCCTGTTGATGACTCGTTGCAGGTAGTTAATGTGGGCCCCTGTTGATGACTCGTTGCAGGCAGTTAATGTGGGCCCTGTTGATGACTCGTTGCAGTTAGTTAATGTGGGCCCCTGTTGATGACTCGTTGCTGGTAGTTAATGCGGGCCCCTGTTGATGACTCGTTGCTGGTAGTTAATGTGGGCCCCTGTTAATGACTCACTGCTGGCAGTTAATGTAATCCCCTGTTGATGACTCGTTGCTGGTAGTTAGTGGGGGCCCCCTGTTGATGAATCGCTGCTGGTAGTTAATTTGGGCCCCTATTGATGACTCGTTGCTGGTAGTTAATGTTGGGCCCTGTTGTTGACTCGTTGGTGGTAGTTAATGTGGGGCCCTGTTGATGACTCGTTGCTGGTAGTTAATGTAGGCCCCTGTTGATGACACGTTGCTTGAAGTTAATGTGGCCCCCCTGTTGATGACTAGTTGCTGGTAGTTAATGTGGGTCCCTGTTGATGACTCGTTACTGGTAGTTAGTGTGGCCCCCTGTTGATGACTAGTTTCTGGTAGTTAATGTTGCCCCCCTGTTGATGACTCGTTGCTGGTAGTTAATGTGGGGCTCTGTTGATGACTCGTTGCTGGTAGTTAATGTGGGTCCCGGTTGATGACTATTTTCTGGTAGTTAATGTTGCCCCCCTGTTGATGACTCGTTGCAGGTAGTAAATGTGGGTCCCTGTTGATGCCTCATTGCAGGTAGTTCATGTGGGCCATAGTTGATGACTCGTTGCTCGTAGTTAATGTGGGCCCCTGTTGATGACTCGTTGTAGGTATTTAATGTAGCCCCCCTGTTGATGACTCGTTGAAAGTAGTTAATGTGGGCCCATGTTGATGACTCGTTGCAGGTACTTAATGTGGGCCCCTGCTGATGACTCGTTGCTGGTAGTTAATGTGGGCCCCTGTTGATGACATGTTGCTGGTAGTTAATGTGGGACCCTGTAAATGACTCGTTGCTGGTAGTTAATTTAATCCCCTGTTGATGACTTGTTGCTGGTAGTTAGTGTTGGCCCCCCTGTTGATGACTCGTTGCTGGTTGTTAGTGTGGGCCCCTGTTGATGACTCGTTGCAGGTAGTTAATGAGGGCCCCTGTTGATGACTCGTTGCAGGTAGTTAATGTGGGTCCCTGTTGATGACTCGTTGCTGGTAGTTAATGTAGGCCACAGTTGATGACTCGTTGCTGGTGCTTACTGTGGGCTCCTGTTGATGACTCGTTGCAGGTAGTTAATGTGGGTCCCTGTTGATGACTCGTTGCTGGTAGTTAATGTCGGCCCCTGTTGATGACTCGTTGCTGGTAGTTAATTTAATGCCCTGTTGATGACTTGTTGCTGGTAGTTAGTGTTGGCCCCCTTGTTGATGACTCGTTGCTGGTTGTTAACGTGGGCCGCTGTTGATGACTCGTTGCTGGTTGTTAATATGGGCCACTGTTGATGACTCGTTGCTGGTAGTTAATGTGGCACCCCTGTTGATGACTAGTTGCTGGTAGTTAATGTGGCCCCACCTGTTGATGACTCGTTGCTGGTAGTTAATGTGGGCCCCTGTTGATGACTCATTGCTGGTAGTTATTGTGGCCCCCCCTGTTGATGACTCGTTGCTGGTAGTTAATGTCGGGGCCCCTGTTGATGACTCATTGCTGGTAGATTATGTGGCCCCCCCCTGTTGATGACTCGTTGCTGGTAGTTAATGTGGGTCTCTGTTGATGACTCGTTGCTGGTAGTTAATGTGGCCCCCCGCTGATGACTCGTTGCAGGTAGTTAATGTGGGTCCCTGTTGATGACTCGTTGGTGGTAGTTAATGTGGGCCCCTGTTGATGACTCGTTGCTGGTAGTTAATGTGGGCCCCCTGTTGATGACTCGTTGCTGGTAGTTAATATAATCCCCTGTTGATGACTCGTTGCTGGTAGTTAGTGGGGGCCCCCTGTTAATGAATCGTTGCTGGTAGTTATTTTGGGTCCTTGTTGATGACTCGTTGCTGGTAGTTAATGGGGGGCCCTGTTGTTGACTCGTTGCTGGTAGTTAATGTGGGGCCCTGTTGATGACTCGTTGCTGGTAGTGTATGTGGCCCCCCTGTTGATGACTAGTTGCTGGTAGTTAATGTGGCCCCCTGTTGATGACTCGTTGCTGGTAGTTAATGTGGGGCCCCTGTTGATGACACGTTGCTTGAAGTTAATGTGGCCAACCCTGTTGATGACTAGTTGCTGGTAGTTAATGTGGGTCCCTGTTGATGACTCGTTGCTGGTAGTTAATGTGGGTCCCTGTTGATGACTCGTTGATGGTAGTTAATGTGGCCCCCCTGTTTTGATGACTCGTTGCTGGTAGTTAATGTGGGGCCCCTGTTGATGACACGTTGCTTGAAGTTAATGTGGCCCCCCTGTTGATGACTAGTTGCTGGTAGTTAATGTGGGCCCCCTGTTGATGACTCGTTGCTGGTAGTTAATGTGGGGCCCTGTTGATGACTCGTTGCTGGTAGTTAATGTGGGTCCCGGTTGATGACTAGTTTCTGGTAGTTAATGTTGCCCCCCATTTGATGACTCGTTGCTGGTAGTTAATGTGGGTCCCTGTTGATGCCTCGTTGCAGGTAGTTCATGTGGGCCCCTGTTGATGACTCGTTGCTCGTAGTTAATGTGGGCCCCTGTTGATGACTCGTTGCAGGTAGTTAATGTGGGCCCCTGTTGATGACTCGTTGCAGGTAGTTAATGTGGTTCCCTGTTGATGACTCGTTGCTGGTAGTTAATGTGGGCCCCTGTTGATGACTCGTTGCTGGTAGTTAATGTGGGACCCTGTTGATGACTCGTTGCTGGTAGTTAATTTAATCCCCTGTTGATGACTTGTTGCTGGTAGTTAGGGTTGGCCCCCTGTTGATGACTCGTTGCTGGTTGTTAATGTGGGCCCCTGTTGATGACTCGTTGCTGGTTTTTAATGTGGGTCTCTCTTGATGACTCGTTGCTCGTAGTTAATGTGGGCCCCTGTTGATGACTCGTTCCTGTTAGTTAATGTGGGACCCTGTTGATGACTCGTTGCTGGTAGTTTATGTAATCCCCTGTTGATGACTTGTTGCTGGTAGTTAGTGGGGCCCCCTGTTGATGACTCGTTGCTGGTAGATAATATGGGCCACTGTTGATGAATCGTTGCTGGTAGTTAATGTGGCCCCACTGTTGATGACTCGTTGCTGGTAGTTAATGTGGTCCCCTGTTGATGACTCGTTGCTGGTAGTTAATGTGGCCCCCTGTTGATGACTCGTTGCTGGTAGTTAATGTCGGAGCCCCTGTTGATGACTCATTGCTGGTAGATAATGTGGCCCTCCCTGTTGATGACTAGTTGCTGGTAGTTAATGTGGGTCCCTGTTGATGACTCGTTGCTGGTAGTTAATGTGGCCCCCCGCTGATGACTCGTTGCTTTTAGTTAATGTGGGGCCCTGTTGATGACTCGCTGCTGGTAGTTAATGTGGCCCCCCTGTTGATGACTAGTTGCTGGTAGTTAATGTGCCCCCCCCCCCTGTTGATGACTCATTGCAGGTAGTTAATGTGGGTCCCTGTTGATGACTCGTTGCTCGTAGTTAATATGGGCCCCTGTTGATGACTCGTTGCTGGTAGTTAATGTTGCCCCCCTGTTTTGATGACTCGTTGCTGGTAGTTAATGTGGGGCTCTGTTGATGACTCGTTGCTGGTACTTAATGTGGGTCCCGGTTGATGACTAGTTTCTGGTAGTTAATGTTGCCCCCCTGTTTTGATGACTCGTTGCTGGTAGTTAATGTGGGGCTCTGTTGATGACTCGTTGCTGGTACTTAATGTGGGTCCCGGTTGATGACTAGTTTCTGGTAGTTAATGTTGCCCCCTGTTAATGACTCGTTGCAGGTAGTAAATGTGGGTCCCTGTTGATGCCTCGTTGCAGGTAGTTCATGTGGGCCCCTGTTGATGACTCGTTGCAGGTATTTAATGTAGCCCCCCTGTTGATGACTCGTTGCAGGTAGTTAATGTGGGCCCATGTTGATGACTCGTTGCAGGTATTTAATGTGGCCCCCCTGTTGATGACTCTTTGCAGGTAGTTAATGTGGGCCCCTGCAGATGACTCGTTGCTGGTTGTTAATGTGGGCCCATGTTGATGACTCGTTGCAGGTATTTAATGTGGCCCCCCTGTTGATGACTCTTTGCAGGTAGTTAATGTGGGCCCCTGCAGATGACTCGTTGCTGGTTGTTAATGTGGGCCCCTGTTGATGACTTGTTGCTGGTAGTTAGTGTTGGCCCCCCTGTTGATGACTCGCTGCTGGTTGTTAGTGTGGGCCCCTGTTGATGACTCGTTGCTGGTAGTTAATGTTGGTCCCTCTTGATGACTCGTTGCTGGTAGCTAATGTAGGCCCCAGTTGATGACTCGTTGCTGGTACTTACTGTGGGCTCCTGTTGATGACTCGTTGCAGGTAGTTAATGTGGCCCCCTAGTTGATGACTCGTTGCAGGTAGTAAATTTGGGCCCCTGTTGATGACTCGTTGCAGGTAGTTAATGTTGGCCCCTGTTGATGACTCGTTGCAGGTAGTTAATGTGGGTCCCTGTTGATGACTCGTTGCTGGTAGTTAATGTGGGCCCCTGATGATTACTCGTTGCAGGTAGTTAATTTAATGCCCTGTTGATGACTTGTTGCTGGTAGTTAGTGTTGGCCCCCTGTTGATGACTCGTTGCTGGTAGTTAATGTGGCCCCCCGCTGATGACTCGTTGCTTTTAGTTAATGTGGGGCCCTGTTGATGACTCGCTGCTGGTAGTTAATGTGGCCCCCCTGTTGATGACTAGTTGCTGGTAGTTAATGTGCCCCCCCCCTGTTGATGACTCATTGCAGGTAGTTAATGTGGGTCCCTGTTGATGACTCGTTGCTGGTAGTTAATTTAATGCCCTGTTGATGACTTGTTGCTGGTAGTTAGTGTTGGCCCCTTGTTGATGACTCGTTGCTGGTTGTTAACGTGGGCCGCTGTTGATGACTCGATGCTGGTTGTTAATATGGGCCACTGTTGATGACTCGTTGCTGGTAGTTAATGTGACCCCCCTGTTGATGACTAGTTGCTGGTAGTTAATATGGCCCCCCCTGTTGATGACTCGTTGCTGGTAGTTAATGTGGGCCCCTGTTGATGACTCGTTGCTGGTAGTTAATGTGGGCCCCCTGTTGATGACTCGTTGCTGGTAGTTAATATAATCCCCTGTTGATGACTCGTTGCTGGTAGTTAGTGGGGGCCCCCTGTTAATGAATCGTTGCTGGTAGTTATTTTGGGTCTCTGTTGATGACTCGTTGCTGGTAGTTAATGGGGGGCCCTGTTGTTGACTCGTTGCTGGTAGTTAATGTGGGGCCCTGTTGATGACTCGTTGCTGGTAGTGTATGTGGCCCCCCTGTTGATGACTAGTTGCTGGTAGTTAATGTGGCCCCCTGTTGATGACTCGTAACTGGTAGTTAATGTGGGGCCCCTGTTGATGACACGTTGCTTGAAGTTAATGTGGTCAACCCTGTTGATGACTAGTTGCTGGTAGTTAATGT
The DNA here is from genome assembly GCF_040958095.1 of Procambarus clarkii. Lineage (NCBI taxonomy): Eukaryota > Metazoa > Arthropoda > Malacostraca > Decapoda > Cambaridae > Procambarus > Procambarus clarkii. The sequence continues at coordinate 38,300,676 of NC_091185.1, read as the reverse complement.
GGGTCCCTGTTGATGACTCGTTGCTGGTAGTTAATGTGGCCCCCTGTTGATGACTCGTTGATGGTTGTTAATGTGGCCCCCCTGTTTTGATGACTCGTTGCTGGTAGTTAATGTGGGGCCCCTGTTGATGACACGTTGCTTGAAGTTAATGTGGCCCCCCTGTTGATGACTAGTTGCTGGTAGTTAATGTGGGCCCCCTGTTGATGACTCGTTGCTGGTAGTTAATGTGGGGCCCTGTTGATGACTCGTTGCTGGTAGTTAATGTGGGTCCCGGTTGATTACTAGTTTCTGGTAGTTAATGTTGCCCCCCATTTGATGACTCGTTGCTGGTTGTTAATGTGGGTCCCTGTTGATGCCTCGTTGCAGGTAGTTCATGTGGGCCCCTGTTGATGACTCGTTGCTCGTAGTTAATGTGGGCCCCTGTTGATGACTCGTTGCAGGTTGTTAATGTGGGCCCCTGTTGATGACTCGTTGCAGGTAGTTAATGTGGTTCCCTGTTGATGACTCGTTGCTGGTAGTTAATGTGGGCCCCTGTTGATGACTCGTTGCTGGTAGTTAATGTGGGCCCATGTTGATGACTCGTTGCAGGTATTTAATGTGGCCCCCCTGTTGATGACTCTTTGCAGGTAGTTAATGTGGGCCCCTGCAGATGACTCGTTGCTGGTAGTTAATGTGGGCCCCTATTGATGACTCGTTGCTGGTAGTTAATGTGGGACCCTGTTGATGACTCGTTGCTGGTAATTAATGTGGGACCCTGTTGATGACTCGTTGCTGGTAGTTAATTAATCCCCTGTTGATGACTTGTTGCTGGTAGTTACGGTTGGCCCCCTGTTGATGACTCGTTGCTGGTTGTTAATGTGGGTCCCTGTTGATGACTCGTTGCTGGTAGTTAATGTGGGTCTCTCTTGATGACTCGTTGCTCGTAGTTAATGTGGGCCCCTGTTGATGACTCGTTCCTGTTAGTTAATGTGGGACCCTGTTGATGACTCGTTGCTGGTAGTTTATGTAATCCCCTGTTGATGACTTGTTGCTAGTAGTTAGTGGGGCCCCCTGTTAATGACTCGTTGCTGGTAGATAATATGGGCCACTGTTGATGACTCGTTGCTGGTAGTTAATGTGGCCCCACTGTTGATGACTCGTTGCTGGTAGTTAATGTGGCCCCCTGTTGATGACTCGTTGCTGGTAGTTAATGTGGCCCCCTGTTGATGACTCGTTGCTGGTAGTTAATGTCGGAGGCCCTGTTGATGACTCATTGCTGGTAGATAATGTGGCCCTCCCTGTTGATGACTAGTTGCTGGTAGTTAATGTGGGTCCCTGTTGATGACTCGTTGCTGGTAGTTAATGTGGCCCCCCGCTGATGACTCGTTGCTTTTAGTTAATGTGGGGCCCTGTTGATGACTCGCTGCTGGTAGTTAATGTGGCCCCCCTGTTGATGACTAGTTGCTGGTAGTTAATGTGCCCCCCCCACTGTTGATGACTCATTGCAGGTAGTTAATGTGGGTCCCTGTTGATGACTCGTTGCTCGTAGTTAATATGGGCCCCTGTTGATGACTCGTTGCTGGTAGTTAATGTGGGCCCATGTTGATGACTCATTGCTGGTAGTTAATGTGGGCCCATGTTGATGACTCTTTGCAGGCAGTTAATGTGGGCCCTGTTGATGACTCGTTGCAGGTAGTTAATGTGGGCCCCTGTTGATGACTCGTTGCTGGTAGTTATTGTGGGCCCCTGTTGATGACTCGTTGCTGGTAGTTATTGTGGGCCCCTGTTGATGACTCGATGCTGGTAGTTAATGTAATCCCCTGTTGTTGACTCGTTGCTGATAGTTAGTGGGGGCCCCCTGTTGATGAATCGTTGCTGGTAGTTAATTTGGGTCCCTATTGATGACTAGTTGCTGGTAGTTAATGTGGGGCCCAGTTGTTGACTCGTTGGTGGTAGTTAATGTGGGGCCCTGTTGACGACTCGTTGCTGGTAGTTAATGTGGCCCCCCTGTTGATGACTAGTTGCTGGTAGTTAATGTGGCCCCCTGTTGATGACTCGTTGGTGGTAGTTAATGTGGGGCCCCTGTTGATGACACGTTGCTTGAAGTTAATGTGGCCCCCCTGTTGATGACTAATTGCTGGTAGTTAATGTGGGTCCCTGTTGATGACTCGTTACTCGTAGTTAGTGTGGCCCCCTGATGATGACTAGTTTCTGGTAGTTAATGTTGCCCCCCTGTTTTGATGACTCGTTGCTGGTAGTTAATGTGGGGCTCTGTTGATGACTCGTTGCTGGTACTTAATGTGGGTCCCGGTTGATGACTAGTTTCTGGTAGTTAATGTTGCCCCCTGTTAATGACTCGTTGCAGGTAGTAAATGTGGGTCCCTGTTGATGCCTCGTTGCAGGTAGTTCATGTGGGCCCCTGTTGATGACTCGTTGCAGGTATTTAATGTAGCCCCCCTGTTGATGACTCGTTGCAGGTAGTTAATGTGGGCCCATGTTGATGACTCGTTGCAGGTATTTAATGTGGCCCCCCTGTTGATGACTCTTTGCAGGTAGTTAATGTGGGCCCCTGCAGATGACTCGTTGCTGGTTGTTAATGTGGGTCCCTGTTGATGACTCGTTGCTGGTAGTTAATGTGGGACCCTGTTGATGACTCGTTGCTGGTAGTTAATTTAATCCACTGTTGATGACTTGTTGCTGGTAGTTAGTGTTGGCCCCCCTGTTGATGACTCGCTGCTGGTTGTTAGTGTGGGCCCCTGTTGATGACTCGTTGCTGGTAGTTAATGTTGGTCCCTCTTGATGACTCGTTGCTGGTAGCTAATGTAGGCCCCAGTTGATGACTCGTTGCTGGTACTTACTGTGGGCTCCTGTTGATGACTCGTTGCAGGTAGTTAATGTGGCCCCCTAGTTGATGACTCGTTGCAGGTAGTAAATTTGGGCCCCTGTTGATGACTCGTTGCAGGTAGTTAATGTTGGCCCCTGTTGATGACTCGTTGCAGGTAGTTAATGTGGGTCCCTGTTGATGACTCGTTGCTGGTAGTTAATGTGGGCCCCTGATGATTACTCGTTGCAGGTAGTTAATTTAATGCCCTGTTGATGACTTGTTGCTGGTAGTTAGTGTTGGCCCCCTGTTGATGACTCGTTGCTGGTTGTTAATGTGGGCCCCTGTTGGTGACTCGTTGCTGGTAGTTAATATGGGCCACTGTTGATGAGTCGTTGCTGGAAGTTAATGTGGCCCCCCTGTTGATGACTAGTTGCTGGTAGTTAATGTGGCCCCCCCCCTGTTGATGACTCGTTGCTGGTAGTTAATGTGGGCCCCTGTTGATGACTCATTGCTGGTAGTTAATGTGACCCCCCCTGTTGATGACTCGTTGCTGGAAGTTAATGTCGGGGCCCCTGTTGATGACTCATTGCTTTTAGATAATGTGGCCCCCCCTGTTGATGACTCGTTGCTGGTAGTTAATGAGGGTCTCTGTTGATGACTCGTTGCTGGTAGTTAATGTGGCCCCCCGCTGATTACTCGTTGCAGGTAGTTAACGTGGGCCCCTGTTGATGACTCATTGCTGGTAGATAATGTGGCCCCCCCTGTTGATGACTCGTTGCTGGTAGTTAATGAGGGTCTCTGTTGATGACTCGTTGCTGGTAGTTAATGTGGCCCCCCGCTGATTACTCGTTGCTGGTAGTTAACGTGGGCCCCTGTTGATGACTCGTTGCTGGTAGTTAATGTGGGCCCCCTGTTGATGACTCGTTGCTGGTAGTTAATGTAATCCCCTGTTGATGACTCGTTGCTGGTAGTTAGTGGGGGCCCCCTGTTGATGAATCGTTGCTGGTAGTTTATTTGGGTCCCTGTTGATGACTCGTTGCTGGTAGTTAATGTGGGCCCCCTGTTGATGACTCGTTGCTGGTAGTTAATGTAATCCCCTGTTGATGACTCGTTGCTGGTAGTTAGTGGGGGCCCCCTGTTGATGAATCGTTGCTGGTAGTTTATATGGATTCCTGTTGATGACTCGTTGCTGGTAGTTAATGTGGGCCCCCTGTTGATGACTCGTTGCTGGTAGTTAATGTAATCCCCTGTTGATGAATCGTTGCTGGTAGTTAGTGGGGGCCCCCTGTTGATGAATCGTTGCTGGTAGTTTATTTGGGTCCCTGTTGATGAGTCGTTGCTGGTAGTTAATGGGGGGCCCTGTTGATGACTCGTTGCTGGTAGTGTATGTGGCCCCCCTGTTGATGACTAGTTGCTGGTAGTTAATGTGGCCCCCTGTTGATGACTCGTTGCTGGTAGTTATTGTGGGGCCCCTGTTGAAGACACGTTGCTTGAAGTTAATGTGGCCCCCCTGTTGATGACTAGTTGCTGGTAATTAATGTGGGTCCCTGTTGATGACTCGTTGCTGGTAGTTAATGTGGGTCCCTGTTGATGACTCGTTGCTGGTAGTTAATGTGGCCCCCTGTTGATGACTCGTTGCTGGTAGTTAATGTGGGGCCCTGTTGATGACTCGTTGCTGGTAGTTAATGTGGTTCCCGGTTGATGACTAGTTGCTGGTAGTTAATGTTGCCCCCCATTTGATGACTCGTTGCTGGTAGTTAATGTGGGTCCCTGTTGATGCCTCGTTGCAGGTAGTTCATGTGGACCCCTGTTGATGACTCGTTGCTCGTAGTTAATGTGGGCCCCTGTTGATGACTCGTTGTAGGAAGTTAATGTGGGTCCCTGTTGATGACTCGTTGCTGGTAGTTAATTTAATCCCCTGTTGATGACTTGTTGCTGGTAGTTAGGGTTGGCCCCCTGTTGATGACTCATTGCTGGTTGTTAATGTGGGCCCCTGTTGATGACTCGTTGCTGGTAGTTAATGTGGGTCTCTCTTGATGACTCGTTGCTCGTAGTTAATGTGGGCCCCTGTTGATGACTCGTTCCTGTTAGTTAATGTGGGACCCTGTTGATGACTCGTTGCTGGTAGTTTATGTAATCCCCTGTTGATGACTTGTTGCTAGTAGTTAGTGGGGCCCCCTGTTGATGACTCGTTGCTGGTAGATAATATGGGCCACTGTTGATGACTCGTTGCTGGTAGTTAATGTGGCCCCACTGTTGATGACTCGTTGCTGGTAGTTAATGTGGCCCCCTGTTGATGACTCGTTGCTGGTAGTTAATGTGGCCTCCTGTTGATGACTCGTTGCTGGTAGTTAATGTCGGAGCCCCTGTTGATGACTCATTGCTGGTAGATAATGTGGCCCTCCCTGTTGATGACTAGTTGCTGGTAGTTAATGTGGGTCCCTGTTGATGACTCGTTGCTGGTAGTTAATGTGGCCCCCCGCTGATGACTCGTTGCTTTTAGTTAATGTGGGGCCCTGTTGATGACTCGCTGCTGGTAGTTAATGTGGCCCCCCTGTTGATGACTAGTTGCTGGTAGTTAATGTGCCCCCCCCCCTGTTGATGACACATTGCAGGTAGTTAATGTGGGTCCCTGTTGATGACTCGTTGCTCGTAGTTAATATGGGCCCCTGTTGATGACTCGTTGCTGGTAGTTAATGTGGGCCCATGTTGATGACTCATTGCTGGTAGTTAATGTGGGCCCATGTTGATGACTCTTTGCAGGCAGTTAATGTGGGCCCTGTTGATGACTCGTTGCAGGTAGTTAATGTGGGCCCCTGTTGATGACTCGTTGCTGGTAGTTATTGTGGGCCCCTGTTGATGACTCGTTGCTGGTAGTTATTGTGGGCCCCTGTTGATGACTCGATGCTGGTAGTTAATGTAATCCCCTGTTGTTGACTCGTTGCTGATAGTTAGTGGGGGCCCCCTGTTGATGAATCGTTGCTGGTAGTTAATTTGGGTCCCTATTGATGACTAGTTGCTGGTAGTTAATGTGGGGCCCAGTTGTTGACTCGTTGGTGGTAGTTAATGTGGGGCCCTGTTGACGACTCGTTGCTGGTAGTTAATGTGGCCCCCCTGTTGATGACTAGTTGCTGGTAGTTAATGTGGCCCCCTGTTGATGACTCGTTGGTGGTAGTTAATGTGGGGCCCCTGTTGATGACACGTTGCTTGAAGTTAATGTGGCCCCCCTGTTGATGACTAGTTGCTGGTAGTTAATGTGGGTCCCTGTTGATGACTCGTTACTCGTAGTTAGTGTGGCCCCCTGATGATGACTAGTTTCTGGTAGTTAATGTTGCCCCCCTGTTTTGATGACTCGTTGCTGGTAGTTAATGTGGGGCTCTGTTGATGACTCGTTGCTGGTAGTTAATGTGGGTCCCGGTTGATGACTAGTTTCTGGTAGTTAGTGTTGCCCCCTGTTAATGACTCGTTGCAGGTAGTAAATGTGGGTCCCTGTTGATGCCTCGTTGCAGGTAGTTAATGTGGGCCCATGTTGATGACTCGTTGCAGGTATTTAATGTGGCCCCCCTGTTGATGACTCTTTGCAGGTAGTTAATGTGGGCCCCTGCAGATGACTCGTTGCTGGTAGTTAATGTGGGCCCCTGTTGATGACTCGTTGCTGGTAGTTAATGTGGGACCCTGTTGATGACTCGTTGCTGGTAGTTAATTTAATCCACTGTTGATGACTTGTTGCTGGTAGTTAGTGTTGGCCCCCCTGTTGATGACTCGTTGCTGGTTGTTAGTGTGGGCCCCTGTTGATGACTCGTTGCTGGTAGTTAATGTTGGTCCCTCTTGATGACTCGTTGCTGGTAGCTAATGTAGGCCCCAGTTGATGACTCGTTGCTGGTACTTACTGTGGGTCCCTGTTGATGACTCGTTGCAGGTAGTTAATGTGGCCCCCTAGTTGATGACTCGTTGCAGGTAGTAAATTTGGGCCCCTGTTGATGACTCGTTGCAGGTAGTTAATGTTGGCCCCTGTTGATGACTCGTTGCAGGTAGTTAATGTGGGTCCCTGTTGATGACTCGTTGCTGGTAGTTAATGTGGGCCCCTGTTGATTACTCGTTGCAGGTAGTTAATTTAATGCCCTGTTGATGACTTGTTGCTGGTAGTTAGTGTTGGCCCCCCTGTTGATGACTCGTTGCTGGTTGTTAATGTGGGCCCCTGTTAATGACTCGTTGCTGGTAGTTAATGTAATCCCCTGTTGATGACTCGTTGCTGGTAGTTAGTGGGGGCCCCCTGTTGATGAATCGTTGCTGGTAGTTTATATGGATTCCTGTTGATGACTCGTTGCTGGTAGTTAATGTGGGCCCCCTGTTGATGACTCGTTGCTGGTAGTTAATGTAATCCCCTGTTGATGAATCGTTGCTGGTAGTTAGTGGGGGCCCCCTGTTGATGAATCGTTGCTGGTAGTTTATTTGGGTCCCTGTTGATGAGTCGTTGCTGGTAGTTAATGGGGGGCCCTGTTGATGACTCGTTGCTGGTAGTGTATGTGGCCCCCCTGTTGATGACTAGTTGCTGGTAGTTAATGTGGCCCCCTGTTGATGACTCGTTGCTGGTAGTTATTGTGGGGCCCCTGTTGATGACACGTTGCTTGAAGTTAATGTGGCCCCCCTGTTGATGACTTGTTGCTGGTAATTAATGTGGGTCCCTGTTGATGACTCGTTGCTGGTAGTTAATGTGGGTCCCTGTTGATGACTCGTTGCTGGTAGTTAATGTGGCCCCCTGTTGATGACTCGTTGCTGGTAGTTAATGTGGGGCCCTGTTGATGACTCGTTGCTGGTAGTTAATGTGGTTCCCGGTTGATGACTAGTTGCTGGTAGTTAATGTTGCCCCCCATTTGATGACTCGTTGCTGGTAGTTAATGTGGGTCCCTGTTGATGCCTCGTTGCAGGTAGTTCATGTGGACCCCTGTTGATGACTCGTTGCTCGTAGTTAATGTGGGCCCCTGTTGATGACTCGTTGTAGGAAGTTAATGTGGGTCCCTGTTGATGACTCGTTGCTGGTAGTTAATTTAATCCCCTGTTGATGACTTGTTGCTGGTAGTTAGGGTTGGCCCCCTGTTGATGACTCATTGCTGGTTGTTAATGTGGGCCCCTGTTGATGACTCGTTGCTGGTAGTTAATGTGGGTCTCTCTTGATGACTCGTTGCTCGTAGTTAATGTGGGCCCCTGTTGATGACTCGTTCCTGTTAGTTAATGTGGGACCCTGTTGATGACTCGTTGCTGGTAGTTTATGTAATCCCCTGTTGATGACTTGTTGCTAGTAGTTAGTGGGGCCCCCTGTTGATGACTCGTTGCTGGTAGATAATATGGGCCACTGTTGATGACTCGTTGCTGGTAGTTAATGTGGCCCCACTGTTGATGACTCGTTGCTGGTAGTTAATGTGGCCCCCTGTTGATGACTCGTTGCTGGTAGTTAATGTGGCCTCCTGTTGATGACTCGTTGCTGGTAGTTAATGTCGGAGCCCCTGTTGATGACTCATTGCTGGTAGATAATGTGGCCCTCCCTGTTGATGACTAGTTGCTGGTAGTTAATGTGGGTCCCTGTTGATGACTCGTTGCTGGTAGTTAATGTGGCCCCCCGCTGATGACTCGTTGCTTTTAGTTAATGTGGGGCCCTGTTGATGACTCGCTGCTGGTAGTTAATGTGGCCCCCCTGTTGATGACTAGTTGCTGGTAGTTAATGTGCCCCCCCCCCTGTTGATGACACATTGCAGGTAGTTAATGTGGGTCCCTGTTGATGACTCGTTGCTCGTAGTTAATATGGGCCCCTGTTGATGACTCGTTGCTGGTAGTTAATGTGGGCCCATGTTGATGACTCATTGCTGGTAGTTAATGTGGGCCCATGTTGATGACTCTTTGCAGGCAGTTAATGTGGGCCCTGTTGATGACTCGTTGCAGGTAGTTAATGTGGGCCCCTGTTGATGACTCGTTGCTGGTAGTTATTGTGGGCCCCTGTTGATGACTCGTTTCTGGTAGTTATTGTGGGCCCCTGTTGATGACTCGATGCTGGTAGTTAATGTAATCCCCTGTTGTTGACTCGTTGCTGATAGTTAGTGGGGGCCCCCTGTTGATGAATCGTTGCTGGTAGTTAATTTGGGTCCCTATTGATGACTAGTTGCTGGTAGTTAATGTGGGGCCCAGTTGTTGACTCGTTGGTGGTAGTTAATGTGGGGCCCTGTTGACGACTCGTTGCTGGTAGTTAATGTGGCCCCCCTGTTGATGACTAGTTGCTGGTAGTTAATGTGGCCCCCTGTTGATGACTCGTTGGTGGTAGTTAATGTGGGGCCCCTGTTGATGACACGTTGCTTGAAGTTAATGTGGCCCCCCTGTTGATGACTAGTTGCTGGTAGTTAATGTGGGTCCCTGTTGATGACTCGTTACTCGTAGTTAGTGTGGCCCCCTGATGATGACTAGTTTCTGGTAGTTAATGTTGCCCCCCTGTTTTGATGACTCGTTGCTGGTAGTTAATGTGGGGCTCTGTTGATGACTCGTTGTTGGTAGTTAATGTGGGTCCCGGTTGATGACTAGTTTCTGGTAGTTAGTGTTGCCCCCTGTTAATGACTCGTTGCAGGTAGTAAATGTGGGTCCCTGTTGATGCCTCGTTGCAGGTAGTTCATGTGGGCCCCTGTTGATGACTCGTTGCAGGTATTTAATGTAGCCCCCCTGTTGATGACTCGTTGCAGGTAGTTAATGTGGGCCCATGTTGATGACTCGTTGCAGGTATTTAATGTGGCCCCCCTGTTGATGACTCTTTGCAGGTAGTTAATGTGGGCCCCTGCAGATGACTCGTTGCTGGTAGTTAATGTGGGCCCCTGTTGATGACTCGTTGCTGGTAGTTAATGTGGGACCCTGTTGATGACTCGTTGCTGGTAGTTAATTTAATCCACTGTTGATGACTTGTTGCTGGTAGTTAGTGTTGGCCCCCCTGTTGATGACTCGTTGCTGGTTGTTAGTGTGGGCCCCTGTTGATGACTCGTTGCTGGTAGTTAATGTTGGTCCCTCTTGATGACTCGTTGCTGGTAGCTAATGTAGGCCCCAGTTGATGACTCGTTGCTGGTACTTACTGTGGGCTCCTGTTGATGACTCGTTGCAGGTAGTTAATGTGGCCCCCTAGTTGATGACTCGTTGCAGGTAGTAAATTTGGGCCCCTGTTGATGACTCGTTGCAGGTAGTTAATGTTGGCCCCTGTTGATGACTCGTTGCAGGTAGTTAATGTGGGTCCCTGTTGATGACTCGTTGCTGGTAGTTAATGTGGGCCCCTGTTGATTACTCGTTGCAGGTAGTTAATTTAATGCCCTGTTGATGACTTGTTGCTGGTAGTTAGTGTTGGCCCCCCTGTTGATGACTCGTTGCTGGTTGTTAATGTGGGCCCCTGTTAATGACTCGTTGCTGGTAGTTAATATGGGCCACTGTTGATGAGTCGTTGCTGGAAGTTAATGTGGCCCCCCTGTTGATGACTAGTTGCTGGTAGTTAATGTGGCCCCCCCCTGTTGATGACTCGTTGCTGGTAGTTAATGTGGGCCCCTGTTGATGACTCATTGCTGGTAGTTAATGTGACCCCCCCTGTTGATGACTCGTTGCTGGAAGTTAATGTCGGGGCCCCTGTTGATGACTCATTGCTGGTAGATAATGTGGACCCCCCTGTTGATGACTCGTTGCTGGTAGTTAATGAGGGTTTCTGTTGATGACTCGTTGCTGGTAGTTAATGTGGCCCCCCGCTGATTACTCGTTGCAGGTAGTTAACGTGGGCCCCTGTTGATGACTCATTGCTGGTAGATAATGTGGCCCCCCCTGTTGATGACTCGTTGCTGGTAGTTAATGAGGGTCTCTGTTGATGACTCGTTGCTGGTAGTTAATGTGGCCCCCCGCTGATTACTCGTTGCAGGTAGTTAACGTGGGCCCCTGTTGATGACTCGTTGCTGGTAGTTAATGTGGGCCCCTGTTGATGACTCGTTGCTGGTAGTTAATGTGGGCCCCCTGTTGATGACTCGTTGCTGGTAGTTAATGTAATCCCCTGTTGATGACTCGTTGCTGGTAGTTAGTGGGGGCCCCCTGTTGATGAATCGTTGCTGGTAGTTTATTTGGGACCCTGTTGATGACTCGTTGCTGGTAGTTAATGTGGGCCCCCTGTTGATGACTCGTTGCTGGTAGTTAATGTAATCCCCTGTTGATGACTCGTTGCTGGTAGTTAGTGGGGGCCCCCTGTTGATGAATCGTTGCTGGTAGTTTATTTGGGTCCCTGTTGATGACTCGTTGCTGGTAGTTAATGTGGGCCCCCTGTTGATGACTCGTTGCTGGTAGTTAATGTAATCCCCTGTTGATGACTCGTTGCTGGTAGTTAGTGGGGGCCCCCTGTTGATGAATCGTTGCTGGTAGTTTATTTGGGTCCCTGTTGATGACTCGTTGCTGGTAGTTAATGGGGGGCCCTGTTGATGACTCGTTGCTGGTAGTGTATGTGGCCCCCCTGTTGATGACTAGTTGCTGGTAGTTAATGTGGCCCCCTGTTGATGACTCGTTGCTGGTAGTTATTGTGGGGCCCCTGTTGATGACACGTTGCTTGAAGTTAATGTGGCCCCCCTGTTGATGACTAGTTGCTGGTAGTTAATGTGGGTCCCTGTTGATGACTCGTTGCTGGTTGTTAATGTGGGCCCCTGTTGATGACTCGTTGCTGGTTTTTAATGTGGGTCTCTCTTGATGACTCGTTGCTCGTAGTTAATGTGGGCCCCTGTTGATGACTCGTTCCTGTTAGTTAATGTGGGACCCTGTTGATGACTCGTTGCTGGTAGTTTATGTAATCCCCTGTTGATGACTTGTTGCTGGTAGTTAGTGGGGCCCCCTGTTGATGACTCGTTGCTGGTAGATAATATGGGCCACTGTTGATGAATCGTTGCTGGTAGTTAATGTGGCCCCACTGTTGATGACTCGTTGCTGGTAGTTAATGTGGTCCCCTGTTGATGACTCGTTGCTGGTAGTTAATGTGGCCCCATGTTGATGACTCATTGCTGGTAGTTAATGTGGGCCCATGTTGATGACTCTTTGCAGGCAGTTAATGTGGGCCCTGCTGATGACTCGTTGCAGGTAGTTAATGTGGGCCCCTGTTGATGACTCGTTGCTGGTAGTTATTGTGGGCCCCTGTTGATGACTCGTTGCTGGTAGTTATTGTGGGCCCCTGTTGATGACTCGTTGCTGGTAGTTAATGTAATCCCCTGTTGTTGACTCGTTGCTGATAGTTAGTGGGGGCCCCCTGTTGATGAATCGTTGCTGGTAGTTAATTTGGGTCCCTATTGATGACTAGTTGCTGGTAGTTAATGTGGGGCCCAGTTGTTGACTCGTTGGTGGTAGTTAATGTGGGGCCCTGTTGATGACTCGTTGCTGGTAGTTAATGTGGCCCCCCTGTTGATGACTAGTTGCTGGTAGTTAATGTGGCCCCCTGTTGATGACTCGTTGGTGGTAGTTAATGTGGGGCCCCTGTTGATGACACGTTGCTTGAAGTTAATGTGGCCCCCCTGTTGATGACTAGTTGCTGGTAGTTAATGTGGGTCCCTGTTGATGACTCGTTACTCGTAGTTAGTGTTGCCCCCTGTTCATGACTAGTTTCTGGTAGTTAATGTTGCCCCCCTGTTTTGATGACTCGTTGCTGGTAGTTAATGTGGGGCTCTGTTGATGACTCGTTGCTGGTAGTTAATGTGGGTCCCGGTTGATGACTAGTTTCTGGTAGTTAATGCTGCCCCCTGTTAATGACTCGTTGAAGGTAGGAAATGTGGGTCCCTGTTGATGCCTCGTTGCAGGTAGTTCATGTGGGCCCCTGTTGATGACTCGTTGCAGGTATTTAATGTAGCCCCACTGTTGATGACTCGTTGCAGGTAGTTAATGTGGGCCCATGTTGATGACTCGTTGCAGGTATTTAATGTGGCCCCCCTGTTGATGACTCTTTGCAGGTAGTTAATGTGGGCCCCTGCAGATGACTCGTTGCTGGTAGTTAATGTGGGCCCCTATTGATGACTCGTTGCTGGTAGTTAATGTGGGACCCTGTTGATGACTCGTTGCTGGTAATTAATGTGGGACCCTGTTGATGACTCGTTGCTGGTAGTTAATTTAATCCCCTGTTGATGACTTGTTGCTGGTAGTTACGGTTGGCCCCCTGTTGATGACTCGTTGCTGGTAGTTAATTTAATCCCCTGTTGATGACTTGTTGCTGGTAGTTAGGGTTGGCCCCCTGTTGATGACTCGTTGCTGGTTGTTAATGTGGGCCCCTGTTGATGACTCGTTGCTGGTAGTTAATGTGGGTCTCTCTTGATGACTCGTTGCTTGTAGTTAATGTGGGCCCCTGTTGATGACTCGTTCCTGTTAGTTAATGTGGGACCCTGTTGATGACTCGTTGCTGGTAGTTTATGTAATCCCCTGTTGATGACTTGTTGCTAGTAGTTAGTGGGGCCCCCTGTTGATGACTCGTTGCTGGTAGATAATATGGGCCACTGTTGATGACTCGTTGCTGGTAGTTAATGTGGCCCCACTGTTGATGACTCGTTGCTGGTAGTTAATGTGGCCCCCTGTTGATGACTCGTTGCTGGTAGTTAATGTGGCCCCCTGTTGATGACTCGTTGCTTTTAGTTAATGTGGGGCCCTGTTGATGACTCGCTGCTGGTAGTTAATGTGGCCCCCCTGTTGATGACTAGTTGCTGGTAGTTAATGTGCCCCCCCCCTGTTGATGACTCATTGCAGGTAGTTAATGTGGGTCCCTGTTGATGACTCGTTGCTGGTAGTTAATTTAATGCCCTGTTGATGACTTGTTGCTGGTAGTTAGTGTTGGCCCCTTGTTGATGACTCGTTGCTGGTTGTTAACGTGGGCCGCTGTTGATGACTCGATGCTGGTTGTTAATATGGGCCACTGTTGATGACTCGTTGCTGGTAGTTAATGTGACCCCCCTGTTGATGACTAGTTGCTGGTAGTTAATATGGCCCCCCCTGTTGATGACTCGTTGCTGGTAGTTAATGTGGGCCCCTGTTGATGACTCGTTGCTGGTAGTTAATGTGGGCCCCCTGTTGATGACTCGTTGCTGGTAGTTAATATAATCCCCTGTTGATGACTCGTTGCTGGTAGTTAGTGGGGGCCCCCTGTTAATGAATCGTTGCTGGTAGTTATTTTGGGTCTCTGTTGATGACTCGTTGCTGGTAGTTAATGGGGGGCCCTGTTGTTGACTCGTTGCTGGTAGTTAATGTGGGGCCCTGTTGATGACTCGTTGCTGGTAGTGTATGTGGCCCCCCTGTTGATGACTAGTTGCTGGTAGTTAATGTGGCCCCCTGTTGATGACTCGTAACTGGTAGTTAATGTGGGGCCCCTGTTGATGACACGTTGCTTGAAGTTAATGTGGCCAACCCTGTTGATGACTAGTTGCTGGTAGTTAATGTGGGTCCCTGTTGATGACTCGTTGCTGGTAGTTAATGTGGCCCCCTGTTGATGACTCGTTGATGGTTGTTAATGTGGCCCCCCTGTTTTGATGACTCGTTGCTGGTAGTTAATGTGGGGCCCCTGTTGATGACACGTTGCTTGAAGTTAATGTGGCCCCCCTGTTGATGACTAGTTGCTGGTAGTTAATGTGGGCCCCCTGTTGATGACTCGTTGCTGGTAGTTAATGTGGGGCCCTGTTGATGACTCGTTGCTGGTAGTTAATGTGGGTCCCGGTTGATTACTAGTTTCTGGTAGTTAATGTTGCCCCCCATTTGATGACTCGTTGCTGGTTGTTAATGTGGGTCCCTGTTGATGCCTCGTTGCAGGTAGTTCATGTGGGCCCTTGTTGATGACTCGTTGCTCGTAGTTAATGTGGGCCCCTGTTGATGACTCGTTGCAGGTTGTTAATGTGGGCCCCTGTTGATGACTCGTTGCAGGTAGTTAATGTGGTTCCCTGTTGATGACTCGTTGCTGGTAGTTAATGTGGGCCCCTGTTGATGACTCGTTGCTGGTAGTTAATGTGGGCCCATGTTGATGACTCGTTGCAGGTATTTAATGTGGCCCCCCTGTTGATGACTCTTTGCAGGTAGTTAATGTGGGCCCCTACAGATGACTCGTTGCTGGTAGTTAATGTGGGCCCCTATTGATGACTCGTTGCTGGTAGTTAATGTGGGACCCTGTTGATGACTCGTTGCTGGTAATTAATGTGGGACCCTGTTGATGACTCGTTGCTGGTAGTTAATTAATCCCCTGTTGATGACTTGTTGCTGGTAGTTACGGTTGGCCCCCTGTTGATGACTCGTTGCTGGTTGTTAATGTGGGTCCCTGTTGATGACTCGTTGCTGCTAGTTAATGTGGGTCTCTCTTGATGACTCGTTGCTCGTAGTTAATGTGGGCCCCTGTTGATGACTCGTTCCTGTTAGTTAATGTGGGACCCTGTTGATGACTCGTTGCTGGTAGTTTATGTAATCCCCTGTTGATGACTTGTTGCTAGTAGTTAGTGGGGCCCCCTGTTAATGACTCGTTGCTGGTAGATAATATGGGCCACTGTTGATGACTCGTTGCTGGTAGTTAATGTGGCCCCACTGTAGATGACTCGTTGCTGGTAGTTAATGTGGCCCCCTGTTGATGACTCGTTGCTGGTAGTTAATGTGGCCCCCTGTTGATGACTCGTTGCTGGTAGTTAATGTCGGAGCCCCTGTTGATGACTCATTGCTGGTAGATAATGTGGCCCTCCCTGTTGATGACTAGTTGCTGGTAGTTAATGTGGGTCCCTGTTGATGACTCGTTGCTGGTAGTTAATGTGGCCCCCCGCTGATGACTCGTTGCTTTTAGTTAATGTGGGGCCCTGTTGATGACTCGCTGCTGGTAGTTAATGTGGCCCCCCTGTTGATGACTAGTTGCTGGTAGTTAATGTGCCCCCCCCCCTGTTGATGACTCATTGCAGGTAGTTAATGTGGGTCCCTGTTGATGACTCGTTGCTCGTAGTTAATATGGGCCCCTGTTGATGACTCGTTGCTGGTAGTTAATGTGGGCCCATGTTGATGACTCATTGCTGGTAGTTAATGTGGGCCCATGTTGATGACTCTTTGCAGGCAGTTAATGTGGGCCCTGTTGATGACTCGTTGCAGGTAGTTAATGTGGGCCCCTGTTGATGACTCGTTGCTGGTAGTTATTGTGGGCCCCTGTTGATGACTCGTTGCTGGTAGTTATTGTGGGCCCCTGTTGATGACTCGATGCTGGTAGTTAATGTAATCCCCTGTTGTTGACTCGTTGCTGATAGTTAGTGGGGGCCCCCTGTTGATGAATCGTTGCTGGTAGTTAATTTGGGTCCCTATTGATGACTAGTTGCTGGTAGTTAATGTGGGGCCCAGTTGTTGACTCGTTGGTGGTAGTTAATGTGGGGCCCTGTTGACGACTCGTTGCTGGTAGTTAATGTGGCCCCCCTGTTGATGACTAGTTGCTGGTAGTTAATGTGGCCCCCTGTTGATGACTCGTTGGTGGTAGTTAATGTGGGGCCCCTATTGATGACACGTTGCTTGAAGTTAATGTGGCCCCCCTGTTGATGACTAATTGCTGGTAGTTAATGTGGGTCCCTGTTGATGACTCGTTACTCGTAGTTAGTGTGGCCCCCTGATGATGACTAGTTTCTGGTAGTTAATGTTGCCCCCCTGTTTTGATGACTCGTTGCTGGTAGTTAATGTGGGGCTCTGTTGATGACTCGTTGCTGGTACTTAATGTGGGTCCCGGTTGATGACTAGTTTCTGGTAGTTAATGTTGCCCCCTGTTAATGACTCGTTGCAGGTAGTAAATGTGGGTCCCTGTTGATGCCTCGTTGCAGGTAGTTCATGTGGGCCCCTGTTGATGACTCGTTGCAGGTATTTAATGTAGCCCCCCTGTTGATGACTCGTTGCAGGTAGTTAATGTGGGCCCATGTTGATGACTCGTTGCAGGTATTTAATGTGGCCCCCCTGTTGATGACTCTTTGCAGGTAGTTATTGTGGGCCCCTGCAGATGACTCGTTGCTGGTTGTTAATGTGGGCCCCTGTTGATGACTCGTTGCTGGTAGTTAATGTGGGACCCAGTTGATGACTCGTTGCTGGTAGTTAATTTAATCCACTGTTGATGACTTGTTGCTGGTAGTTAGTGTTGGCCCCCCTGTTGATGACTCGCTGCTGGTTGTTAGTGTGGGCCCCTGTTGATGACTCGTTGCTGGTAGTTAATGTTGGTCCCTCTTGATGACTCGTTGCTGGTAGCTAATGCAGGCCCCAGTTGATGACTCGTTGCTGGTACTTACTGTGGGCTCCTGTTGATGACTCGTTGCAGGTAGTTAATGTGGCCCCCTAGTTGATGACTCGTTGCAGGTAGTAAATTTGGGCCCCTGTTGATGACTCGTTGCAGGTAGTTAATGTTGGCCCCTGTTGATGACTCGTTGCAGGTAGTTAATGTGGGTCCCTGTTGATGACTCGTTGCTGGTAGTTAATGTGGGCCCCTGATGATTACTCGTTGCAGGTAGTTAATTTAATGCCCTGTTGATGACTTGTTGCTGGTAGTTAGTGTTGGCCCCCTGTTGATGACTCGTTGCTGGTTGTTAATGTGGGCCCCTGTTGATGACTCGTTGCTGGTAGTTAATATGGGCCACTGTTGATGAGTCGTTGCTGGAAGTTAATGTGGCCCCCCTGTTGATGACTAGTTGCTGGTAGTTAATGTGGCCCCCCCCCTGTTGATGACTCGTTGCTGGTAGTTAATGTGGGCCCCTGTTGATGACTCATTGCTGGTAGTTAATGTGACCCCCCCTGTTGATGACTCGTTGCTGGAAGTTAATGTCGGGGCCCCTGTTGATGACTCATTGCTTTTAGATAATGTGGCCCCCCCTGTTGATGACTCGTTGCTGGTAGTTAATGAGGGTCTCTGTTGATGACTCGTTGCTGGTAGTTAATGTGGCCCCCCGCTGATTACTCGTTGCAGGTAGTTAACGTGGGCCCCTGTTGATGACTCATTGCTGGTAGATAATGTGGCCCCCCCTGTTGATGACTCGTTGCTGGTAGTTAATGAGGGTCTCTGTTGATGACTCGTTGCTGGTAGTTTATGTGGCCCCCCGCTGATTACTCGTTGCTGGTAGTTAACGTGGGCCCCTGTTGATGACTCGTTGCTGGTAGTTAATGTGGGCCCCCTGTTGATGACTCGTTGCTGGTAGTTAATGTAATCCCCTGTTGATGACTCGTTGCTGGTAGTTAGTGGGGGCCCCCTGTTGATGAATCGTTGCTGGTAGTTTATTTGGGTCCCTGTTGATGACTCGTTGCTGGTAGTTAATGTGGGCCCCCTGTTGATGACTCGTTGCTGGTAGTTAATGTAATCCCCTTTTGATGACTCGTTGCTGGTAGTTAGTGGGGGCCCCCTGTTGATGAATCGTTGCTGGTAGTTTATATGGGTTCCTGTTGATGACTCGTTGCTGGTAGTTAATGTGGGCCCCCTGTTGATGACTCGTTGCTGGTAGTTAATGTAATCCCCTGTTGATGAATCGTTGTTGGTAGTTAGTGGGGGCCCCCTGTTGATGAATCGTTGCAGGTAGTTTATTTGGGTCCCTGTTGATGAGTCGTTGCTGGTAGTTAATGGGGGGCCCTGTTGATGACTCGTTGCTGGTAGTGTATGTGGCCCCCCTGTTGATGACTAGTTGCTGGTAGTTAATGTGGCCCCCTGTTGATGACTCGTTGCTGGTAGTTATTGTGGGGCCCCTGTTGATGACACGTTGCTTGAAGTTAATGTGGCCCCCCTGTTGATGACTAGTTGCTGGTAATTAATGTGGGTCCCTGTTGATGACTCGTTGCTGGTAGTTAATGTGGGTCCCTGTTGATGACTCGTTGCTGGTAGTTAATGTGGCCCCCTGTTGATGACTCGTTGCGGGTAGTTAATGTGGGGCCCTGTTGATGACTCGTTGCTGGTAGTTAATGTGGTTCCCGGTTGATGACTAGTTGCTGGTAGTTAATGTTGCCCCCCATTTGATGACTCGTTGCTGGTAGTTAATGTGGGTCCCTGTTGATGCCTCGTTGCAGGTAGTTCATGTGGACCCCTGTTGATGACTCGTTGCTCGTAGTTAATGTGGGCCCCTGTTGATGACTCGCTGTAGGAAGTTAATGTGGGTCCCTGTTGATGACTCGTTGCTGGTAGTTAATTTAATCCCCTGTTGATGACTTGTTGCTGGTAGTTAGGGTTGGCCCCCTGTTGATGACTCATTGCTGGTTGTTAATGTGGGCCCCTGTTGATGACTCGTTGCTGGTAGTTAATGTGGGTCTCTCTTGATGACTCGTTGCTCGTAGTTAATGTGGGCCCCTGTTGATGACTCGTTCCTGTTAGTTAATGTGGGACCCTGTTGATGACTCGTTGCTGGTAGTTTATGTAATCCCCTGTTGATGACTTGTTGCTAGTAGTTAGTGGGGCCCCCTGTTGATGACTCGTTGCTGGTAGATAATATGGGCCACTGTTGATGACTCGTTGCTGGTAGTTAATGTGGCCCCACTGTTGATGACTCGTTGCTGGTAGTTAATGTGGCCCCCTGTTGATGACTCGTTGCTGGTAGTTAATGTGGCCTCCTGTTGATGACTCGTTGCTGGTAGTTAATGTCGGAGCCCCTGTTGATGACTCATTGCTGGTAGATAATGTGGCCCTCCCTGTTGATGACTAGTTGCTGGTAGTTAATGTGGGTCCCTGTTGATGACTCGTTACTCGTAGTTAGTGTGGCCCCCTGATGATGACTAGTTTCTGGTAGTTAATGTTGCCCCCCTGTTTTGATGACTCGTTGCTGGTAGTTAATGTGGGGCTCTGTTGATGACTCGTTGCTGGTAGTTAATGTGGGTCCCGGTTGATGACTAGTTTCTGGTAGTTAGTGTTGCCCCCTGTTAATGACTCGTTGCAGGTAGTAAATGTGGGTCCCTGTTGATGCCTCGTTGCAGGTAGTTCATGTGGGCCCCTGTTGATGACTCGTTGCAGGTATTTAATGTAGCCCCCCTGTTGATGACTCGTTGCAGGTAGTTAATGTGGGCCCATGTTGATGACTCGTTGCAGGTATTTAATGTGGCCCCCCTGTTGATGACTCTTTGCAGGTAGTTAATGTGGGCCCCTGCAGATGACTCGTTGCTGGTAGTTAATGTGGGCCCCTGTTGATGACTCGTTGCTGGTAGTTAATGTGGGACCCTGTTGATGACTCGTTGCTGGTAGTTAATTTAATCCACTGTTGATGACTTGTTGCTGGTAGTTAGTGTTGGCCCCCCTGTTGATGACTCGTTGCTGGTTGTTAGTGTGGGCCCCTGTTGATGACTCGTTGCTGGTAGTTAATGTTGGTCCCTCTTGATGACTCGTTGCTGGTAGCTAATGTAGGCCCCAGTTAATGACTCGTTGCTGGTACTTACTGTGGGCTCCTGTTGATGACTCGTTGCAGGTAGTTAATGTGGCCCCCTAGTTGATGACTCGTTGCAGGTAGTAAATTTGGGCCCCTGTTGATGACTCGTTGCAGGTAGTTAATGTTGGCCCCTGTTGATGACTCGTTGCAGGTAGTTAATGTGGGTCCCTGTTGATGACTCGTTGCTGGTAGTTAATGTGGGCCCCTGTTGATTACTCGTTGCAGGTAGTTAATTTAATGCCCTGTTGATGACTTGTTGCTGGTAGTTAGTGTTGGCCCCCCTGTTGATGACTCGTTGCTGGTTGTTAATGTGGGCCCCTGTTAATGACTCTTTGCTGGTAGTTAATATGGGCCACTGTTGATGAGTCGTTGCTGGAAGTTAATGTGGCCCCCCTGTTGATGACTAGTTGCTGGTAGTTAATGTGGCCCCCCCCTGTTGATGACTCGTTGCTGGTAGTTAATGTAGGCCCCTGTTGATGACTCATTGCTGGTAGTTAATGTGACCCCCCCTGTTGATGACTCGTTGCTGGAAGTTAATGTCGGGGCCCCTGTTGATGACTCATTGCTGGTAGATAATGTGGCCCCCCCTGTTGATGACTCGTTGCTGGTAGTTAATGAGGGTCTCTGTTGATGACTCGTTGCTGGTAGTTAATGTGGCCCCCCGCTGATTACTCGTTGCAGGTAGTTAACGTGGGCCCCTGTTGATGACTCATTGCTGGTAGATAATGTGGCCCCCCGCTGATTACTCGTTGCAGGTAGTTAACGTGGGCCCCTGTTGATGACTCGTTGCTGGTAGTTAATGTGGGCCCCTGTTGATGACTCGTTGCTGGTAGTTAATGTGGGCCCCCTGTTGATGACTCGTTGCTGGTAGTTAATGTAATCCCCTGTTGATGACTCGTTGCTGGTAGTTAATGAGGGTCTCTGTTGATGACTCGTTGCTGGTAGTTAATGTGGCCCCCCGCTGATTACTCGTTGCAGGTAGTTAACGTGGGCCCCTGTTGATGACTCGTTGCTGGTAGTTAATGTGGGCCCCTGTTGATGACTCGTTGCTGGTAGTTAATGTGGGCCCCCTGTTGATGACTCGTTGCTGGTAGTTAATGTAATCCCCTGTTGATGACTCGTTGCTGGTAGTTAGTGGGGGCCCCCTGTTGATGAATCGTTGCTGGTAGTTTATTTGGGACCCTGTTGATGACTCGTTGCTGGTAGTTAATGTGGGCCCCCTGTTGATGACTCGTTGCTGGTAGTTAATGTAATCCCCTGTTGATGACTCGTTGCTGGTAGTTAGTGGGGGCCCCCTGTTGATGAATCGTTGCTGGTAGTTTATTTGGGTCCCTGTTGATGACTCGTTGCTGGTAGTTAATGTGGGCCCCCTGTTGATGACTCGTTGCTGGTAGTTAATGTAATCCCCTGTTGATGACTCGTTGCTGGTAGTTAGTGGGGGCCCCCTGTTGATGAATCGTTGCTGGTAGTTTATTTGGGTCCCTGTTGATGACTCGTTGCTGGTAGTTAATGGGGGGCCCTGTTGATGACTCGTTGCTGGTAGTGTATGTGGCCCCCCTGTTGATGACTAGTTGCTGGTAGTTAATGTGGCCCCCTGTTGATGACTCGTTGCTGGTAGTTATTGTGGGGCCCCTGTTGATGACACGTTGCTTGAAGTTAATGTGGCCCCCCTGTTGATGACTAGTTGCTGGTAGTTAATATGGGTCCCTGTTGATGACTCGTTGCTGGTAGTTAATGTGGCCCCCTGTTGATGACTCGTTGCTGGTAGTTAATGTGGGGCCCTGTTGATGACTCGTTGCTGGTAGTTAATGTGGTTCCCGGTTGATGACTAGTTGCTGGTAGTTAATGTTGCCCCCCAATTGATGACTCGTTGCTGGTAGTTAATGTGGGTCCCTGTTGATGCCTCGTTGCAGGTAGTTCATGTGGACCCCTGTTGATGACTCGTTGCTCGTAGTTAATGTGGGCCCCTGTTGATGACTCGTTGTAGGAAGTTAATGTGGGTCCCTGTTGATGACTCGTTGCTGGTAGTTAATTTAATCCCCTGTTGATGACTTGTTGCTGGTAGTTAGGGTTGGCCCCCTGTTGATGACTCATTGCTGGTTGTTAATGTGAGCCCCTGTTGATGACTCGTTGCAGGTAATGTGGGCCCCTGTTGATGATTCGTTGCTGGTAGTTAATGTGGCCCCTGTTGATGACTCGTTGCTGGAAGTTAATGTGGGTCCCTGTTGATGACTTGCTGCTGGTAGTTAATGTGGCCCCCCTGTTGATGACTAGTTGCTGGTAGTTAATGTGGCCCCCTGTTGATGACTCGTTGCTGGTAGTTATTGTGGGGCCCCTGTTGATGACACGTTGCTTGAAGTTAATGTGGCCCCCCTGTTGATGACTAGTTGCTGGTAGTTAATGTGGGTCCCTGTTGATGACTCGTTGCTGGTAGTTAATGTGGGTCCCTGTTGATGACTCGTTGCTGGTAGTTAATGTGGCCCCCTGTTGATGACTCGTTGCTGGTAGTTAATGTGGGGCCCTGTTGATGACTCGTTGCTGGTAGTTAATGTGGTTCCCGGTTGATGACTAGTTGCTGGTAGTTAATGTTGCCCCCCATTTGATGACTCGTTGCTGGTAGTTAATGTGGGTCCCTGTTGATGCCTCGTTGCAGGTAGTTCATGTGGACCCCTGTTGATGACTCGTTGCTCGTAGTTAATGTGGGCCCCTGTTGATGACTCGTTGTAGGAAGTTAATGTGGGTCCCTGTTGATGACTCGTTGCTGGTAGTTAATTTAATCCCCTGTTGATGACTTGTTGCTGGTAGTTAGGGTTGGCCCCCTGTTGATGACTTATTGCTGGTTGTTAATGTGGGCCCCTGTTGATGACTCGTTGCTGGTAGTTAATGTGGGTCTCTCTTGATGACTCGTTTCTCGTAGTTAATGTGGGCCCTTGTTGATGACTAGTTGCTGGTAGTTAGTGGGGCCCCCCTGTTGATGACTCGTTGCTGGTAGGTAATATGGGCCACTGTTGATGACTCGTTGCTGGTAGTTAATGTGGCCCCCCGCTGATGTATCGTTGCTTTTAGTTAATGTGGGGCCCTGTTGATGACTCGTTGCTGGTAGGTAATATGGGCCCCTGTTGATGACTCGTTGCTGGTAGTTAATGTGGGCCCCCTTTGTTGATGACTCATTGCAGGTAGTTAATGTGGGTCCCTGTTGATGACTCGCTGCAGGTAGTTAATGTGGGCCCCTGTTGATGATTCGTTGCTGGTAGTTAATGCGGGTCCCTGTTGATGACTCGTTGCTGGTAGTTAATGTGGGCCTCTGTTGATGACTCGTTGCAGGTAGTTAATGTGGGCCCCTGTTGATGACTCGTTGCAGGTAATGTGGGCCCCTGTTGATGATTCGTTGCTGGTAGTTAATGTGGCCCCTGTTGATGACTCGTTGCTGGAAGTTAATGTGGGTCCCTGTTGATGACTTGCTGCTGGTAGTTAATGTGGCCCCCCTGTTGATGACTAGTTGCTTTTAGTTAATGTGGGGCCCTGTTGATGACTCGCTGCTTGTAGTTAATGTGGCCCCCCTGTTGATGACTAGTTGCTGGTAGTTAATGTGGCCCCCCCCCCTGTTGATGACTCATTGCAGGTAGTTAATGTGGGTCCCTGTTGATGACTCGCTGCAGGTAGTTAATGTGGGCCCCTGTTGATGATTCGTTGCTGGTAGTTAATGTGGGTCCCTGTTGATGACTCGTTGCTGGTAGTTAATGTGGGCCTCTGTTGATGACTCGTTGCAGGTAGTTAATGTGGGCCCCTGTTGATGACTCGTTGCAGGTAATGTGGGCCCCTGTTGATGATTCGTTGCTGGTAGTTAATGTGGCCCCTGTTGATGACTCTTTGCTGGTAGTTAATGTGGGCCCCTGTTGTTGATTTGTTGCTGGTTTTTAATGTGGGTCCCTGTTGATGACTCGTTGCTGGTAGTTAATGTGGGCCCCTGTTGATGATTCGTTGCTGGTAGTTAATGTGGGCCCCTGTTGATGACTCGTTGCTGGTAGTTAATGTGGGCCCCTGTTGATGACTCGTTGCTGGTAGTTAATGTGGGCCCCTGCTGATGACTCGTTGCTGGTAGTTAATGTGGGCCCCTGTTGATGACTCGTTGCTGGTAGTTAATGTGGGCCCCTGTTGATGTCTCGTTGCTGGTAGTTAATGGGGGCCCCTGTTGATGACTCAAAGGTCAAAGCCAGAGGTCAAAGTGAACTAAATAAGCTACGTTAGATTAGCAAGACGCAAGCCGACGTGTTTTTGTTCGTATCTTCTCTGCCAAACGTAAGACGAATCCTGTTGCTCACAACCATTCAGACTCTTGAGCTTGTTGTGTATTAAGTATAACATTGTTATAAGATTAACTACCCTGAGAACGAGTAAAGTAACAATATGTTGCATAGGGGAAGATTTTTAATGTGTTTAGCTGCACGATCAATTGGGCTCCTCCCGGCACCACCACAATGCGGGAGCCCTGAGCTGGTCGCTGGAAGCGTCTACTCTGCTAGCGTTTGAGGTGTAAACAACTGGACTGGTGGCACGGCGCCTCTCCCCTTCTACCTTTCCTCTCACTTATTTCCCTTACCTTAAGTTAATTATATCCTGTGTTGTAAGTGTGCCTACTCTGGTAGTAAGATTGGTGATACCTGGGGGTAGTATTTACCAGTGTTTTGGGTACCCCTAAGTGTTGTGTTGTGTTGTATTAGGGTACCACGTTGGCTCACTACCCTAAGCTGCCTCAAGCTTCAAGATCTTCACTAATAGACTTTACCCTAGTTTGTGCTAATTGTAAAGCCTTGTTTCCTGCCTAAGTGGACCAAGGCTTTTAACGTAAGATAGTGTGATAAAGTAATTATTGTTATTGTTGTGAATGTATATGGGGGGTTGTTAAGGGGTTAATAAATAAGTAAGTTAGTTCTAAACGAGTATCCAATCTTCCTGGGTAGGAGATCAATGATCTACCTCTAGGCTGACATTGTCTTGTAGCCAATCAGTTAGCACTGTTTTATATTTTGTGGGCCGGGCCTTTATGATCTCCCTTAATGGTGATACCTCCTGGTTCTAACTGCTAACCCTTCTTCATAATAATACTAGATCCCCCATAGCAGCCAACATTTTATAACAAGTGGTTGGCCTGACTGGGATGAACGTGGTAATTGTAAAAAAATAGATTTTTGAGTGCCAAAACTAAAAATTCTTGTTTTCCGTAGAACGGTTGTGTGTTAGCCTAGGGTCCAGCTCATCTAGCAAAGGATATATCTTGCACTGACTGGACACCCAGCTGGATCCCTTCATGATTGAGGTAAGTGTGGCCTTGTGTTAAGGGCCGTGCAAATTTATGTTTTTTCCAATTTTAATTTTCCAATTTTTTTCTTTTGCTAGGAGGTAAATTTATTAGTGATGGCGTCTAAAATGCAGGAACTGGCGAAGGATCCTTCAGTGGTAGAGATTAAGAAGCTCACCAAATCAAATTTAGTATTGTTAGGCAAGGAATTTGGTCTCGAGTTAAACGACACTGATAAAAAGTGGACCTTGGTAAATGAAATTTTACGGCATTGTATAGACCAAGAACTATTGCCAAGTGATCAATTTTATGTGAGCCCAGTTCAGGGGAAAGGGTAGCTAGTAGAAATATAGAGTTAGAATTAACATTAGCCAAGTTAAGACTGGCAAAGCAAGAGGCTAGAGTAGTAGAACAAAATGCAAAAGTTGAAGAGCAAAGGCTCAAAAATGAGGCGGCAAGAATGGTACCACCACCTACTGGGGCCTCGAACCCCAGGCATTCTGATAAAAAGCATAACTTACCTGAATTTTCAGAGTCAGACCCTGAAAGATTTTTCAACCATTTTCAGAGACTAGCCATGTCCATGAACTGGCCAAGGGAAGAGTGGGTGAAAATCTTACAGGGGCAGCTTAGGGGTAAAGCACAAGATATTTTTATAAACATGCCTGACGACGAGTGTTTTGAATATGATAAAGTCAGGGAACGAATTTTGAGGGCGTATGAAATTACGCCTGAAGCTCACCGCCAAGCTTATCGCAACCTGAGGCCTACTAACAACCAACCTCTCACTGAATTTGCTAATGATCAAATTAAATTGTTTGGAAAACGGATTCGCTCGGCTAAAGCCGAAACATACGAGGCACTTAAGAATTTAGTTTTAGTGGAACACTTTATAGATTATATGCGAGAGAATGTAGCACATTATATTAGAAGAAGGATAGAGGTAGATTCTAAAATAGTGGATTTGGCCAACATGGCAGAAAACTACCAGTTGGCGGGCAAAAGGCCCAATGAAAATAATTATACCCCACAGAGTAACAAAACTTATACCCACAGCCAGTCCAGACCAGCTCATTCTAACCCTATAACTAATGCACCTTCTATTTCAGACATAGCTAACCCTGTTAAATTGTCTAGCCCCACGGCACCTAATTGTGAACCGAAGGGCAATCCAGTTAGTAATGTCTCTTCTCCTCGACGTATCTGTGGTCACTGTAAACATCCAAACCACATTAATAGCCGTTGTTGGCAACTGTACCCAGATAAATGACCCAATGCTCTTGTTGTGACACAGGGCTTAAGGCCTTCTGAAGGGTTAGGGAGTAAGACCTCCAATCCACAGTGGTTCGACCTGCTTACCCCATTCTTATCGAAAGGGAGACTACTTTTGTCTGAGAGTTCTTCCTGGAAGGACGTTTTGATCTTCCGAGACACCGGTGCCATCCAGACTTTAATTTTAGAGAGTGCATTGCAAGTTGCCAACACTCTCGACACTGGAGAGGTGGTACTGGTCGAGGGTGTCACTAGTGATTCTCGAACAGTACCCCTCCATAAGGTTACCATGGAATCTGTTTTCCACAAGGGTGTTTGTACAGTCGGAGTCACTTCGTACCTACCTTTCCCTAATGTTGATGTAATATTGGGTAATGATTTAGCAGGGGATAAGGTAGGGGACTCCAAACTGCCTATTATGTTGCCTACCACTAAGGTTTCCCTGGATCTACCCGCCACAGAGTATAATGTTGTGTACCCTGCGTGTGCGGTGACCAGGTCTATGGGACTTAAATGTAAGGGCAGCCCTGTGCTTGCCAAGGTGGTAAAACCCAAGGACATGAGGAACTTTCCGAGTGGTGAAAGCCAAGTGGACCTTGCGGACACGTTCATGGCCCGACTCGATGACGTGGCCGAGGACGTTGTGGAGAGCCTGCCACCGCCACCTACCGAGAGTAGTGAGGAGGAGGAGGAGAACACTGTTGAGCCTCGGCCAAAGGCACCTGACCAAGGCCTGGATGCCTCCTTGAGTGAGTTACAGAAAGCTGACCCCAGTCTTGCAGAATGCCACAAAGTAGCCATCTCTAAGGAGGAAATTGTAGACGCACCAACTGGGTACTACTTCAATGATCGTATTTTGATGAGAAAATGGAGACCACAGAGTGCTCCCTTGTCAAATGAGTGGGAGGTAGTCCACCAGGTTATGTTGCCGACCTGTTATAGAGAGAGAGTTTTGTCAGCTGCTCATGATGATCCTATGGGGGGACATCTAGGTATTAATATTACTTATCACAAAATCTTGAAGTGTTTTTTCTGGTTCAAACTGAAAAGCGATGTGGCAAAATTTTGTAATGCCTGTCTTGCTTGTCAACTTGTTGGGAAACCAAACCAGACACCACCTAAAGCTCCTCTAAGGCCTATTGTCATGCCGGAGGAACCATTTTCTCATGTGGTATTGGACTGTGTTGGTCCATTACCTAGAACTTAGTCTGGTAATATTTACCTAATCACAATGATGTGTATTGATGATGATGATGATGTGTATGATGTATACCCGTTACCCAGAGGCTTTTGCTGTAAGGAACATCCGAGCAAAGTCTGTTGTTGCTCATATGTTGCAATTTTTTTCCACTTTTGGACTGCCTCGGGTCGTGCAAACTGACAATGGTACTAACTTGAAGTCTGATATTTTTTAACAATTTTGTAAGGACCATGGAATAACTCATAAGGTTTCCAGCCCATACCATCCACAGAGTCAGGGGGGTAAATGAGCGGTTCCATCTAACTCTGAAGCAGATGTTGAAGACATCGTGCAAAAGTTCCCACACCTTCTGGGATGAGAACTTGCTCTATGTTTTTTTTTGCTGCTTGAGAGGGGTTACAAAGTTCACTGGGTTGTTCTCCTTTTGAGTTAGTCTTTGGCCATAAAGTTCGTGGACCCTTGCAAATGTTACAGGAGAATTTGTTAGGGAACGTAACGTTAACCGAAGGTTCGGCTTTCTTTGCGCAACACCACCAGAGACTCAAGGACTGCAAGGCGGCTGCACTAAAGTATCTTGGGAAGGCCCGAGAAAATATGAAAGAACGAAACGATGCTAAGGCTAAGTTGTGGGTATTTCAGCCTGGTGACCCTGTCCTGGTATTAAAGCCTCAATTAGGGAACACTATGTCCCACAAGTACGACAGCCCCTACATTGTGACAGAAAAGACTGGGGACCTCACGTACAAAGTGAGGCACTCTGACAAGCATAACCAGGTAATGCTCGTACACTTGAATCGGCTGAAGAAGTTCCAGGGGCCCCAGGCCCATTGCACTAACCAATGTTTCCATTTCCAGTGAGGGAGGGGATGATTGTTCTGGGGACCCAACTAATCTCATTCTCAATAATTCTAGTTCTGTGAATGCTGTGGAGGAGGGACTGTCCCATTTGCAGATGGCCCAACGTGAAGAGGTGCAGTCGTTGCTTGACAAATTCTCCAGTCTGTCCGGGGACGTCCCGACCCAGACTGATGCCATTTACCATGATGTCAAGTTGACGGACTACACCCCTATTCGCCTTCAACCCTATTGGATGAGTCCGGAAAAGAAGGCCATCATACGAAAAGAGGTCGACTTCCTGCTTCTACATGGCCTCATCCGGCCGAGCCAGGGCTCTTGGTGCTCGCCCTGCCTTTTGGTCCCCAAACCAGACGGCTCCTGGCGATTATGCACTAACTATCGGGAGCTCAACAAGATGACCATTGTGAATACCTATCCGCTGCCCCTTCTTTGAAGACTGCATCGACGAAATCGGGAACGCCACGTATGTCTCGAAATTCGACCTCTCGAGGGGTTATTACCAGATCCCGCTCACTGAACGTGCTAAACAGGTAACTGTGTTCGTAACACCCGATGGTGTCTTCGAGTATCAAGTGTTACCATTCAGCTTGCGTAATGCCCCTGCCACGTTCAAGAGGCTAATGAACTCTCTGCTCGCTAATGTGCCAAATTGTCGGGCGTATTTAGATGACATTGTGCTCTTTGGTAGTAATTGGGCTGACTACATAGCTAGGTTACGCCAGTTGTTCACTGTTTTGAAAAATGCAAATCTAACCTTAAATGCAAAAAAGTGTCATTTTGGCCAAGGCACAGTGACATACCTCAATTATGAAGTGGGCCAAGGAAAAGTGTTACCTCGGCAAGATAAAATCAGTGCCATTCTGGAGTATCCCGTGCTCCAGTCTAATAAGGACATTCAAAGGTTCATCGGTAAGTGTGCGTACTATCGACGCTTTTGTCAGAACTTTTCCAGTGTTGCCACTCCTCTCACAGACTTGCTGCGGAAGACGATTAAATTTAAGTGGTCATCAGACTGTGCAGAGGCGTTTAAAAATTTGAAATTGATCTTAGCTTCCGCCCTAGTGCTCGCTAGTCCAAGATTCGACCAACCATTTAAAATTCATGTTGACGCATCTGACTCGGGTGCTGGTGCCGTGTTGTTGCAAACTGGGGATGATCAAGTGGAACACCCAGTATATTATTACTCTGTGAAATTTGACAAGGCGCAACGCAATTATTCAGTGGTAGAAAAAGAGGCGTTGGCGCTAGTGTTAACATGTAAAAAGTTCGAAGTCTTCCTCATAGGTAATATAGTGGAAGTGTACACGGATCATAACCCACTAGTATTCTTGAATCAAACGACCCCCTCCCCTTCCGGCCCGTTGGCGTCGTGAGGGGGCTTGGTGGACGACTGCCGGAGTGTGATGCTCCGTTGGGCAGTCCTCTGTCCTTTTCTGGCCTTGCACTCCTGCTGCTATCTTCTCCAATTGTGCCGGATCGCTTTTCCTTTTCCTTATGTTTCGTTTTTCTCCCCCCTCTTCTCCTATCTGCTTGTCGTTTCCTGCCGACCTTTTGCTTGTTTTGGATTCTTTCTTTGGACTTCTTCTATTTTGACGCCCGGGTGCTTGAGGAGGCATACTCTTGCACCCGTAGAACTGTAGTACCCGACGTCTCGAGCGAGGGGAACCTTTTATTGTCAATCCCCCTTTCGTCGCTGAACCCGATCTCGACGGACTGACGGTTCTTAAGGTGGCGTTTGTGGGGCGTATACTCACGACGCACCCCTAGGGGGCCCCGGCATGATCAGCGATAGCTTCCTGTTGGGTGTCCTGCCTCTAATTGTGGCTCCATGGTGGGTATGGGGGCACATTCGTGGATGAATTTGTCACTTTTCGTCTCTATGTCGTTGAATGTTTCCGTTGTACCCTCTCAGGCTCGTGGGGTGGGCGACCAAGCCCTCGAGTCGGCCTGTATTGGAAGACCAGGCTCTGTAGCTCCCGCTGCGTTGGGCCCCGACCTTGCTCCTCCTTTGACCGCCCCGACTTCTTCCCCCAGCTCCCCTCCCTCCTCTGAGGTTGGGTCGAGCCTCCAGCCCCCGGTGGTGACCACTTCGTCCCCTGGTGTGGCTAAGTCTTTCGTTGTGACTACTGCGCCTTTTGACCCCTCTCTCTCTAGGGGTTCTCAACGCCGTTCGCGCCCCAACCGCACTCGCTCGATTCCTTCCTGTGCTGATGCGTATCAGGCCTTGTTTGGTCCTGCTTCATGGGCCAAATATTTTGATCTCCTCCCTCTTGATTCTGCGCCTCCTGACGATTTCTCCCTCCATCGGCATCTTGTAGATTCCGTGGATGCGTGTGTTACTTTCAACCCCACTCGTCTCGGTACACGTGTCGTTGCTGCTCCTTCTCAGGATGCGGCTTCCCGCTTGGCTGCCTTATCTTGCCTTGGCGAGATCCCTGTTCGGGTCTCCAAGAACGTTCAGATGAATTCCAGTGTTGGCACTATTCTCCTCCCACCCCATGTTGCAACCGGTGTTCGGAATCTGCAGGATTGCCACGATGATATTCGGCATATCCTTGATGCCCAAGGCCATTCTGTCCTCCAGGTTGACTCGTTTACTCGTCCCCCTCGTGGTCGTCGCCGTCAACCCCTTCGCGTTGTGAAGATCACCTTTGATGGTAGGACCCTTCCATCCTCTGTCATTCTTGCTGGTGCTAGGTGCTCTGTCCAGGAGTATATTCCTTCTCCTCGACTTTGTAATAAGTGCTGGAGGTTTGGGCATGGTGCCCTCCGCTGCTCTGGGGCTGTCTCTCTCTGTTCTTTGTGTGGGAGTGAAGGTCACTCTAAGTCGGAGTGCACTTCTTCCCAAGCTCGCTGCCTCAACTGCGGTGAGGCCCATCCTACGTTCTCCCGTGCCTGTGTCCATTACAAGCTTGAGGCGGCCGTCCTTAACCTGAAGCACCGGGAGCGTTTGTCTTTTCCTGAGGCGAGGCGCCAGGTTCGCCGGCTCCCGCCTTATACTAACATCTCTTATGCTCGCGTGTTGCGCTCTTCCTCTCCTCGTCCTTCCCCCCTTCCTCAGACTCTCAACCGTTTCCGGGCCTTGGACCCTGATACGCCCACTGCCCCCTCCTCTGTTCCTTTGAGTTCTTTCCCGAGGGGTCCCCCTCCTGGTCCTCTGTCTGGGGTTCCCCTTCTTTCGACCCGGTCTGTCATGTCTCCTGTGTCTTCTTCCTCGTCCCCCTCCGATCCTCCTTCCCATCCTCTTCCTCCATCTATCGGCTCTCCCCGCCGCCTGT
The DNA here is from genome assembly GCF_040958095.1 of Procambarus clarkii. Lineage (NCBI taxonomy): Eukaryota > Metazoa > Arthropoda > Malacostraca > Decapoda > Cambaridae > Procambarus > Procambarus clarkii. The sequence continues at coordinate 38,268,581 of NC_091185.1, read as the reverse complement.
CGGTGCAGGCGGATGTCCATCGCTCTCCTAACGGCCGTCGTGTGTGCTCTCGTTCGGCTTCTCCTGTTGAGACACTGGAATCCGTTGCCCGGTACGTAGTTGCTGGGACACCTGTCTCTTTAAGTCAGAAGCGTAAGCCTGGCTCCTCTCCTTCCTCTTCCCCGGCGGGTAAGAAGGCTTCGCTTTCTTCCTTAGCTCCTACTTCTGGCTCTGTTGCTCCTTCCCCTCCCGTTTCAGTGGTTGCGCCCCCTGTTCCTGCTATGGAGGTTTCTTTGGCCCCTGCTTCCCTTTCGGTTGCTGCTCTTGCTGGGGTGCGCTCCCCTCTTTCTACTCCCCCTCTTCCTACTCCCCCTCTTCCTACTGCTGTCCTTGACTGCTCCTCTCCGTTGTCTCCTCCTCTTCCTCCTCCTCCTCCGGACCCCGCCCGCCCACCTCTGATCTGTTCTCCCGTTTCCTTCCCTCCGTCTTTGCTCAGTTTACCCATGCCCCCTAACCCTGACTTTGCTGACCCTGATCCCGACCCTGATATTCTTTAACGTGCTCTGTTGCTCTTTCGCCTTTGTTTCTTCCTTGTTCTCTGTTTTTGTCCTTTCTCTTCCCGTCGTTGTCCATTCTTCAATGGAACGTTCGAGGTTATTACGCCAATTTCCTCGAACTCCAACTTCTGATTTCGCGGTTTTCGCCCCTTTGTGTCTGTCTCCAGGAGCCAATGCTTGGTGCTCGTCCTGGTCGTTTTCGTGGCTATTCCTTTCTCTCCCCCCCCCCCCCAGCCATTGCTGGGGCTTCTAATTCTTCTGCTCTCTTGATTCGTGCAGATGTTCCCTTTGTTCCTTTACTTTTTCCTTCGCCTCTCCATTGTTCTGCTGCTCGTATCTTTGTGGGGAAATGGTACACAGTTTGTTCCATTTATCTCCCCCCGAGTGTCCCGCTCTCTCTTCCTGATTTGAAACACCTCCTAGACTCCTTGCCGGAGCCTGTGCTCCTGCTGGGTGACTTCAATTGTCGTCATTCTCTTTGGGGTGACGTTCTGACGAATACCCGGGGTCGCCTCCTTGAGCCGTTTCTCCTATCTTCTTCCCTGTCTCTTCTGAATTCTGGTGAGCCCACTCATTTAGACTCTCGGACTCGCGCCCTTTCTTGTCTTGATCTTTCTCTCTGCTCTTCTTCTCTTTACTTGGATTTCACGTGGCAGGTCCTTGATGACCTCCATGGAAGTGATCATTTCCCCATCCTTGTTTCCTTTTTCTCTTTTCGCCCTTCCCTCTCTTTCCCTAGGTGGCAGTTTGCTAAGGCAGACTGGACCCTATTTACCCTCAGTGCTGCTCTCTCTGACCTCTCCCTTCTGCCTCTCTCTCGCGCTCTCCTCCTTTTTCATGACACTGTCTTCAACGCTGCCCTCCGCTCTATTCCTCGCTCTTCCTCTCGGGGTCCACGGAAGTGCGTTCCCTGGTGGAATGCGGACTGTGCTCGGGCTGTCCGCTGTAAGCGTGCAGCCTGGAAGAGGCACCGCCGTAGGCAGACGACCGATTCTTTTCTTTTCTTTCGGAAAGCGAGTGCGGTGGCCCGTAGGGCCATCCGTACGGCTAAACGTGAATGTTGGGCATCTTATGTCTCAACAATTACGTCCGAAACCCCTCTGGCCCAGATCTGGAAGCGTATCCGCAAGATAGCGGGTAAGTTCGTTCCCGATGTTTCACCGGTCCTTCACCTCCATGATACTCTTGTGGCGGACCCGTTGCAGGTCGCTTCCGAACTGGGTTCCCACTTTTCTTCTGTTAGCTCTGGTCTTCATCTTCCCCAATCTTTCCTTCTTCGTAAACCTATCCTTGAGTCTCATCCTTTAGATTTCTGCACTCATCTTCAGCTTCCCTATAATGATCCCTTCTCTCTCTCTGAACTTCGTTCTGCTCTGGCCCTCTGCGGTTCTACGGCGGCGGGCTCCGATGGTATTCATTATGAGATGCTTCGCCATCTCCCTCCGAGCACGTCTCAGTATTTACTGAGTCTGTATAATCGGATCTGGGAGTCGTCGTCAGTCCCTGAGGACTGGCTCGATGCCGTTGTCCTCCCTGTTCGCAAACCGGGGTCTCTGGGTACTTCCCCTAAGGACTTTCGCCCTATTGCTCTCACAAGTTGTGTCTGCAAACTTTTTGAACGTATGGTTAACGTTCGTCTGATGTGGTTCCTGGAACACCATCACCTCCTCTCCCCTTCTCAATTTGGTTTCCGCAAGTGCCGCAGCACGACAGATGTCCTGGTGAACTTGGAGGTCTATATTCGTACTGCTTTTGCTGCGAAGACCTCCGTTGTTGCCGTCCTTTTTGACCTGGAAAAGGCTTACGACACCACTTGGCGTTATCATATCCTATCTCAACTTCATTCTTTTGGCCTTCGTGGTCATCTCCCTCTCTTTCTCCGCAGCTTCCTCTCTCGTCGTTCCTTTCGGGTGCGCCTTGGTACCGCTCTCTCTCCCTCTTTTCAGCAATATGAAGGTGTGCCCCAAGGTAGTGTTCTGAGCACTACTCTTTTTCTGGTTGCCCTCAATGGTCTTCTTTCCTCTCTTCCTTCTGGTGTCTTCTCCGCTCTCTATGTCGATGATCTTACCCTATGCTGTCAGGGTGATGATTCGCCTCTCCTTCAACGCCGGCTTCAACTTGCAATTGATGCCGTGTCGTCTTGGGCCACTGATCATGGCTTCAAGTTCTCTACTTCTAAGACTTGTGCCATGACATTTACGCGGAAACGGGTTGTTCTTCGTCCCTCTTTGTCACTTTATGGTCATCCCCTTGAATACAAAGATTCCGCGAAGCTTTTGGGGTTATTCCTTGACACTCGTTTGTCTTGGTCTCCCCATATCTCTTACCTCCGTGTTGAGTGCTCTAAGGCCCTTACCCTCCTTCGGGTCTTGTCCCATACTTCTTGGGGGGCAGATAGGCGCACTCTCCTTGCTTTACATTCTTCTCTCGTCCTGTCTAAGCTCGATTATGGTTGCCCTGCTTACTCGTCTGCTTCTCCTTCTACTCTTCGCCGTCTTGATGCTTTGCACCATACTGGGTTGCGCCTCAGTTCTGGTGCCTTTCGTTCGACTCCCGTCCTTAGCTTGTATGTTGACACTGGCTTCCTGTCTCTCCAGGACCGCCGTGATCGCTACTGTCTTCGCTATCTTGCGCGGTCCTTGCAACATCCTTCCTCTCGCCTCTGTCGTGCTTTAACTTTTACCCCTCCTGCGGTTCCTGTTCCTCTTCACCACCTCCCTCTTTCTGTCCGGTTATCTCGCCTGCAGGATTCTCTTTCCGTTCGTATTTCTGATGTTTCTCCTCGTGTTGTTCCTTCTTTGCCCCCGTGGAGGGTCCCTCTTCCGCGGTTTTGTACTTCCTTGACCCGTATCACTAAAGCTTTTACCCCTCCTACGGTTCTAAAACGCCTTTTCCTCGAGCACTTTTCTTCTCACTCCCGCTCCGTTTCTGTCTTCACCGATGGGTCTAAGTCAGCGGACGGTGTTGGCTACTCTGTTGTTTTTCCTGATCGCACTTATATGTGTCGCTTGCCTCCGGAGACTAGCATCTTTACAGCGGAACTTTATGCTATTCTCTATGCTCTTCGTCTCCTACTTTCTCGTTGTCAGTCTTCCTTTGTAGTTGTTGTTGACTCTCGTAGTGCCCTCATGGCTCTCGGGTCCTTTAATCCAGTTCATCCAGTGGTTGTCGAGATCCAGCATTGGCTGTTTCTCGTTCATAGTAAATTTAAGTCGGTTGAGTTTTGTTGGGTTCCCAGCCATATTGGTGTGTCTTTAAATGAGCGTGCGGATGCTGCCGCCAAGGAAGCTGTCCGCTCTTGTCCCATCTCTCGTAAGGGCATTCCGTATTCCGACTTTTACCCGGTTATCCATTCCTCAGTCCTTACCCGTTGGCAGGCTTCTTGGTTGTCTGTTACTGGTAACAAGCTACGTACTCTTAAATGTTGTGTTTCCTCGTGGCAGTCCTCCTTCCACCGTAACCGGCGGTGGGAAACAGCTCTGGCGAGGTTGCGTATTGGCCATACTCGCTTAACCCATGGTCACTTGATGGAGCGCCGCCCTGCTCCTTATTGTCCTAGTTGCATTGTCCCTCTTACGGTCGTGCATGTCCTTCTTGAATGTCCTGACTTCCAGGACGAGCGTGTGTCTTGCTTTCCGACCGCCCCTCGCGGTCACCTGTCCCTCGATAGAATTCTTGGTGACTCGGATACTTTTGATATCGTTCGCCTTATGCGTTTTTGTTCTCGTATTGGCATCCTTGGTGATATTTAGCGCCCTCTGATTATTTTGCGTATTTGATGGTGCTACATAGCCTTCCCGGTTTGGTGCCTTCTTTTGATAATTACTTACTTACTTTTCTTCTGTTAGCTCTGGTCTTCATCTTCCCCAATCTTTCCTTCTTCGTAAACCTATCCTTGAGTCTCGTCCTTTAGATTTCTGCACTCATCTTCAGCTTCCCTATAATGATCCCTTCTCCCTCTCTGAACTTCGTTCTGCTCTGGCCCTCTGCGGTTCTACGGCGGCGGGCTCCGATGGTATTCATTATGAGATGCTTCGCCATCTCCCTCCGAGCACGTCTCAGTATTTACTGAGTCTGTATAATCGGATCTGGGAGTCGTCGTCAGTCCCTGAGGACTGGCTCGATGCCGTTGTCCTCCCTGTTCGCAAACCGGGGTCTCTGGGTACTTCCCCTAAGGACTTTCGCCCTATTGCTCTCACAAGTTGTGTCTGCAAACTTTTTGAACGTATGGTTAACGTTCGTCTGATGTGGTTCCTGGAACACCATCACCTCCTCTCCCCTTCTCAATTTGGTTTCCGCAAGTGCCGCAGCACGACAGATGTCCTGGTGAACTTGGAGGTCTATATTCGTACTGCTTTTGCTGCGAAGACCTCCGTTGTTGCCGTCCTTTTTGACCTGGAAAAGGCTTACGACACCACTTGGCGTTATCATATCCTATCTCAACTTCATTCTTTTGGCCTTCGTGGTCATCTCCCTCTCTTTCTCCGCAGCTTCCTCTCTCGTCGTTCCTTTCGGGTGCGCCTTGGTACCGCTCTCTCTCCCTCTTTTCAGCAATATGAAGGTGTGCCCCAGGGTAGTGTTCTGAGCACTACTCTTTTTCTGGTTGCCCTCAATGGTCTTCTTTCCTCTCTTCCTTCTGGTGTCTTCTCCGCTCTCTATGTCGATGATCTTACCCTTTGTTGTCAGGGTGATGATTCGCCTCTCCTTCAACGCCGGCTTCAACTTGCAATTGATGCCGTGTCGTCTTGGGCCACTGATCATGGCTTCAAGTTCTCTACTTCTAAGACTTGTGCCATGACATTTACGCGGAAACGGGTTGTTCTTCGTCCCTCTTTGTCACTTTATGGTCATCCCCTTGAATACAAAGATTCCGCGAAGCTTTTGGGGTTATTCCTTGACACTCGTTTGTCTTGGTCTCCCCATATCTCTTACCTCCGTGTTGAGTGCTCTAAGGCCCTTACCCTCCTTCGGGTCTTGTCCCATACTTCTTGGGGGGCAGATAGGCGCACTCTCCTTGCTTTACATTCTTCTCTCGTCCTGTCTAAGCTCGATTATGGTTGCCCTGCTTACTCGTCTGCTTCTCCTTCTACTCTTCGCCGTCTTGATGCTTTGCACCATACTGGGTTGCGCCTCAGTTCTGGTGCCTTTCGTTCGACTCCCGTCCTTAGCTTGTATGTTGACACTGGCTTCCTGTCTCTCCAGGACCGCCGTGATCGCTACTGTCTTCGCTATCTTGCGCGGTCCTTGCAACATCCTTCCTCTCGCCTCTGTCGTGCTTTAACTTTTACCCCTCCTGCGGTTCCTGTTCCTCTTCACCACCTCCCTCTTTCTGTCCGGTTATCTCGCCTGCAGGATTCTCTTTCCGTTCGTATTTCTGATGTTTCTCCTCGTGTTGTTCCTTCTTTGCCCCCGTGGAGGGTCCCTCTTCCGCGGTTTTGTACTTCCTTGACCCGTATCACTAAAGCTTTTACCCCTCCTACGGTTCTAAAACGCCTTTTCCTCGAGCACTTTTCTTCTCACTCCCGCTCCGTTTCTGTCTTCACCGATGGGTCTAAGTCAGCGGACGGTGTTGGCTACTCTGTTGTTTTTCCTGATCGCACTTATATGTGTCGCTTGCCTCCGGAGACTAGCATCTTTACAGCGGAACTTTATGCTATTCTCTATGCTCTTCGTCTCCTACTTTCTCGTTGTCAGTCTTCCTTTGTAGTTGTTGTTGACTCTCGTAGTGCCCTTATGGCTCTCGGGTCCTTTAATCCAGTTCATCCAGTGGTTGTCGAGATCCAGCATTGGCTGTTTCTCGTTCATAGTAAATTTAAGTCGGTTGAGTTTTGTTGGGTTCCCAGCCATATTGGTGTGTCTTTAAATGAGCGTGCGGATGCTGCCGCCAAGGAAGCTGTCCGCTCTTGTCCCATCTCTCGTAAGGGCATTCCGTATTCCGACTTTTACCCGGTTATCCATTCCTCAGTCCTTACCCGTTGGCAGGCTTCTTGGTTGTCTGTTACTGGTAACAAGCTACGTACTCTTAAATGTTGTGTTTCCTCGTGGCAGTCCTCCTTCCACCGTAACCGGCGGTGGGAAACAGCTCTGGCGAGGTTGCGTATTGGCCATACTCGCTTAACCCATGGTCACTTGATGGAGCGCCGCCCTGCTCCTTATTGTCCTAGTTGCATTGTCCCTCTTACGGTCGTGCATGTCCTTCTTGAATGTCCTGACTTCCAGGACGAGCGCATGTCTTGCTTTCCGACCGCCCCTCGCGGTCACCTGTCCCTCGATAGAATTCTTGGTGACTCGGATACTTTTGATATCGTTCGCCTTATGCGTTTTTGTTCTCGTATTGGCATCCTTGGTGATATTTAGCGCCCTCTGATTATTTTGCGTCTTTGATGGTGCTACATAGCCTTCCCGGTTTGGTGCCTTCTTTTGATAATTACTTACTTACTTTAAGTTCTTCACTAGTAGACTTTACCCTAGCTTGTGCTAATTGTTAAATCTTGTATCCTGCCTAAGTGGACCAAGGCTTTTAACGTAAGATAGTGTGGTAAAGTAATTATTGTTATTGTTGTGAATGTATGTGAGGGGTTGTTAAGGGGTTAATAAATAAGTAAGTTCCCTAATGGTGATACCTCCTGATTCTAACTGCTGACCCTTCTCCATAATAATACTAGATCCCCCATAGCAGCTAACATTTTATAACAGCCAGCATATCAAGGGACCGACAAGAATGAGAGGGGAGGATGAACCAGCAATGCTTGATCTGATATTTACCCTTAATGAGTGGGATATAAGGGAGGTTAAGATGGAAGCACCCTTGGGAATGAGTGATCACATGTATTGTGTTGATCTTTGAGTACTTGGTAGAGCTAGGGCTTATCTCCCCCCAAAGAGAACTTGAAAACAAAAGGCCGGCATACCGAAAGGGGAATTATCAAGGGATGAGAAGTTTTCTAAGGGAAATACCTTGGGACACACACCTCAGAGCTAAGTCGGTAAAAGACATGATGGACTATATCGCCCAAAAGTGTCAGGAGGCAGTAAACAGGTTTATCCCGGCCCAAAGGGAAAAATCGGAGAAGCAAAAGAAGAATCCATGGTTTAACAGGGCATGTATGGAAGCAAAGGTACTGAACAAAAGGGCGTGGAGGAACTTCCGAAATAATAGAACTCCAGAAAGCAGAGAGAGATACCAGAGAACCAGGAATGAGTATGTTAGTGTGAGAAGAGAAGCAGAGAAAAATTATGAAAATTATATAGCAAGCAAAGCCAAGACCGATCCAAAGCTACTCCACAGTCACATCAGGAGGAAAAAAACAGTGAAAGAACAGGTAATGAAACCTAGAACAGGCGAGGACAGAAACAAAGAGGTCTGTATGTCATTCTCTTTGACATACAGCGAATGACAAAGAGGTGTGTGAGGAACTCAACATGAGGTTCCAGGACGTCATCACAATAGAACATGGTGAGGTCACTGCACTAGAAGAGGGGGCAGCAAACCCTGCGGCCTTGGAAGGGTTCGAAATTACGAGGGATGAGGTCAAGAGACACCTGTTGTATCTGGATGTGAGAAAGGCTGTTGGTCCAGACGGGATCTCACCATGGGTATTGAAAGAGTGTGCAGAGGCACTCTGCTTACCACTCTCCATAGTGTATAGTAGGTCACTGGAGACGGGAGACCTACCAGAAATATGGAAGGCGGCTAATGTGGTCCCAACATCAAAAAAGGCAACAGACAAGAGGCACTGAACTACAGGCCAGTGTTCTTAACTTGTATACCATGCAAAGTGATGGAGAAGATCATGAGAAAAAATCTAGTAACACATCTGGAGAGATTGGACTTCGTGACAAATCGTCAACATGGGTGCAGGGAGGGTAAATCTTGCCTTACAGGGTTAATAGAATTCTATGATCAGGTGACAAAGATTAAGCAAGAAAGAGAAGACTGGGCGGATTGCATTTTTTGGATTGTCGAAAAGCCTTTGACACAGTACTGCATAAGAGGCTGGTACATAAGCTTGAGAGACAGGCAGGTGTAGCTGGTAAGGTACTCCAGTGGATAAGGGAGTACCTAAGCAATAGGAAGCAGAGAGTAACGGTGAGGGGTGAGACCTCCGATTGGCGTGAAGTCACCAGTGGAGTCCCACAGGGCTCTGTACTCGGTCCTATCTTGTTTCTGATATATCCTGTTTCATATATATACGTAAACGATCTCCCAGAGGGTATAGACTCATTCCTCTCAATGTTTGCAGGCGATGCCAAAATTATGAGAAGGCTTAAGACAGAGGAGGACTGCTTGAGGCTTCAAGAAACCTAGACACACTAAAGGAAAGGTCGAATGGTTGTTAGAGTTTAACCCAAGCAAATGTAATGTAATGCAGATAGGTGTAGGAGCAGGAGGCCAGTTACAAGGTATCATTTGGGAGATGAAATTCTTCAAGAGTCAGAGAGAGAGAAAGACCTGGGGGTTGATATCACTCCAGACCTGTCCCCTGAAGCCCATATCAAGAGGATAACATCAGCAGCATATGCCAGGTTGGCTAACATAAGTACGGCATTTTGACATTTGTGCAAATACTCATTCAGAACTTTGTATACCACCTATGTCAGACCAATCCTGGAGCATGCAGCCCCAGCATGGAGTCCATATCTTGTCAAGCATAAGATCAAACTGGAAAAAGTTCAAAGGTTTGCCACGAGACTAGTACACGGGCTTAGAGGTATGAGCTACGAGGAGAGACTAAGGGAATTAAACCTCACGTCGCTAGAAGACAGAAGAGTTAGGGGGGATATGATCACCACGTACAAGATTCTCAGAGGAATTGACAGGGTTTGAAAAAGACAGGCTATTTAACACAAGGGGCACAAGCACTAGGGGACACAAGTGGAAACTGATTGCCCAAATGAGCCACAGAGATATTAGAAATAATTTTTTTAGTGTCAGAGTAGTTGATTGACAGTTGAGAGGTATGACCAAAGTTGATTGACAGTTGAGAGGCGGGACCAAAGAGCCAGAGCTCAACCCCTGCAAGCACAAATAGGAGAGTACAAATAGGTGAGTACGCATGAACAGATGCAATACAAAGAAGTCTTCGAAAAAAAATCTGAATAATCTCGAGGAATGCTTCACTTATTATACAGTAACATTTGTATGTTCATAAGTGCATTCGCAATCCATGTGGGACTATGACTCTAACTTCAGCAGTTGTGTGGTTCATTTGCTTGGCTCTAACAAAAGTCATGTTACACTCGTGTCCTGAGCAGTTCACTGTAATTTTGGATAATATAATCACTCATTTCAGACTTAACTTTCGAGTTATGCACAAATTTGAATGGCAAATAAGCTTATCCGGAGGATGGAGTTCATGTATTTATTAGAGCACACTACTCAGGGGAGGATTCATCGCCAGTCGTTACGATAATGGCTTTTCCCGCCGTTCCTGAGGGTTGCACAGGCGGCCATCAGTGTAAACAGTGCAGCAGAGTAGTGCCCTGTACTGAGGGCAACAGTCAAGCTTAACGCACTTTACTTCAAGCTGAAGTTTTTTTTATTAATCTTCCTTCCTTGTTTGTTTACGGCTTTGGGAGGAATAGTGAAGAGTAAAGGAGGTGATTTACTATGGAGCAGGACACTGCTCTAGTCTTTGAAGATACACATTTGAATTTTTATACATTTTTATTACAAGTAATGTTTTAGCTCCTGAGCTGTGTTCGCGTTCATCTCTTGTGAGTGCTAGGAGGCCCACCCTCCTAACCCATCCACTTGGGCTGGACGGTAGAGCGACGGTCTCGCTTCATGCAGGTCGGCGTTCAATCCCCGACCGCCCAAGTGGTTGAGCACCATTCCTTCCACCCCGTCCCATCCCAAATCCTTATCCTCACCCCTTTCAAGTGCTATATAGTAATAATAGCTTCGCGCTTTCTCCTGATAGTTTCCTTCCCTTCCCATCCTCCTAAAAAGAGAATACTCTTAGTAATTATGTTGTTTAAAGTACAATTATGTCGTGATGGACTAACACAAAGTAGTCTTTTGTATTATTGAATTTGGACAAACCGGAAAAAAGAGTTTATATTTATGTTTGCTAATAAAACCTAACGTAACCCTCCTAGGCAAAATACACGCTATCTGAGGCCAAATATATAGTACATATATGTGCTATACTAGTCCTAGGAGTATTTATGTTTGGTGTTTAGAATTATTTTCCAGAAATGGCAAAATGTTGCATTTTCTTAAAAATAATGCAACAAAAAAGTAGCTCTCTGGGGCACCACTACCACATATTGGTGTAATGTTACAAAAAATGGTGTCAAAACACAAGGCTTTAAGGACAATGATGACATTTTTTCTGTGACATTAATTTTGAGGTTGGAATATTTGAATTCAATTATATAATAATAATCATTTCTGTACTTAAACGATCAAAGATGATTCTCATTCTTTCATATAGAGTTTTCCCATCTCCCCAAGCATTATGCTAGGCATTTGTATTATAAAAAAGTGCATATAATTTTAGTCATCCTGATACGTGCCCCTTTGCAGGGATGATAATTGTTACATATTCATTGTGGGATGTCAGGAGGAGTGCAGAGTTGATCCCGATGAACATTTTCATCATCAATCCAAGTTCATCATCTACGGCCATGTTTGCTGAAGACTCAACATCTGGAGATCTCAAACACAGTTTCTGTTGCCCTGGAAGTGAGTCAACGACTGACTTGGGTGAGTTAAGGCTGGACTCGCATGGCACGTGTTAACTCAGCAGGATGTTGAGTCCCTCATCCTCTCTGTACGTGGAAGTAGATATCTGGTTGATAATAGGACGAAGTGTGTTTCCAAATTTGTGAGTCATGATAGTCTCATGTATATTTCCAGCTTTAAACTCTCCAATAGCTTGCAGTAGGTGAAGTTCAGTCCTTTTGACTTTAACATTTTCAACCATTCTCTTTATCATTGTTTTCAGTTTTTCAGTCGCGTCCCAAGTGGTCCTTTGGAATTTAACTTTGTCATTAAGGATGAGATTTATTTTCTCAGTATATTCATCTTTTTGAAAGTAACATTTGCGAGTTATCATCCCTTCTAACAATCATTTCCTTGTTCCCACGAAGGTCTTTTAGCTGCCGTTTTGAGCACAAGAGATAATACTGAGTTTTTATAGTTACCTACACTCATTCCTCCCTTCACTCTCAAGGTCGAATATGTTATCTTGAAGGATCTCCCCTCCACCTTCCGGGCCATCTCACTTGATTTGTATATAACGTGACAGATTTAAGATGGCTTCGTAAATCACGCCGCAATCAACCTCACTGAGGAGTAAGTTACTCTCTCTAATGAAGTTTATGAAGAGGTCATCGCTACAGCATCAGTTCCATCTATTACATTGATTTAAAGGAACTTCTTTTAATGGTCCATAAGACGGAAGAAAAGTCCTGAAGTAATTATTTGACAAAGGTTAACCCTACCAACACTCAACATAAGATTAAGCTCTCCATACGAGCAAGACGACCATCAACTGAACGTCTTACATCAAACGAAATTCCCTAAAGAGACGAATGAGGTTTATGTTTTTACATTCCCACTTGGGGACTCTCAAGGATCAAAATATATTGGTAATACAACATCTCTTTCAGGGCGACTGGCTATGCACGAGCAACGCGGCTTCATATGAGAGTACCTCATTTTTGTGTGCCACAAGATCATCGCCAGAGATATCCTAACCAATAACATCAAAGTAATCGACAGACACAGCAACAATTGAAGATTAGACAGTGCCGAGGCTCTACATATCAAGCACTCTCATCCCAGTATCAAGAGCAAGCATGCTCTTAGGGCCACCTTACCTAGCCAAGAGAGAGAACTTTCTCCTTACATCGACTCACCCAACCGACATCAAGAATATAATCACTCATTTCACCTCATACTACTTGGTCTATGTAATGTACGTTTGTCCACTTCTTTGTCCTCCATAAAGCCTCAGTTGCTTTACGTTAGAGCTTCAGGTTCCTGACAGTTATCAGGCCATATGGTTAAACTTACCACCTCACTCAGTCAAGGTAAGACACCAGCCCATTATCGGGCAGACTCTCCCACACTACTGGAATCCTGGCACTGCTCCTCCCACCATCTCCCAAGGACCAGTCTCCCCTCTCACAACTCATCCCTCCGCTCTCTCTCACTTGCTCCTGTTTCACACATTAATTATTTTCGTTTTGTGTTTATTCTATTAATATATTACGAATTCACCAATTAATTTTTTAACTTAATTGCCTGTAAACATATTAAAAAGAAAAATGTACACTAGCTAGAAAGTGTATTCCAGATCTGATTGAGAATTAATACTGACTTTTAACGAGGAAAACATGACAATTGTATTATCATTATAATGTACGACACGTGATTATCAAGAGGTTTTCATTGATCTTTATAAAAATTTCTTTGATTCTCTGTAATTACATCACTGAAATTATTCCCTTTTTCCCCCGACTTCAATTTTCCAATAAATTCCCGACATGACAGACCCGGAGGACCACTCCACTTTCTCATTAAAGAGAATCCAGGCTTTAACCTCCACGCGGTGACGGGTGTGTATTCACCTAGTTGTATTCAACTAGTTGTTCTTGAGCTCTGCTCCTTCGGCCCACTGCTCAACTGTTTACCTGTCAATCAATTTACTGTAACTAACTACTAAATTTTTTTTCCACACACACACACACACACACACACACACACACACACACAAACACACACACACACACACATACACACACACACACACACACAACGTGGATAAGACAGGACAGAGAAGTTTGGGCAGACTGCATATTTCTGGACTGCCAAAAAGCCTTTGATACAGTACCGCACATGAGACTGCTGTTCAAGTTCGAGAGGCAGGCGAGGGTGGGGGGAAAGGTCCTGGCGTGGATAAGGAACTACCTAACAGGAAGGAGCCAAAGAGTTACGGTAAGGGGCGAGAAGTCGGACTGGCGAACAGTAACAAGTGGAGTACCACAAGGATCGGTGCTGGGACCAATTTTATTTCTTGAATATGTTAACGACATGTTTACAGGCGTAGAGTCCTACATGTCGATGTTTGCGGATGACGCCAAGTTGATGAGCAGAGTTGTGACAGATGAGGATTGCAGGATCCTCCAAGAGGACCTGAACAGGTTGCAGAGATGGTCAGAGAAATGGCTACTGGAATTCAACACTAGCAAATGTAAAGTTATGGAAATGGGACTAGGAGATAGGTGACCAAAGGGACAGTACACAATGAAGGGGAACAGCCTACCTGTGACGATGCGTGAAAGAGACCTGGGGGTGGACGTAACACCAAATCTATCTCCTGAGGCACATATAAATAGGATAACGACAGCAGCGTACTCTACACTGGCAATAGTTAGAACATCATTCAGAAACCTAAGTAAGGAGGCATTTAGGGAGCTTTACACTGCCTACGTGAGGCCAGTCTTAGAGTATGCCGCCTCATCATGGAGTCCCCATCTGAAGAAGCATATAATGAAACTGGAAAAGGTTCAGAGGTTTGCAACGAGACTCGTCCCAGAGCTACGAGGGATGGGGTATGAGGAGCGCCTGAGGGAACTGTGCCTTACGACACTAGAAAGAAGAAGGGAGAGGGGGGACATGATAGGAACGTATAAGATACTCAGAGGGATTGACAGAGTGGACATAGACGAAATGTTCACATGGAATAGTAACAGAACGAGGGGACATGGATGGAAGCTTGAAACTCAGATGAGTCAAAGAGATGTTAGGAAGTTTTCTTTTAGCGTGAGAGTAGTGGGAAAATGGAATGCACTTCAGGAACAGGTTGTGGAAGCAAATACTATTCATAATTTTAAAACCAGGTATGATAGGGAAATAGGACAGGAGTCATTGCTGTAAACAACTGATGCTCGAAAGGCGGGATCCAAGAGTCAATGCTCGATCCTGCAGACACAACTAGGTGAGTACAACTAGGTGAGTACAAACACACACACACACACACACACAGGAAGTCACAGCTCCCAACACAACACCCCCAGAGGCGAGGGGGAACCCACAACCAGCTACCTAGTAACACCAGAAGGGAGGACAACCCCGCCTCCCTCCTTTGCATAGAAGAACCCCCTACCCCAAACCCTCCCTGCCCCCACTCAAATGTTCAGCCAAATCTTCCTCCTCCCACACCCAATCCCCACCCTTCTACCCCTCACCTCCTCCCGAGTCCTCCCTCCCCCCCCTTTCCTTCCCGTCCTTCCTCCCCTTTCACCCCATACCCTCCCTGTCCCTCCCCCTTCACTGGATCCCCTGCCCCTCATCCCAGTATCTTCTGAGACCCTGTTATCCACCTCACAGGTCCTCACACCCATGGAACAGCCTCCCCCACCAGCAGAACACTCACCAAGGAGGCGATTTGAGAAGGGACAGAAGAAAGTGAGCCTCAGAGCGATGTACACTAACATAGATTGAACTACAAATAAAGCAAATGAGCTTGGAGAACGGGTACTAGAGGAAAACCCAGACATAATAGCCCTCACAGAAACAAAGCTAACGAAAACGATAACAAACGCAGTGTTCCCACAGGACTATTATGTTATGAGGAAAGAGAGGGAAGGAAGAGGTGGGGGTGGTGTAGCTCTGCTGGTAAGAAAAGGCTGGGATTTTGAGGAGATGGATATTCAGGGCTGTGAATGTTTCAGTGACTACATAGCAGGTACTGTAACAAATGGAGGGAAAAAAATTATAGTCGTAGTCATATATAATCCACCACCAAATGACAGAAGACCTAGACAGGAATATGATAGAAACAACATGGCCACCATTAACATAATAGAAAGAGCAGCTTCTGTTGCTAGCAGGAATGGATCTGGACTACAAATTATGGGAGACTTCAACCATGGGAAGATAGATTGGAAGAACAGAGACCCGCATGGAGGACCAGAAACATAGAGAGCTAAGCTGCTGGACGTGGCAACAAGAAACTTTCTAAGCCAGCACATCAAAGAACCAACAAGAATGAGAGGAGAAGATGAACCAGCAATGCTTGATTTGATATTTACCCTAAATGAGTGGGATATAAGGGAAGTTAAGATGGAAGCGCCCTTGGGAATGAGTGACCACAGTGTATTGAACTTTGAGTACCTGGTAGAGCTAGGACTTATCTCCCCCCAAAAAGAACTAGGAATCAAAAGGCTGGCATACCGAAAGGGGAATTATGAACAGAAGAGAAGTTTCCTAAGTGAAATACCTTGGGACACAGACCTCAGAGATAAGTCTGTACAGGGTATGATGGACTATGTTACCCAAAAGTGTCAGGAGGCAGTAAACAGGTTCATCCCGGCCCAAAGGGAAAAATCCGAGAAGCAACAGAAGAATCCATGGTATAATAGGGCATGTATGGAAGCGAAGAAACTGATCAAAAGAGCGTGGAGGAACTTCCGGAATAACAGAACACCAGAAAGCAGAGAGAGATACCAGAGAACCAGGAATGAGTACGTCAGGGTGAGAAGAGAAGCAGAGAAAAGTTTTGAAAATGATATAGCAAACAAAGCCAAGACCGAACCAAAGCTACTCCACAGTCACATCAGAAGGAAAACAACAGTGAAAGAACAGGTATTAAAACATCGAACAGGCGGGGACAGGTATACAGAGAATGACAGAGAGGTGTGTGAAGAACTCAACAAGAGGTTCCAGGAGGTCTTCACAATAGAATAAGGTGAGGTCACTGTGCTAGGAGAAAGGGAGGTAAACCAGGCGGCCTTGGAAGAGTTCGAAATTACGAGAAAGGAGGTCAAGAGACACCTGCTGGATCTGGATGTTAGAAAGGCTGTTGGTCCAGATGGGATCTCACCATGTATACTGAAAGTGTGCAGATGCACTTTGCTTGCCACTCTCCATAGTGTATAGTAAGTCACTGGAGACGGGAGACCTACCAGAAATATGGAAGACGGCGAATGTGGTCCCAATATACAAAAAGGGCGACAGGTAAGAGGCACTGAACTACAGGCCAGTGTCCTTGACTTGTATATCATGCAAGGTGATGGAGAAGATCGTGAGAAAAAACCTGGAAACACATCTTGAGAGAAGGGACTTCGTGACAAATCGCCAACATGGGTTCAGGGAGGGTAAATCTGGCCTTACAGGCTTGATAGAATTCTACGATCAGGTGACAAAGATTCAGCAAGAAAGAGAGGGCTGGGCGGACTGCATTTTCTTGGATTGTCGGAAAGCCTTTGACACAGTACTGCATAAGAGGCTGGTACATAAGCTGGAGAGACAGGCAGGTGTAGCTGGTAAGGTGCTCCAGTGGATAAGGGAATATCTAAGCAATAGGAAGCAGAGAGTTACGGTGAGGGGTGAGACCTCCGATTGGCGTGAAGTCACCAGTGGAGTCCCACAGGGCTCTGTACTCGGTCCTATCTTGTTTCTGATATATGTAAATGATCTCCCGGAGGGTATCGATTCATTTCTCTCAATGTTTGCAGACGATGCTAAAATTATGAGAAGGATTAAAGCAGAAGAGGACTGTTTGAGGCTTCAAGAAGACCTAGACAAGCTGAAGGAATGGTCGAACAAATGGTTGTTAGAGTTTAACCCAACCAAATGTAATGTAATGAAGATAGGTGTAGGGAGCAGGAGGCCAGATACAAGGTATCATCTGGGAGAGGAAATTCTTCAGGAGTCAGAGAAGGAAAAAGACTTGGAGGTTGATATCACGCCAGACCTGTCTCCTGCAGCACATATCAAGCAGATGACATCAGCGGCATATGCCAGGCTGGCCAACATACGAACGGCATTCAGAAACTTGTGTAAAGAACCATTCAGAACTTTATATACCACATATGTCAGGCCAATCCTGGAGTATGCAGCCCCAGCATGGAGTCCATATCTAGTCAAGGATAAGACTAAACTGGAAAAGGTTCAAAGGTTTGCCACCAGACTAGTACCCGAGCTGAGAGGTGTGAGCTAGGAGGAGAGACTACGGAAATTAAACCTCACTTCGCTGGAAAACAGAAGAGTTAGGGGGGACATGATCACCCCATTCAAGATTCTGAAGGGAATTGATAGGGTAGATAAAGACAGTCTATTTAAAGAGCTCTGGCTCTTTGGTTCCGTCTCTCAACCGTCAATCAACAGGTGTACAGGTTCCTGAGCCTATTGGGCTCTATCATATCTACACTTCAAACTGTGTATGGAGTCAGCCTCCACCACATCACTTCCTAAAGCATTCCATTTGTCAACCACTCTTACATTAAAAAAGTTCTTTCTAATATCTCTGTGGCTCATTTGGGCACTCAGTTTCCACCTGTGTCCCCTAGTGCGTGTGCCCCTTGTGTCCTGTCTTTATCAACCCTGTCGATTCCCTTGAGAATCTTGAATGTGGTGATCATGTCCCCCCTAACTCTTCTGTCTTCCAACGAAGTGAGGTTTAATTCCCGTAGTCTCTCCTTGTAGCTCATGCCTCTCAGCTCGGGTACTAGTCTGGTGGCAAACCTTGAATCTTTACCAGTTTAGTTTTATGCTTGACTAGATATTGACTCCATGCTGGAGCCGCATACTCCAGGTGTGTGTGTGTGTGTGTGTAATTACCTAAGTGTAGTTACAGGATGAGAGCTATGCTCGTGGTGTCCCGTCTTCCCAGCTCTCTTTGTCATATAACGCTTTGAAACTACTGACGGTCTTGGCCTCCACCACCTTCTCACCTAACTTGTTCCAACCGTTTACCACTCTGTTTGCAAAAGTGAATTTTCTTATATTTCCTCGGAATCTGTGTTTTGCTAGTTTATATCTATGACCTCTTGTTCTTAAAGTTCGAGGTCTCAGGAAATCTTCCCTATCGATTTTATCAATTCCTGTTACTATTTTGTATGTAGTGATCATATCACCTCTTTTTCTTCTGTCTTCTAGTTTTGGCATATTTAATGCCTCTAACTTCGTAGACGGGGCCTCGTAGCCTGGTGAATAGCGCGCAGGACTCGTAATTCTGTGGCGCGGGTTCGATTCCCGTACGAGGCAGAAACAAATGGGCAAAGTTTCTTTCACCCTGAATGCCCCTGTTACCTAGCAGTAAATAGGTTCCTGGGAGTTAGTCAGCTGTCACGGGCTGCTTCCTGGGGGTGGAGGCCTGGTCTAGGACCGGGCCGCGGGGACACTAAAGCCCCGAAATCATCTCAAGATCTCAAGATAACCTCTCCTCGTAGCTCTTGCCCTTCAGTTCTAGGAGCCACTTAGTAGCATGTCTTTGCACTTTTTCCAGTTTGTTGATGTGCTTCTTAAGATATGGGCACCACACAACCGCTGCATATTCTAGCTTTGGCCTAACAAAAGTAGTGAACAATTTCTTTAGTATATCACCATTCATGTATTTAAAAGCAATTCTGAAGTTAGAAAGCGTGGCATAGGCTCCTCGCACAATATTCTTTATGTGGTCCTCAGGTGATAGTTTTCTATCTAGAACCACCCCTAGATCTCTATCTTTATCAGAATTTTTTAAAGATTTCTCACATAATATATAGGTTGTGTGGGGTCTATGTTCTCCTATTCCACATTCCATAACATGGCATTTGTTAACATTAAATTCCATTTGCCAAGTGGTGCTCCATATACTTATTTTGTCCAGGTCATCTTGAAGGGCATGACAATCATCTAAGTTTCTTATCCTCCCTATTATCTTAGCATCATCAGGAAACATGTTCATTTAATTCTGCACCAACTGGTAGATCATTTATGTAGACAATAAACATCACTGGTGCAAGAACTGAACTCTGTGGTACTCCACTTGTGACATTTCTCCAGTCCGATACATTGCCTCTGATCACTGCCCTCATTTTTCTATCAGTCAGAAAATTTTTCATCCATGTTAGAAACTTACCTGTCACCCCTCCAATATTTTCCAGTTTCCAGAACAACCTCTTATGTGGAACTCTGTCGAAAGCCTTTTTTAGGTCCAGATAGATGCAGTCAACCCAACTATCTCTTTCCTGAAAATATCTCTGTTGCTCGATCATAGAAACTGAGTAAATTCGATTCACAGGATCTTCCAGATCGAAAACCATACTGTCTGACATTATATCATTTCTCTCCAGGTGTTCTACCCATTTAGTTTTAATTATTTTATCCAATATTTTGACTATTTTGACTTGTCAATGATACAGGTCTATAATTAAGGGGGTCTTCCCTGCTTCCACTTTTGTAGATTGGAACTATGTTAGCCTTTTTCCACCCATCAGCTACAACTCCTGTAAACAGGTATGCCTGAAAAATCAGTTGAAGTGGAATGCTGAGCTCAGGTGCACATTCTCTCAGAACCCATGGTGAAACTCCATCTGGACCACCTGCTTTGTTCTTATTTAGCTCCTTGAGCATTTTTTCCACTTCGTCTCTAGACACCTCTATGTGCTCTATGTTGTTCTCTGGAATTCTTATTATGTCTAGTTCCCTGAAGATTTCATTTTGTACAAACACACTTTGGAACTTTTCGTTTAATGTTTCACTTATTTCCTTTTCATTTTCCGTGAATCTATTTCCAATTGTCTACCTCTGAATATTATCCTTTACCTGCAATTTGTTTTTTTTTTTAATTTATAGAATAGACCTGGTTCTGGTTTACATTTGTCTGCAATCCCTTTTTCAAAATTTCTTTCTGCCTCTCTCCTCGCTGCCGTGTAGTTGTTTCTCGCATCTGTGTATCGCTGGTATGTTTGGGGGTGCCCTCTTCCTGTATTGATTCCATTTTTGTGTCTTTTGGTCTCTGGCCCTCTCTCAATTTCTGTTGCACCAATCCTGTTTCCTAGAGGCCTAACTGTTGCGAATGTCATCATCAACCTCTTTCATAGTCAGTCACGCCCTCCCCTCTCCCTCCATCCACATAGCAGGACATACCACATACCAACACCACCACCACACTGCTGGGAGTGACAGCAATACCGCGTACCATACTCCTGACACAGCTCACACCGGCACATAGCAGCAGGCAGACCACATAACGGAATGTATGAGAACTGTACTAGGAACGATGGGGCTCCTCCATGTCGTGCCCTGACTCTTGAGTGGTCTGTGTTCGCATTAAGGAGGTAAGGTTATATGACGCAGCCTCCCCCTCACCCTCCCATGCAGGTGACAGTCATCATCAATCAATCAATTGACAATTCCACACACTTCCTCAGTCCACACCCCTACATGTAGCTTCCAGAGCTGTACATACTCAGCAGGATCACACGACCTCATAGACATGAGGCTCTCACCACATACCAGCAGACCACATAGAAGCTTTGAACTGTACTAGGAGCGGTGTGTTCAAATGAGGGTGAGAATTTAGCCGAACTGTTTTGTAAACAGGGTGAGTGAGTGGGGCACCCCTCTCCCTCCCTTACCTTCTAGAGTGGTACGGACCAGGACCACATACCGACACATAGACCTGAGAAGTGTCACCACACGGCACATCACTTAGTAAACTCAGTCAAAAACAGTAGGTTAGCGTTTACTGAAAGAGGGAAACATTTTTTGGCGGGGAGCGAGCCTTCGGAGGCGGCTCGCCTCTGTAAAGGTTGACACATGACTAAGGCTAAACGAGGTGACACCGCACACCTTAGCCGACCGCTCCCTCCCCTCACACTTGACACCCGCAAGTTATCAACTTACACGCTTTTCTCGCTATACAGAATAATAAATAAATAAATAGTTAGGAGAAGTAAACCCATTATATATAATAGTTATTCTTTTATTATTATTTAACATCAATCCCAGGAGCATCGCAATTACACACATCTGGCGTAATGGTTTGAGGCGCAGTGAGATGGACGAGGTATTGGGATGACCTTACCCTCACCCCCATGCACCCCCACCAAACCCCAACCCCCTCCCACCCCCCTTCCAAGCCCAAACCATCGAGCATCACTTCACCCTTCCCAGACCGGGTGTTCTATGCAAATCCTTTAGTAGTAGTATTATTTTTGTTCATATGTAGAGTAGTGATCCAGTTCACAAACACACAGATGCTATCCCATTCCACACATGCTCACCAGAGGACGCGAAACAATGGGTATAATATTTTGTAAGTTAAAGGGAAGAATGGAAGTAACTGCAAAGGGCCTATTGGCCCATATTTCTTGATGCTTCTATATGGTGCGGAGTCTTGAAGTGGGTAGAATATAGTTGTGCATTAATTGGCTGTTATTAATTGACCCTTCTTGAGCCCGGATGGGCACATGTATAAGCAAGTAGATGGGGTCGCCATGGGCGATTAACGATGCAAAGCAACAGGGCTCCATTAAGGAACATATAATCTCTTCCCACAACCAGACCATCACCAGAGAAGTCTTAACAAAAATCACGGAAATCATCGATAGATACAGCAATAGCAGACGGCTTGATATCTGCGAGGCACTACACATTAAGAAGTCGACACCAGCAATCAACAGCCAATTAATGCACAACTATATTCTACCCACTTCAAGACTCCAGACCGATATAGAAGCATCAAGAAATATGGTCCAATAGGCCCTTTGCAGTTATTTCCATTCTTCCCTTTAACTTACAAAATATTATACCCATTGTTTCGTGTTTTGTCTTATGTTGAAAGTTTGTTTTCACCCCATCCAAAACTGTTGTAACATATCACCTCACCCAAATGCAGGTATAAAATCAAAGCTGTTTAAACTCTGTTTAGTGTTTGCAGGTTATAGTTGTGTGTTTGTAAACTAAAGTCTTTGAAAATGTAATAAGTTATTACGAAACGCGTTCAAGTGTCGCGTCAGACTAGAAATAAAAATGAATTTTGGAGAATGGATTTTTCAATTACCATCAACAGTGAAATATTGAGAAATTCGTGTTAGAATTATTAATCTTACTTTTTCGGTCATATATAATACATATATATATATATATATATATATATATATATATATATATATATATATATATATAACTGAAAACTCACACCCCAGAAGTGACTCGAACCCATACTCCCAGAAGCAACGCAACTGGTATGTACAAGACGCCTTAATCCACTTGACCATCACGACCGGACATAATGAGGTGATAGCCGAGGCTATATGAACCACCCCACCGCCGGCACTCGGATCGTGATGTCCGGTCGTGATGGTCAAGTGGATTAAGGCGTCTTGTACATACCAGTTGCGTTGCTTCTGGGAGTATGGGTTTGAGTCACTTCTGGGGTGTGAGTTTTCAGTTATATATATATATATATATATATATATATATATATATATATATATATATATATATATATATATATATATATATATATATATATATATATATATATATTATATGACAATGTCAGACCACGGAGGAAAAATGAAACAGGAATTTCCTTAAGTACTTTCGTATATTATACATCTTCAGAAGGAGTGAATACATCTTCACTCCTTCTGAAGATGTATTAATATACGAAAGTACTTAAGGAAATTCCTGTTTCATTTTTCCTCCGTGGTCTGACATTGTCACATTTTTAATCACGTGTTTATTTTCGTGATATACACACATATATATTATATATATATATATATATATATATATATATATATATATATATATATATATATATATATATATATATATATATATATATATATAAATATATATATATATATATATATATATATATATATATATATATATAAATATATATATATATATATATATA
>NC_091185.1:38227890-38242890 GCF_040958095.1 Procambarus clarkii | reverse complement strand
GGTGTGGCTCACTAAGGGAAGGCAGCGTCTGGGAGAGTGGTGTGGGTCCCTAAGGGGAGGTAGCGTCTGGGAGAGTGGTGTGGCTCACTAAGGGGAGGCAGCGTCTGGGAGAGTGGTGTGGCTCACTAAGGGGAGGCAGCGTCTGGGAGAGTGGTGTGGCTCACTAAGGGGAGGCAGCGTCTGGGAGAGAGGTGTGGCTCACTAAGGGGAGGCAGCGTCTGGGAGAGTGGTGTGGCTCACTAAGGGGAGGCAGCGTCTGGGAGAGTGGTGTGGCTCACTAAGGGGAGGCAGCGTCTGGGAGAGTTGTGTGGCTCACTAAGGGGAGGCAGCGTCTGGGAGAGTTGTGTGGCTCACTAAGGGGAGGCAGCGTCTGGGAGAGAGGTGTGGCTCACTAAGGGGAGGCAGCGTCTGGGAGAGAGGTGTGGCTCACTAAGGGGAGGCAGCGTCTGGGAGAGTGGTGTGGCTCACTAAGGGGAGGCAGCGTCTGGGAGAGTGGTGTGGCTCACTAAGGGGAGGCAGCGTCTGGGAGAGTGGTGTGGCTCACTAAGGGGAGGCAGCACCACTAAGCTTTACTCTCCATTAACCCTCCTCATTACTTGATATTTTTTTTTTAGTTATCTTCCTATCGCCAATTGCTTATTTATTTAAAGTTATTTCATTTGGATTTTCAACATTTCTTCAAGTATTTAGTATTGGTAGTGAACGCCGACTTTACTTAGACTCCGGGAAGCAGTCTCCCGCTGCTACCTAAAATGTCATTGGTCACTAGGTGTACACGTCTAAATTCTGGGGTTATTGGGAAGTAATAAAATCGCTCGCTCGTTCCGCGAGCGCTATGTCATGGGTTCGTATCCTGGCCGGGGAGGATTTACTGGGCGCAAATCCTTAACTGTAGCCTCTGTTTAACTCAACAGTAAAATGGATACTTGGCTGTAAAAAAGATTCTTCGTGGGGGTCGTATTCCAGGGACCTGCCAGAAACGCTACGAGTACTTGTGGCTGTACAAGAATGTAACAACTCTTATATATAACTAAAAAAAAAATGTTTCCTTCAACATTATCCTGTGTTCTTGTCAGTTCATTAACCAAATTTATTAGGTTTTGAAGTGACAATATGGTCTGGTCGCAAATTTCTTTAAGCCATAAAGCCAAAACTGAAAACTACAATGGTTGGCAACAAGAGTAGTGCCAGTACTAAGTAGAGCAAGTTTGGAGAAGAGGGTAATTGGGACTAAATCTCAGCCCTTGGGGATAGAAGGTAGAGAGCGGAAATGATCACAACATACATGATAATGAGTAGATTAGATAAGGTGTCAAACTGAAAGAAAGTGGAACAAGAGGAGACCATCATCTCCTTCATCACTACCACCACCACCACAACACCCACTGCCACTACCACCACCACCAATGCCACCACCATCGCTATTACCACTACACTGCCACCACTACCACCATAACTACCAAAACCACCACCGTCACTACCAACACCACCACCTTCACCACAACCACCGCAACTACCACCACCACCATTAACACTGCCACCGCTACCACCACAACCACCACCACTGCCACCACCACCGCTACTACCAACATGACCACCACTTTCACGACCACCGGTGGTGGGCGTTTTGGCTACCCAAATGGCCTAAAAGTTTAGCCTTTCTTCTAATCATCATTACTTTCTCCTCTTTATTTCTTCTGTGTGTTGATTTGTATTTTTTCTCATTGTCTCTACTATTACTTTTCATTCTTTACATTATTCCAATATTCTTTATAAGTCACTTTTTCATCACTTATTCTTTTCTATTCTCTTTCATGTATAATTATAAATCCCTCTACCTATCATTTTTCACCTCTCTCTCTTCCATCCTGTGCCACACTCACCTCTCTCTCTCCCCTCACCTCTCCCTCCCTCACCTCTCTCTCCCTCACCTCTCCCTCCCTCACCTCTCTCTACCTCACCTCTCCCTCCCTCACAACTCCTTCCTCCACCACCGGTAGGAATATCCCCTTGCTGTCTCCTCTAATGATGCCGGACTTTAATAACAAGTCCAATTTGACGTGTATTGTCATGGGTCATTATATCAGAGCCGGGCGGGAGGAGAGGTTATGACCTTAAGGTCGTGAAGGTCACCCGACTCTCTCATCAATGTGGCGTCACCCTTCTTCCTCCACCTTATTATGGTACCATGTTTGGCCTTGTTGTGTTGGACAATGTTGTGTCGGACGGTGTTGTGTTGGACGGTGTTGTGTTGGACGGTGTTGAGTTGGACGGTGTTGTGTCGGACGGTGTTGCGTCGGACGGTGTTGTGTCGGACGGTGTTGTGTCGGACGGTGTTGTGTTGGACGGTGTTGTGTTGGACGGTGTTGTGTTGGACGGTGTTGAGTTGGACGGTGTTGTGTCGGACGGTGTTGTGTCGGACGGTGTTGCGTCGGACGGTGTTGTGTCGGACGGTGTTGTGTCGGACGGTGTTGTGTCGGACGGTGTTGTGTCGGACGGTGTTGCGTCGGACGGTGTTGTGTTGGACGGTGTTGTGTCGGACGGTGTTGTGTCCGACGGTGTTGTGTCAGACGGTGTTGTGTAAGACGGTGTTGTGTCGAACGGTGCTGTGTCAGACGGTGTTGTGTCGGACGGTGTAGTATCGGACAGTACTGAGTCGGACGGTGTTAAGTCGGGCGGTATTGTGTCGGGCGGTGTTGTGTCGAAAAAAATAAAATATTATATATATATATATATATATATATATATATATATATATATATATATATATATATATATATATATATATATATATATATATATATATATAGTTTTACGAAACGCGCTCGTGTCGCGTCAGACTAGAAATAAAAATGAATTTTGGAGAATTGATTTTTGAATTACCTCCAACAGTGAAAAGAAATGTACGAAAGATTGAGAAAATTCGTGTTAGAATTATTAATCTTACTTTTTCGGTCATATTTAATAATATATATGTGTATACATATATATATATATATATATATATATATATATATATATATATGTATACACATATATATTATTAAATATGACCGAAAAAGTAAGATTAATAATTCTAACACGAATTTTCTCAATCTTTCGTACATTTCTTTTCACTGTTGGAGGTAATTCAAAAATCAATTCTCCAAAATTCATTTTTATTTCTAGTCTGACGCGACACGAGCGCGTTTCGTAAAACTATATATATATATATATATATATATATATATATATATATATATATATATATATATATATATATATATATATATATATATATATATATATATATGTCGTACCTAGTAGTCAGAACTCACTTCTCAGCCTACTATGCAAGGCCCGATTTGCCTAATTCCAGTTTTTCCTAGCCTAGCCAAGTTTTCCTGAATTAATATATTTTCTCTAATTTTTTTCTTGTGAAATGATAAAGCTTCCCATTTCTTTATGTATGAGGTCAATTTTTTTTTATTGGAGATAAAATTAACGTAGATATATGACCGAACTTAACCAACCCTACCTAACCTAACCTAACCTATCTTTATAGGTTAGGTTAGGTTAGGTAGCCGAAAAAGTTAGGTTAGGTTAGGTTAGGTAGGGTAGGTAGTCGAAAAACAATTAATTCATGAAAACTTGGCTTATTAGGCAAATCGGGCCTTGCATAGTAGGCTGAGAAGTGCATTCTGGCTACTAGGTACGACATATATATATATATATATATATATATATATATATATATATATATATATATATATATATATAAATATATATATATATATATATATATATATATATATATATATATATATATATATATATATATATATATATATATTTTTTTTTTTTTTTTTTGAGAGAGGTGGATGGGGTGAGGTGGCATTAATAGGGTATTAATTTCATCAACACAAGACAGAACAAGAGGTAGCATTAATAGGGTATTAATTTCATCAACACAAGACAGAACACGAAACAATGGGTATTGAATAGAAGTGATTGTAGAAAGCCTATTGGTCCATATTCCTTTATGCTTCTATATTGGAGCGGAGTCTTGAGGTGGGTAGAATATAGCTGTGCATTAATTGGCTGTTGATTGCTGGTGTTGACTTCTTGATGTGTAGTGCCTCGCAATATATATATATATATATATATATATATATATATATATATATATATATATATATATATATATATATATATATATATATATATATATATATATATACATATATATATATAATGTCGTACCTAGTAGCCAGAACGCACTTCTCGGCCTACTATGCAAGGCCTGATTTGCCTAATAGGTCGAGTGATTTTCTGTATTTTCAATAAAACGTTTCCAATTAATTTATTTTAATTATTATTATTATATTATATTAGGAACATAAATTATTGACGTAGTTGTGTTAGTTTAGGTTAGGTTTAGATAGGTTAGGTTATGTTAGGTAGGGTTGGTTAGGTTCGGTCATATATGTACGTTAGTTTTAACTCAAATTTAAACTAATAAACCTATACATAATGAAATAACCAGATTTATCATTTCATAAGAAAAAATTTGAAAAATATATAAATTCAGGAAAAATTGGCTTATTAGGCAAATCGGGCTTTGCACAGTAGGCCGAGTACGACGTTCTGGCTACTAGGTGCAACATATATATATGTATATATATATATATATATATATATATATATATATATATATATATATATATATATATATATATATATATATATATATATATATATGTGTGTGTATATCACGAAAATAAACACGTGATTAAGAATGTGACAATGTCAGACCATGGAGGAAAAATGAAACAGGAAATTTCCTTAAGTACTTTCGTATATTAAATACATCTTCAGAAGGTCACCTTCTGAAGATGTATTTAATATACGTAAGTACTTAGGGAAATTTCCTGTTTCATTTTTCCTCCGTGGTCTGACATTGTCATATATATATATATATATATATATATATATATATATATATATATATATATATATATATATATATGTTTGTGAGGGTACCACCTCTGGTGCCAATGTGGGGACCCATAGCCTCGGAGAAGAAAATAAAAAGTATTCAGAGGAGACCTTGTGGTTTCTCACTGAACACTAATATTATCTTCTCCTACCACCCCCATTCTTTTGTATGTACACATATATATTTGCTTTATTTGAACTTTGTTACAAAAAAGGAGTTACATATAGGTTACGAAGATGGTTATCATAGGTTGTCGAGTTCCTCCAGCTCCTCAGATGGCGGGCAGAAACCCTGGATGCAGTGCGCATTTCCCCTCTGTATCGCCACACTGAGGCACTGGAAAAGAAAGCTGGCAGCTCTAGGGTCCCTTGTTGTTTCAATGAGCCTAGAACCCAGTTCCTTCAAAAAACTGGTAGCACTTTTACCCCAGGTGCCGAGTGTCTCAGAAGCTATGGGGACAAAATTGTAGTGGTGATCCAGTTCTCTATACTTACGGGATTTGGCTACTTCCCTGTGGGTGGCAGCGCCATCTGGTTGTGCAACACTGAGGTCAATGTAGGTGTTAGCCAGGGTTGATACGCACGTGTAGTCCCATACCAACTGCTTGCCATTCTACCACGGGTTCACTGTAATACCATCCAGGCGACCAATAAGAGCATCAGAGTTACGGGGCATTAGGTAATGGGGCTCTCTTTCAGCTGGGCATCCAGCTGTGGTGAGGCTCCTCTTGATGATGTCGTTAACTTCACTGTGCCTCGAGTGCCATCCCCCTGTGCTTTGGCAGAGTAGGCCATGGTGGCCGTACCTGTCAGCCACCACCTCGCCGCAAATACACGTATATCTGGTGTGGATTGGGGCAGCAAGGCGGAGGGCCACTGCAATTCGGAGGGCGTGTGGTGTGAGACGCGTGCCAGTTGCCGACATTGGGGTTGCTAACAGGAAATCCCCTGCATGTGGGGCTGCTACTGCTGTGAGGCGAGCAATGTCGTGTTGTGTTGTTGCAGCACCCAGGCACTCTGCAGCAACTTGGTCTACAATAGGGCCATCCCAGCTGGATTGCTTGTGGGCTTTTGGGGTTGGTGGTTGAGGTGATGGGCCTGCACGATAGGCCCACTCTGTGGCACAGCGTGTAAAATTAGGATCATGTACACCTGCCAGCTGATGTAAGTGGGCAGGTAGAATTTCCTTCACAAGGTCGTCGTATGCTGATAAGGAGGACAGGAAGGCTGCAACAGTATATATATATATATATATATATATATATATATATATATATATATATATATATATATATATATATATATATATATATATATATATATATATATATTTATATAGTGAACTATACTACCGTGGATAATAACATTTCATTCACTTGGCTACTAGGAGTTTCGAACAATCGACCTGCTATACCTGCAGCTGCACCAGTTATACTTGCAGCTGCACCAGTTGCACATGTAGCTGCACCATCTACACTAGCAGCTGCACCAGCTACACTCGCACCTGCAGAAGTTACACTTGCAGCTGCACTAGCTACACTTCCAGCTGCACCAGCTACACATGTAGCTGCACCAGCTACACTTCCAACTGAACCAGCTACACTTGCAGGTGCACCAGCTACACTTGCAGCTGCTCCAGCTACGCTTGCAGCTGCATCAGCTGCACATGCAGCTGCACCAGCTACACTTGCAGCTACACCAGCTACACTTGCAGCTGCACCAACTACACTTGCCGCATCACAACCTACACTTGCAGCTGCACTAGCTACACTTCCAGCTGCACCAGCTACACATGTAGCTGCACCAGCTGCACATGCAGCTGCACCAGCTACACTTACAACTGAACCAGCTACACTTGCAGCTACACCAACTACACTTGCCGCATCACAACCTACACTTGCAGCTGCACCAGCTACACTTGCTGTTGCACTAGCTACATTAACAGCTGCACCAGCTACACTTGCTGTTGCACTAGCTACATTAACAGCTGCACCAGCTACACTTGCTGTTGCACTAGCTACATTAACAGCTGCACCAGCTACACTTGCTGTTGCACTAGCTACATTAACAGCTGCACCAGCTACACTTGCTGTTGCACTAGCTACATTAACAGCTGCACCAGCTACACTTGCTGTTGCACTAGCTACATTAACAGCTGCACTAGCTACATTAACAGCTGCACCAGCTACACTTGCTGTTGCACTAGCTACATTAACAGCTGCACCAGCTACACTTGCAGCTGTACCAGAGGGGTGGTGTATGGATCCATCACTTAATATGTTCTGAGTGTTGGAGCACTGTGGGTGGGGATATCATTCTGCCTTAAGGGTTTGACGTTTACCTTCTCTCGTGGAGAGGGTCTGAGAGAAGCCTTCGCCGGTATCGTTTTGTGCGGAGAAAATTTCGTAGTGTTTTCTCGTTTAATAAACTTTTCAAACAATCCTTTAAAACTCGTTGCATCCAACTGAAAACGATACTTTACATACAATAATATTTGCGTTGTGTTACCGTATCTGTGTCGAGCCTGCCAGCAAAACTTTAAACCATATTTGAAATTAATCAGACATTTGTAAGTTGTACGTGTAGACGATATTTTGACAAATAAACCCAAGTTTTGTAAACTTTGTTTTTTTTCGATGTGCGACACTTACGACATCTCGTAAGTTGCGGCACAGTTTATTTCAGTCAATGAATTGAACAGCATTCGAGTGATGTATAACATTAGTAAATCACGATTCATTGAAAAAGCTAAAAAAAAATGTTGCATTTATTTACACATATATATATTTGTGTTCATTGTTAGTGCAAGAATGAGAATCAATGAATCCTTAGAGACGCCACTATGAAAGAGAGAGAGAGACAAAGAGAGAGAGAGAGAGAGAGAGACATCAAATACTTAGCTTAGAGCTTGCCAATTGCTTGCAAGGGAGGTCTGGGGCGCCGCCGGCGACAGCTCAACAAACGACAAAGTTTGTGCCAACTTCACAAGCTTTGAGAGACACCTGGAAACTCAAAGTTTTGGTGCGTGTTGTCCGGCTGCCTGACACCTGCTCCCAGCTCAACACAACAGCCATAGCCACCCAGAAGTGTTGTGGCGACCTGCACCATCGTCCACAGAGCTCAACTGATAATTGATAAGCTAATCATTCCAAGTACACAATAACTAAATTTAATTCACAATTATATGTGCTGCTAAATTCCTCTGTGACGCATCCTAACTGTATTAACTAATTAGTCAGTGTAGAAACTCCCTTAAGTACAGACAGATGCTGGGACGATTAGATGATGCCAGCCAGATCTTAACACTAGTTCAATTTCACCATCTAAGAGCTACCTGTAGGGCCGCCCTGTTATTGGCCAACCTTGTGCCAGGTGGCTGATATTGGTGGTGGAAATTGTGTGATACCAAGATGGCCCTAGGAATGTGTGAATGACCCAAGGAATATATATATATATATATATATATATATATATATATATATATATATTTATATATATATATATTTATATATATATATATATATATATATATATATATATATATATATATATATATATATATATATATATATATATATTGTGACGATAATCTCTTTCAAGAGAGATTGAGCCTGCTCTTCCCTACCTAAAGTTACGTCCAGTTTACAAGTATAAGATGCTACATTCAAGATACGTCCACTGGTAGCACAAAACGTTTTGACCAGGAGGCAAAACGTACCCAAGAACCCCCCCCCCCCTACTCCACACACCCTCCACGCCGGCTCGTCGTCAACCAGCCATCTACCCATCCCAGCCTGCCTGCTCCTGATTGGTGATTCGCCGACCGCACACCTGCACACTGCACCTCAGCGCCATCTACCTGAGTCGACGTCTGAGCTTGGACCAGCCATCAACTTTAGAATATTCATTGTGCTCTTAGAGTTGACATCTCTCTCTGGCATACTAAGCTCTGTGGCTTTTGTATACTAAGGGAGGTCTCAGCCATAGCCAATATTCTCAGCACCATTTCACCATTTATTATTGTGTCTCACATTGTTTTTGCATTTATCTTTGTTATTTAATTGCACAATTCATTTACCCGAGATTTGTCTTTATTTTCATTTATGCTTAAAGTAAATATTAAAGTTTCATTGTTCATACTTTGTGTTTTACGTGTTCCTCCCTCTCACTTACCACAGACAACAGGCAAGCAGTCTATCTAGTTTTTGTAAATGTGACCAGGCATTGACACCTGCCATTGGAGGACTGCCGAACATCTACACTCCAACACTTTCCCGTTACAATATATATATATATATATATATATATATATATATATATATATATATATATATATATATATATATATATATATATATATGTCGTACCTAGTAGCCAGAACGCACTTCTCTGCCTACTATGCAAGGCCCGATTTGCCTAATAAGCCAAGTTTTCATGAATTAATTATTTTTCGACTACCTAACCTACCTAACCTAACCTAACCTAACTTTTTCGGCTACCTAACCTAACCTAACCTATTTCTATAGGTTAGGTTAGGTTAGGTAGGGT
Organism: Procambarus clarkii; assembly: GCF_040958095.1. NCBI lineage: Eukaryota > Metazoa > Arthropoda > Malacostraca > Decapoda > Cambaridae > Procambarus > Procambarus clarkii. The sequence continues at coordinate 38,233,365 of NC_091185.1, read as the reverse complement.
TGGTTAGGTTCGTAGAGACTAGTCCCGCTAGTGACGTCACTGATGGTGACTTACTCATTATCCTTACAATTAGGATCCTCTCGATACTATAACCAGGAATATTATACAATTTGAATGAAGACTAATTTCTCTAAATTACTGAATACTATAGAATGATTCATTATACGTTGCTATGAGACAAAGGGCGCCAGCCATTTTGTGACCCAGACTGCTAATTCCCAGGGGGATGCGCCTTGTGCTCCAGAGTCAGGTCACTACCACTTGACTCCAATCTTCCCAAACTCCCATGTTTGAGAGAACAATACTGGATAATTCTTACAACAAACCTAGTTTGTTACATTTGTGTGTGATTGAGTGTGGGGTGTTTGTGTGTGGCTGAGTGTGGGTGTTTGTGTGTGGTTGAGAGTGAGTGTCTGTATTCACCTAGTTGTGCTTGCGGGGGTTGAGCTTTGCTCTTTCGGCCCGCCTCTCAACTGTCAATCAACTGTTTACTAACTACTTTTTTTTCCTACACCACACACACACACACACCAGGAAGGAGCCCGTGACAGCTGACTAACTCCCAGGTATCTATTTACTGCTAGGTAACAGGGGCATTCAGGGTGAAAGAAACTTTGCCCATGTGTTTCTGCCTCGTGCGGGAATCGAACCCGCGCCACAGAATTACGAGGCCTGTGTGTGTGTAGTTGAGTGTGGGTGTTTGTGAATGGTTGAGTGTGGGGTGTTTATGTGTGGTTGAGTGTGGTTGTTTGTGTGTGGTTGAGTGTGGGGTGTTTATGTGTGGTTGAGTGTGGTTGTTTGTGTGTGGTTGAGTGTGGGATGTTTATGTGTGGATGAGTGTGGGGTGTTTATGTGTGGTTGAGTGTGGGGTGTTTGTGTGTGGGTGTTTGTGTGTGGTTGAGTGTGGGTGTTTGTGTGTGGGTGGAGTGTGGGTGTTTGTATGTGGTTGAGTGTGGGTGTTTGTGTGTGGTTGAGTGTGGGGTGTTTGTGTGTGGGTGTTTGTGTGTGGTTGAGTGTGGGTGTTTGTGTGAGGTGGAGTGTGGGTGTTTGTGTGAGGTGGAGTGTGGATGTTTGTGTGTGGTTGAGTGTGGGTGTTTGTGTGTGGCCGGGTGTGAGTGTTTGTGTGTGGCCGAGTGTAGGTCTTTGTGTGTGGTTGAGTGTGGGAGTTTGTGTGTGGGTTCAGTGTGTGTGTGGTTGAGTGTGGTTGAGTGTGAATGTTTGTGTGTGGCTGAGTGTGAATGTTTGTGTGTGGTTGAGTGTTGGTGTGTATGTGTGGCTGAGTGTGGGGTTTTTATGCCTGACTGAGTACTTACCTAATTGTACTTACCTAATTGTGCTTGCATGGGTTGAGCTCTGGCTCTTTAGTCCCGCCTCTCAAATGTCAATCAACTAATTTACAAGTTCCTGGGCCTACTGGGCTCAATCATATCTACACTTGAAACTGTGTATGGAGTCAGCCTCCACCACATCACTTCCTAAAGCATTCTATTTGTCTACTACTCTGACACTGAAAAAATACTTTCGAACGTCTCTATGGCTCATTTTGGTACTCAATCTCCATCTGTGTCCCCTAGTGCATGTGCTCCTTGTGTTAAATAACCTGTCTTTATCTATGTTTTCAATTCATCTGAGAATCTTGTATGTGGTGATCATGTTCCCGCTAACTCTTCTGTCTCACAGTGACGTAAGGTTTAATTCCCGTAGTCTCTCCTCGTAGCTCATACCCCTCAGTTCGGATACTAGTCTAGTGGCAAACCTGTGAACCTTTTCCTGTTTATTCTTTTGCTTGACTAGATATAGACTCCATGCTGGAGCCGCATACTCTAGAATTGGTCTGACATATGTGGAATACAAAGTTCTGAAAGATTCTTTACACAATTTTCTGAAGGCCGTTCTTATGTTAGCCAACCTGGCATATGCCGCTGATGTTATCCTCTTGATATGAGCTTCAGGGGACAGGTCTGGCATGATATCAACCCTCAGGTTTTTCTCTCTCTCATACTCTTGAAGGATTTCATCTCCCAAATGATACCGTGTATCTGGTCTTCTGGTCCCTTCACCTATCTTTATTACATTGCATTGACTGGAATTAAACTCTAACAACCATTTGCTCGACCATTCCTGCAGCTTGTCCAGGTCTTCTTAAAGCCTCAAGCTATTCCCCCTCTGTCTTAATTCTTCTCATAATTTTGGCGTCGTCAACAAACATTGAGAGGAATGAATCTATACCCTCTGGGAGATCATTTACGTTATCAGAAACAGGATAGGTCCGAGTACAGAGCCCTGTAAGACTGCAGTGGTGACTTCACGCCAATCTGAGGTCTCACCTCTCACTGTAACTCTCTGCTTCCTATTGCTTAGATATAGTTAGAACAGAAAGCAATTCAGGAAATAAAGAAAAATCCAAAATATTTCTTCTCATATGCGAAATCAAAAGCAAAAACCACTGCCAGTATTGGACCTATTCGTACAAGTGAAGGTTCATACACGGAGGATGACAAAGAAATTAGTGAAATCCTAAAAAAGCAGTATGAGGACATGTTTAGCACTCCAATAAACAACATGAAGGTGGAAGATCCAGACAATTTCTTCATGCGGGATATTCAAATCCCTGTAAATATAACTGATATAAACACGAACGCACTAAATTTTGAAAAAGAAATTGAAAACATGCCCATGCACTCGGCCCCAGGTCCAGACTCATGGAATTCAATATTTATAAAGAAATGCAAAGAGCCGGTAGCACAGGCACTCAGTATAGTGTGGAGGAAGAGCTTGGACACGGGGGAGATACCAGATGCACTTAAAGTAGCAGACATACCCCCTCTATACAAGGGAGGGAGCAAAGCATTGGCAAAAAATTATAGACCAGTTGCACTAACATTGCACATCATAAAAGTATTTGAGAGAGTGATTAGGAGTCAGGTCACCAATTTCATGGAGACCAATAACCTTCACAACCCAGGCCAACATGGATTTCGAGCGGGAAGATCGTGCCTCTCACAGCTACTTGAGCACTACGACAAAGTCACTGAGGCATTAGAAGAGAAACGGAATGCTGATGTGATATACACGGACTTCGCAAAGGCTTTCGATAAATGTGACCATGGCGTGATAGCACACAAAATGAAGTCAATGGGAATAACCGGTAAAGTAGGACGCTGGATACTCAGTTTTCTGTCAAACAGGACTCAGCGAGTAACTGTCAACCATATAAAATCTAGTCCAAATGCAGTGAAAAGCTCTGTACCTCAGGGTACAGTCCTTGCACCACTGCTTTTCCTTATTCTCATATCAGATATAGACAAAAATACAAGTCACAGCTTCGTATCATCCTTTGCAGATGACACAAAAATCAGTATGAAAATTACCTCGGCTGAGGACATTGAAAAACTTCAAGCTGATATTAATAAAGTTTTCGACTGGGCATCAGAAAATAACATGATGTTTAACAGTGATAAATTCCAGGTACTCAGGTACGGTAAAAATGAGGACCTTAAACATAATACAGAGTACAAAACACAATCAAATGTACCCATAGTAGGAAAACAGCATGTAAAGGATTTGGGAATAATAATGTCTGACGACCTAACGTTTAAGGAGCATAACCAAGCAAATATTGCGACAGCCAGAAAAATGATAGGATGGATTACGAGAACTTTCAAATCCAGGGATCCCATCACAATGGTTGTACTCTTCAAGTCACTTGTGTTGTCCCGTCTTGAGTACTGCTCAGTACTCACTTTCCCCTTCAGAGCAGGAGAGATTGCTGAAATAGAGGGAATACAGAGAACATATACGGCACGCATAGACGCAATAAAGCACCTAAATTATTGGGATCGTCTCAAAGCCCTCCAAATGTACTCACTAGAAAGAAGACGAGAGAGATATCAAATAATATACACCTGGAAGATACTGGAGGGCCAAGTACCAAATCTATACAGTAAAATAACAACGTACTGGAGTGAACGACATGGAAGAAAATGTAGAATAGAACCAGTGAAGAGCAGAGGTGCCATAGGCACAATCAGAGAACACTGTATAAACATCAGAGGTCCGCGGTTGTTCAACGTCCTCCCAGCAAGCATAAGAAATATTGCCGGAACAACCGTGGACATTTTCAAGAGGAAACTAGATTTATTCCTCCAAGTAGTGCCGGACCAACCGGGCTGTGGTGGGTATGTGGGCCTGCGGGCCGCTCAAAGCAACAGCCTGGTGGACCAAACTCTCATAAGTCGAGCCTGGATTCGGGCCGGGCTTGAGGAGTAGAAGAACTCCCAGAACCCCATCAACCAGGTATCAACCAGGTATCACTCCCTTATCCACTGGAGCGCCCTAGCATTTATTCCTGCCTGTTTTTCCAGCTTATGCATCAGCCTTTTATGGGGTACTGTGTCAAATGCTTTCCGACAATCCAAAAAATGCAGTCTCCCCATCCTTCTCTTTCTTGCTTAATTTTTGCCACCTAATAGTAGAATTATATTAAGCCTGTAAGGCAAGATTTACCCTCCCTGAACTCATGTTGATGGGTTGTCACGAAGTCCCTTCCCTCCAGATGTGTTACTAGTTTTTTTCTCACGATCTTCTCCATCACCTTGCATGGTATACAAGATAAGGACACTGGCATGTAGTTCAGTGCCTCTTGTCTCTCACCCTTTTTGTATATTGGGACTATATTACCCGTCTTCCATATTTCTGGTCGGTCTCCCGTTTCCAGTGACCTATTATACACTATGGAGAGTGGCAAACATGGCGCTCCTGCACAATCTTTCAATACCCATGGTGAGATTCCATCCGGACCAACAGCCTTTCTAACGTCCAGATCCAACAGGTGCCTCTTGACCTCATCTCTAGTAATTTTGAACCCATCCATGGCCGCCTGGTTTCTTGCCACCTCTCTTAGTGCAGTGACCTCACCTTGTTCTATTGTGAAGACCTCCTAGAACCTCTTGTCGAGTTCCTTACACACCTCTTTGTCAAGCTCTGTGTACCTGTCCTCAACCGTTCTACGTATCATTACATGTTCCTTCACTGTTGTTTTCCACCTGATGTGACTTTGTAGTAGCTTTGGTTCGGTCTTGTCTTTATTAGCTATATCATTTTCGTACTTTTTCTCAGCTTCTCTCCTCACACTAACATACTCGTTCCTGGTTCTCTGGTATCTCTACTGTCTGGTGTTCTTTTATTTCGGAAGTTCCTCCACATCCTTTTGTTCAGTTTCTATGCTTTCATACATACACTATTAAACCACGGATTCTTCTTTTGCTTCTCGGTTTTTTCCTGCAGGGCCGGGATAAACCTGTTTACTGCCTCCTGACACATTTTGGTGACAAAGTCTATCATGTCTTGTACGTACTTAGTTCTGAGTTTTGTGTCCTATGGTATATCCCTTAGGAATTTCTCATCTCATAATTTCCTTATTGGTACGCCATCCCTTTGTTTCCCAGTCCTTTTTTGGGGAGATAATTCCTAGCT
>NC_091185.1:38200390-38222890 GCF_040958095.1 Procambarus clarkii | reverse complement strand
TGTTTGTATTCCCAGATGCCTGCTTGCTCACCCAGATGCCTGTTTGCCCTCCCAGATGCCTGCTTGCCCTCTCAGATGCCTGCTTGCTCACCCAGATGCCTGCTTGCTTTCCCAGATGCCTGCTGCTTGCCCTCCCTGATGCCTGCTTGCCCTCCCAGATGGCTACTTCCCTTCCCAGATGCCTTCTGCTTGCCCTCCCAGATGCCTGCTTGCCCTCCCAGATGCCTGATTGCCCTCCCAGATGCCTGCTGCTTGCCCTCCCAGATACCTGCCACTTGCCCTTCCAGATGCCTGCTGCTTGCCCTCCCAGATGCCTGGTTGCTCTCCCAGATGCCTGCTTGCTCTCCCAGATGACTGCTTGCCCACCCAGAGGCCTGCTGCTTGCCCTCCTTGATGCCTACTGCTTGCCCCTCCCAGATGCCTGCTTGACCTCCCAGAGGCCGTTTTGCCCTCCCAGATGCCTGCTTGCCATTCCAGATCCCTGCTTGCCCTCCCAGATTCCTACTTGCCCTCCCAGATGCATGCTTGCCCACCTCGATGCTTGCTTGCTCTCCCGGATGCTCACCCAGATGCCTGCTTGCCCTCCCAGATGCCTGCCTGCCCTCCCAGATGCCTGTTTGCCCTCACAAATGCCTGCTTGACATTCCAAATGCCTGCTTGTCCTCCCAGATGTATGCTAGCCATTCCAGATGCCTGCTTGCCCTCCCAGATGCCTGCTTGCCGTCCCAGATGCCTGCTTGCCCACCCAGATGCCTGCTTGCCTTCCAAGATGCCTGCCTGCCAACCTAGATGCCTGCTTACCCTCCCAGATGCCTGCTAGCCATTTCAGATGCCTGCTTGCCCTCCCAGATGCCTGCTTGCCATTCCAAATGCCTGTTACTTGCCCTCCCTGATGCCTGTTTGCCCTCCCAGATGCCTGCTTGCCCTCCCTGATGCCTGCTTGTCCTCCCAGATGCCTGCTGCTTCCCCTCCCAGATGCCTGCTTGCCCTCCCAGATGCATGCTGCTTGCCCTCCTAGATGCCTGCTTGCTCTCCCAGATGCCTGTTCTTCCTCCCAGATGCCTGCTTGCCCTCCCAGATGCCTACTTGCCCTTCCAGATGGCTGCTTGCCCTCCCAGATGCCTGCTGATTGCCCTCTCAGATACCTGCTTGCCCTTCCAGATGCTTGCTGCTTGCCCTTCCAGATGCCTGCCTACCCTCCCAGACGCCTTCTTGCCCTCCCAGATGCCTGCTGCTTGCCCTCCCAGATGCTTGCTGGTTGTCCTCCTAGATTCCTGCTTGCCCTCCCCGATGCCTGCTGCTTGCCCTCCCGGATGCCTGCTGCTTGCCCACCTAGATGCCTGCTGCTTGTCCTCCCAGATGCCTGCTGCTTGCCCTCCCAGATGCCTTCTTGCCCTCCCAGATGCCTGCTGCTTTCCCTTTCAGATGCCTGTGTAACACGGGGGGGGGTGTATAGGTTCCGATCAGTTCTAAAATCGCCCTTACCCCTGCCCGTATTCCATTTACTTCGGTTATATACCAAGGGACCCTAGAGGTACTCTAGCCGACTCCCACACAACGTGGTCTTAGCCGCTTGACCGGCTAAGATTCTACAGCCTCACGACGTGGTACTAGACTCCTAGCAACCTCAAGAATCTCCTTCTGCTGCCTCAACCAGACCACCATCAATTAACCGGGGTCTGGACCGATTAATTACTCATTAACACCTTGGGGCTTGATCCCCAATTACTTGGAAAAGGAGGGAAGAATCTACATTAAGTGTGGGAAATTATAGCAAACAAAGGGATAACTGAACTCTTACGCTTTGTTAGGCTTGCTGCCCAACTAAAAACTCATAGTCGTGGAGACCACGTGACAAGGACATGTGAAACATGAAATGGAAATAATAAAATGCAAATTACAAACTAAATATTTATTAATGCAAAATCTAAACAAAATATAAATCAAATCACTGCCTATACTTAACACTCACTACGAGGCATGAGATGAACTATTTCACTATACAAAACTGTAGCAAACTATTCCTTGTACTGTGACCAGTTGTTGTTCTACTGATCTATTTTGGGAGAGGGTGAGATTGGATGACCTCCCCGTATCGTTGACCGGCCCACACTGACTGACTAGCAATCCTCACCACGAGGCTTGAGGGTATTCCTACGCCAGGTTTACTAAGTTTACTAGCAGGGTTTAAGTTGAATAACTAATCTATGTTGTACTGAACAGCCCAGATGGTTGAACTCTTTTAAACTGATGGTAATTGCACAGGCGTCTTAGGGAAAGGCTATTTCCGATTACAATATGGCTTTTTGACCTTTGAGAATTACTAAATGTGGAAGGCTTTGGTGACCCCGTGACCCCGGGTCGCCAAAATTGCTCCGCGTCAGAGGCTAGTCCTTAACTAGTGACGTCACTGATGGTGACTTACTCAGTATTCCGACAATTGAGAATACTCTTGATACTTTGAACAGGAATACTATTGAATACAATTTAAATGAAGTCTTGAATTTCTCTATATTACTGAATTCTGTAAAATAATTCATTATACATTGCTTAAGACAAAGGCGCCGGCCATTTTGTAATCTTAACCGCAAATTCCCAAGAGAGATGCCCCGTGCTTCCCGAGTCAGGTCACTACCGCTTGACTCCAACTTTCCAAACCCCCATGTCTATGAGAAACCATACTAAATAATTCCCCTACAACAAACCTAGTTTATTACACCTGCTTGCCCTCCCAGATGCCTGCTTGCCCTTCCAGATGCCTGCTTGCCCTCCCAGATGCCTGCGGCTTGCCCTCCCAGATGCCTGCTTTCCCTCTCAGATGCCTGCTTGCCCTTTCAGATGCCTGCTTTCCCTCTCAGATGCCTGCTTGCCCTCCCAGATGCCTGCTTGCCCTCCCAGATGTCTGCATGCCCTCCCCGATGCCTGCTGCTTGCCCTCCCAGATGCCTGCTGCTTGTCCTCCCAGATGCCTGCTGCTTGTCCTCCCAGATGCCTGCTGCTTGCCCTCCCAGATGCCTGCTGCTTGTCCTCCCAGATGCCTGCTGCTTGTCCTCCCAGATGCCTGCTGCTTGCCCTCCCAGATGCCTGCTGCTTGCCCTCCCAGATGCCTGCTGCTTGCCCTCCCAGATGCCTGATTGTCCTCCCAAATGTCTGCTGCTTGCCCTCCCAGATGTCTGCCTGCTTTAGCTCTTTGGTCCCGCCTCTCAACCGTCAATCAACTCATGTACAGGTTCCTGAGCCTACTGGGCTCTATAATATCTAAACTTGAAACTGTGTATGGAGTCAGCCTCCACCACATCACTGCCTAATGCATTCCACCTGTTAACTACTCTGACACTGAAAAAGATTTTCTAACTTCCCTGTGGCTCATTTGGGTACTCAGTTTCCACCTGTGTCCCCCTTGTTCGCGTACCATCCATATTAAACAGGTGTATTTCTATAGCCTTCCCTCGTAACTCATGCCTCTTATTTCTGGGACTAGTCTAGTGACATACCTTTGAACATTTTTCAGCTTCGTCTTGTGCTTGACAAGCTTCGGGCTCCAGGCTCCAGTATTTGTTTTACATATGTGGTATACAAGGTTCTGAATAATTCCTTACATAAGTAAGGAATGTCCGATGGTGACACTTCGTAAATCTGTGTTCTCGACCCTCACAGTGACTCGCTGTCTTATGTTGCTTAGGTACTCCCTTATCCAATGGAGTACCTTGCCTTTCACGCCTGCCTACATCTCCCACTTGTGCATTAGTCTCTTGTGTGGCACTGTCTCAAAGCCTTTCTTGCAATCTAAAAATATGCAGTTTGCCCGCCCCTCTCTTTTTTGCCTGATTTTTGTTGCCTGGTCATAGAATTCAATTAATCCTGTGAGGCATGACTTGCCATCCCTGAAACCATGTTGATGTTGTGTTATAATGTTCTTTCGCTCCAGATGTACCACTAGTTTTTTTCGCACGATCTTTTATATCAACTTGCATGTATGAAAATTAGGGACACTGGTCTGTAGTTTAGTACCCCCTGCCTATCCCCCTTTTTTGTATATTGGGACTACATTAGCAGTCTTCCACATTTTTAGCATCTACCTTATTACCAGTGATTTTTTATACACTATGGAGAGTGGTAGGCACAGTGCTTCTGCTCCTTCGTTTAGTATGCATGGTGAGATTCCATCCGGGCCTATAGCCTTCTTCACATTCAACTCTAGCAAAAGATTCCTCACCTCCCCACTGGTAATACCAAACTTCTCTAGTGGGGCCTGGTTAACTACTCCTTCTATTGTAATTTGAACTTCTTCTTACTCTATTGTAATGGCCTCCTGAAATTTCTTATTGCGTTCCTCACACACTTCCTTGTCGTTTCTAGTGAATCTGTCTGCCTTCATTGTCAGTTTCATTACCTGTTCCTTCACTGTTGTTTTCCTCCTGATGTCGCTGTGTAGCAATTTAGGTTGAGTTTTTGCATTGCTTGCTATGTCATTTTCATATTGCCTTTCTGCCTTTCTGTCATGTTGCCTGGGTTTCTGTCGATTTGTGGAGGGTTATGTATATCACTGCTACAACTACTCTTGGACCTCCTATCGTCATGGTATCTGTAATGTAGTCTCTGAACCCCTAACAGCCTGTGAGAACCGTCTCCTGGAAACTCCACCCCTTTCGTATCAGTAGGGCCACTCCGCCTCCTCCCCTTACTTCCCTTACTATTCTTAGTACAATGTAGTTCTGGGGAAACACCGCATTCATTATGATTCATGAGAATTTTGTTTCTGTGAGATAAATTACATCCGGGTTCCCTACTTATACTCTTTCCTTAAGTTCACTTGCCTTGCTTGTAATCGCATCTATGTTTGAGTACATTACCTTGAAACTGACCCTCTTCCTTCCAGCCTCAGTTCATGTTGGTTTCACTTGAGTAGGGAAGCAAGGGGTGTCAGGGTGAGAAGGAGGACTTGGGGGGGATCTGGGGACAGAGGGGGCTGGGAGGATCCTGAATGGGAAAGCTAGGAAGGTCGGAGGTGTTGTAGTGGAGAAATTGAAATTGAAATTGAAATAAGTTTATTGAGGTAAAATACACACAAAGGGATGAGGTAGCTCAAGCTATTCTCACCCCATTCAGTACAATGTGTTAATACATACATAGACACACATCACAAATAAACATATTACCAAACATTCTGAGAGATAAACATATACATTTCCTCCTTTACAAGTAGTATGTTATCAGACATACACACAAATACTTTTATGACCTAGGTATACTGTATAGACAATTTGCAAGACACATGCAGATAATTCAACAAAATATTACAATCTTGGTGCGAAATTCTTATATCTCTCAAGAATATCATCAACCTTTCCGTTGTGACACATCCAGGCTATTTGTTCAGGAACAGTCCTTATCTCAGTGTTTCTATATACATTAATCAACGGACAATCAAGAACATAATGGGCAAGGGTGTGAGACCTTAACATACCACATAGTTTACACTTCGTGTCATTATCATGAACACCTATCCCATATTCCCAGTAATATTTGTACCCAAGCCTGAGCCGCATGTACACAGAGTCACTCCAAGCATTTCTCCTTTTACCATAAAGGAAATGGGTGTTTTGACTCACATACATGTAGTGTTGCAGGGTTTGACTTCTCTCATACATTATCTCTCTCCTCTCCACTCCCGCCTGTGCCTGAATATTTCTGATTTTGCTTCTTATTTGTCTCATTGTGAATTCACATTCAATGTCAACTTGTGGTTTTGATGTGGCACGTTTGGCCAAGTCATCCGCCACCTCGTTGAGCACTATTCCAACATGAGATGGAATCCACATGAATTTCACACTATAACCTTTCAGCTGTATCTCAGTTATTCTTCTCTTACAGTCCTCAACTATAGACATGAAGACTGGGTTTCGACTGTTTAAGGACTCCAGTGCTCCTCGGCTATCGACAAATACAAAAACATTTTTGTCGTCATGACGTACTTCCTCCAAACACGCCAGAATGGCCTGCAGTTCAGCTTGTGTGGATGATATATAATTACTAAGCCGGAGTTCAATTATCCTGTCCACAGTCCCAAACTCCGTATATTCCCTTATTAGCACACCACACCCTGCCCTGCCATCCTCCGCCACCGACCCGTCGCAATATACATGTAAACTGTTGCCTCTTGGTAACCGAGATATCATGCTTCCATACAAACACCGTAATTGTCCCGGTTCATAATGAATCTTTTTCACCTTGAGGGGTACAATTTCGACGTCTATTTTCTGTACTTTCCAGGGAGCAGACATATTACACTGTCGAGAGGGTTTACAGCAGTCAAGTACGTCGTATTCCCTGAGGTCATGAGCTAATCCCCTCGTGTAGCGTGTCTCCCTCAGTTTCATGGAAGTGTGTACGTCACTCAAGCAGGTCTGAACGCTCTCAAACAGCTTATCCACCCCTTTTCTCCGCATGAAACAAATAGATACTCTAGTGTTAATGTCACGGACTCTATCACACACACTCTGTAAATTTAATTCCATTCTCATTATTTCAATCATTGCATTTCTTTGACATCCAAGAATAATCCTCATAGCCTCGTTCTGTATCAGCTCTATTTTTCGAATTCTGCCTTGGCCTGTGTAAGACAATACGGGCGCTGCGTAGTCTATCAGGGACCGAACAGTACTTATGTATAACATCCGCAAGATAGGTACCCCAACACCTTTACCAGAAAAAGCCAGTGCTTTCAGAGGATGCAGACGAGCTTTACATAAGGTGCTGATATGATTTATTTCAGCATTTTTACTCTCACATGTGTATCCAACATACATGCCCAGATACTTGTACTTCTGAACACGGCTCAGTTCCACACCATTTAGAGTAAGTGTTATATTTCTTCGTTTCCTATACTCGTATTTGGTTTTATCTGCATTTATAACTAAGCCTAACTTGTGACAGGTTGTACCAAGTATGTTAAGAGCAGTTTGAATTTTGTTCCCAGAAGTGCCTTGTATAAGAATGTCATCAGCATATATGATCGTCGTGACCCCTGGAGGATACATCTCTGATGCTAATCTGTTCATTAATACATTGAATAAGGTGGGACTTAATACTCCCCCTTGTGGGGTACCTAACTGAAACCTCCGTTCCTCAGACACGTATCCCTGGTAATACACCTGACCTTTTCTGCCTTGTAGATAATCCCTTATCCAGTGTAGCAATCTCCCTGTTATTCCCAGATTGGCTAATTCGTATAAGATTACTTCCCCATTGGCTTTATCAAATGCTCCTTGTAGATCAACAAAAACTCAACAATTGTCATCCACATTAGACAAACACTTTAAGAGACAATCCGCAGTACTTTTGCCTTTGATAAAACCAAATAGATTACTGGACATGTTATCACCTACAAGGTAGAGTAGCCTATTTAACAAAATCCTTTCCATCATTTTACAAAGCAGGATATTAAGGAGACAGGTCTGTAGCCTCCGTTTGACTTAAGGATAGGAATGATGACAGCCTCTTTCCATTTTCTTGGTAACTTTCCCTCTCTATAACTCATATTAAACAAATCAAGTAAGGGACTAGGTTTCATACCGGCTAAATAATTAAGTATGTCATACGTTACTCCATCTTTTCCCGGAGCAGTAGAGCTGCCACTTTATATAGCATCCAGTAGCTCATCGTGAGTTATCTCAGTGCATGTTATAGATCTTGTATTTAAGGCACATAAAGTTACTCCATTTCTAATATTTTCCCATGACTCAATGGTGACTCTCGTGTCTGCAGGTAAGGACTCCATACCAGCAGCACTTGCCCATTTATCTACTAACTCATTAGCAACTTTCCCTGGATCTGAGTGAGCAATGAATATGGTCTTACAACCCCTGACTTTGTTTACTGCTCTCCATATGTCTTTCAGGTTCTTAGTATTACCAATGGACTGAGCAAAGTCTTGCCAGTATCTGTCCCGCGCCTCCTTCCTCACCTGACTGCATTCCCTAGCCACTTCCAACATTGTATTTTTCTCTTCATCCCTCATTCCATATTTTAACCATTCTTTATGTGCACTCCGTAGCATTCTCTCCCACCCCTTGACTTGCTGATCATTGGAATATTTAAATTTCTTAGGTCCATGCGTCTTGCTTACCCTGCCCCCGTTATTTTCCCTCTGTACTAATTTCTCTATGTTCTCGACCATGTCCTCGTAAAAACTATCAACGCGGAGCGGCGTGTATTGTTGATACCAATCTCCCATATTTTGAATAAAATAATTTTTCATATCTTTATTAATATTTAGCCTTTTCCTTTGAAAGTGGACTTGTTTTTTCCCCAGTGGTAATTCAACGTTCAAGGCAAAGTGGTCACTAAGTAGTTACCCAACAACCCGAGCCTCCCCCATAATCCCCTGAGAGTTTTAAAGGCAGGCATAGTTGTAGTGGAGAGGATCTGAGGTTGGGAGTCAATTTGGGCTGGGGATGGGGGAGGAGAAGGGTGGGATATGAAAGGGGGGGGGGTGAGAGGTCATTGGTTGGAGGATGAAGGGGAGCCTGGGGTAGGAGAGCCTGGAGGTCAGGGGTAGGGAAGGTAAGGGGTGAAGCGGGAGGGAATAAAGAAGAGGGGGAGGGACGGAAGGTTTGGGGGGGGGGGGGGTTACTGGGGAGGGCATGGGCTGGAGAAACAGAGGAGTGTGTGTGTTATGTAACTGAATTCGAACGAGCATTGATAGTGTTTTAATAATAATGCACAAGAATATATCCTTATATGAATACATGAGTGTTCTCCTTGTAATTAAGGAAGTCTTCTCAAAACTTGGCTCTGATATTCTCACATTTGGAAAAGTATATTACAGGTTCATTTAGGTTTAACGAGATATTGTCGAAAGATCTCTCTCTCAACCTCGCTCTCTCTCTCTGTCTGTCTCTCTCTCTCTCTCTCTCTCTCTCTCTCTCTCTCTCTCTCTCTCTCCGTCTTGAGGTAGTGCAGGACATTGCCAAAGCGGTGTGGTGCACCCACCAGCCTGGGCCCTGAGCACTACTTACACGGGTAATAGTGTCCCTGTTGTTAATGACCTCAGCTGCCCCGGGTCGTCCAGTTCTGGTCTTAGAGCTCCCTGGAGACCTGACTACGGTGACTTCCTTGTGGCCCGCTGCTCTAGTAGCTACGATGTACCACAAGTATATCCTCACCATTGTTGACAAAGTTTAGTGGTCAATAATTAATTTTGCTAAACCAAGCTCATTTTTAGCATTCTAATATCCAATGAACGTTAATTAGGCTTTCCGAAATCATTAACATCTGTAACTGAGGCGAGACTGTACTTGTACTTTTTGTGTGTTCAAGGATATATGAAATACATAATGCATAATCATAAAAACGCTGAGCCATTACGGCTATATAGAACTTCGAAGAAGATCAGGATAAGGATTAGGGATGGAACGGATGGGGGTCATTGACGTTATTAAGGTGTTATTAGGTTTATATGTATTGATTAGAATTTTGATCGGCTATCACGATGGTGTTCTTCACAGTTCTGATGTCATGCCATGAGTCATCCATCTCCAGGTCAACTATCACCAGGTCATCCATCTCCAGGTCATCCATCTCCACTTCATCCACCTCCAGGTCATCCATTTCCAGGTCATACTCAAGGCTCTCAGAACTGTAGTGGGGTACAGCCCGAAATATGGTGTTAATATTAGAATAGCAAGAATGATGTATTTAGCGTATATAAGGTCTCTGATAGACTATCATGCACCAGCTTTCGTCCAGCAGAATGGCAAAAGTATTGATAGACTGGAAAAAATGCAAAATGAAGTACTCAGAATTATACTTGGCTGTCCTATAACTACCAAAGTTCTCAACATGCGGAAAGAATTAAATATACTTAGCATTAGAGATAGAATATTTGAAATTAATCTTATGATGGGACTAAAGCTGCTGCGTGTTAACAAAAACAACATTGTGTCAGTTGCACTGTTAGAACACAAACGAAATGGAACTAGCGAGTCTAAATGGATTCAAAGAACTGCCACTCATATTAAAATGATGGGACTGCACGATGTATATACAGATGAAAGAGTACAGCACTTCCTTCCACCCTGGCAGATAGTACCTTTTGACATCCTGACCCCTGCATACCCCACCAAGAAACTAATCACAAGCAACCCTCATGCTCAGCTTGCTGCTAAATTAAGCACCATAGAATACATTCACAATATACAAGCTGAAAACAACATTGCACAGACCATATACACTGACGGATCACTCAATACAGCTACAGGGAGGGCAGGAAGTGCTGTTATTGCTCATCAGCCCGATGGCAGCACAATTCAAAGAAATATCCGAATTAGTAACTGGGCGTCCACAATGCAAGCCGAGTTGGTAGCGATACTGGTAGTACTCGAAATTATTGACAACACTGAAGTAGACAGCTTAATTATTTCTGACTCCCTATCCTCACTACGAGCAATAAACAGTTTGCAATCAAGTAATAACGTGCTTGTCTTGGAAGCTAGACGTAGATATATAAGAATACTTAGCAAGAGGGTAAATATAAAAATGTTGTGGATTCCTTCTCACATTGGCATGCAGAAACATGACAAAGTTGACGCCCTTGCTAAGGCTGCAGTAAATAAAGACAGTATTGAACGGAATCTTGAGTTATCAAATAGGTCCCTTAAAAGTGTCATTAGACGAGAACTCCTGGATGGATTTGAAGAAAGTAGAACAGTGCAAACTGGAACTAGCAGGTCCATTGTTCATCACAATGAAATGTGTGAAGTAAAACATGTGTATGGGGCAAGTAACAAAGTCAGTAGACTAACAGATGTTGTCACAGCTCGTATAAGACTTGGCTACAGGCATCTCTGTCAGTTCGGCTTGTATGGGGATCTAGATGAAGTAAAGTGTAAAGTGTGTGGACATAGGCAGGGACACACACTCGAACACTATATCTTGGATTGTTGTAAAATTGAGCCTTTTAGAGATAAATCTAAGCTCACTCTGTATGATATGGCAACCTATCTTATTACCATGGATAAATTACCTGAAATCCTTGCACTGTACCCACATTTTGCTTCCAGTAGATGAACGACATATGAGATTCAGAAACAAGTAGTGTATTGTGAGGACTAATAATAAACAGAAGCTCCCCTATGACTCTGTAATATCCCCATTTGCCAAACTATTATGTATTAACGACAAGACCTACCATTAATGTATGATGACTTACTGTAAATATGTAGCTCTTGTAATAGCACTTTCTCTGTAACTAGCTGACTTTATATCTATAAGGTGTGAAGGATTGAAGAAATTGTTTATGTAATAATCTAAGATGAGGTCTGATAAAGACCTTTTGTGCCCTCTGTAATGCTTTTGCGCTACCGCTCACAGGATGAGTATGGGGTGCACAATAAACTAGCCGCCTTCGGCGGCAACAATCAAAAGGTCATCCATCTCCATGTCATTCATCTCCCGGTCATCCATCACCAGGTCATCCACCTCCATGTCATCCATCTCCAGGTCATCCATTTCCCGGTCATCCATTTCCAGGTCATCCATCTCCATGTCATCCATCTCTAGGTCATCCTTCTCCAGGTCATGCAAACAACTATTATATATGAGAGGTGACTTGTGGCGTCCCAGTAAGAGCCAGAGGGTGTGGCCGACCGTGTCAGGCATCATGACGTGACTTATGACGCCGCCGCTGTGCTCCTAACTCTCAGCCACACCATCAGGTCCAAACTCTCAGCCACACCATCAGGTCCAAACTCTCAGCCACACCATCAGGTCCAAACTTTCAGCCACACCATCAGGTCCAAACTCTCAGCCACACCATCAGGTCCAAACTCTCAGCCACACCATCAGGTCCAAACCAAACGTTTGAGTAACGTTGGACTTGGATGACATAACAGCACTTGAAGCCCACTCCTTTACAACATTTGTCAATGATAATAAGATATTAATCATTGTTAAGGACAGCTGTAATTGAGTGCTCTGTCAGGTGATAAGAAGATTTTACCTGAAAGAAATCGGTAGGAGCCATGAGGAGGATTCGAACCCGTAAACTTTGTATTCCTAATCCCACGCCCTAGACCACTGCACCACGAAATGGTCAAAAGCATTGCAACCTGGGATTCACCTGATTGGGCATCAGTGAAAGCCCCAAGATTCCTAGAGGATTCTGTTGCCACCCTGGATGCATGCCAGGTACAGCAGTCCATCACTCCAGGTACAGCAGTCCCTCATGCCAGGTACAGCAGTCCCTCATGCCAGGTACAGCAGTCCCTCATGCCAGGTACAGCAGTCTATCATGCCAGGTACAGCAGTCCATCATGCCAGGTACAGCAGTCCCTCATGCCAGGTACAGCAGTCCTTCATGCCAGGTACAGCAGTCCCTCATGCCAGGTACAGCAGTCCATCATGCCAGGTACAGCAGTCCATCATGCCAGGTACAGCAGTCCCTCATGCCAGGTACAGCAGTCCTTCATGCCAGGTACAGCAGTCCCTCATGCCAGGTACAGCAGTCCTTCATGCCAGGTACAGCAGTCCTTCATGCCAGGTACAGCAGTCCCTCATGCCAGGTACAGCAGTCCTTCATGCCAGGTACAGCAGTCCCTCATGCCAGGTACAGCAGTCCTTCATGCCAGGTACAGCAGTCCCTCATGCCAGGTACAGCAGTCCCTCATGCCAGGTACAGCAGTCCCTCATGCCAGGTACAGCAGTCCTTCATGCCAGGTACAGCAGTCCATCATGCCAGATATTAAGCATATGTAAGTATAATGAGCTGTGGTTAGACTCGTACTCACCTAATTGTGCTTGTGGTGGTTGAGCTTTGTCTCTTTTGCTTCGCCTCTCAACTGTCAATCAACTGGTGTTCAGATTCTTGAGCCTACTGGGCTCTATCATATCTACATTTGAAACTGTGTATGGAGTCAGCCTCTACCAAATCACTGCCTAATGCATTCCAATTATTAGCTACTCTGACACTGAAAAAAATCTTTCTAGCCTCCCTGTGGCTCATCTGGGTACTACGTTTCCACCTGTGTCCCCTTGTTCGTGTCCCACCCGTGCTGAAGAGTTTGTCTTTGTCCACCCTGTCAATTCCCCTGAAAATTTTGTAGGTTGTTACCATGTCTCCCCTTATTCCTCTGTCTTAGCTCATTTGTTTTCGCCCTTACTCATTCTCATTTAGCTCGTAGCTCATTCCTCTCAGTTCCGGGACGTGCCTGGTAGCATACCGCTGAATCTTCTCTAACTTTGTCTTGGGTTTAATTAGTATGGACTCCAGGCTGGAGCTGCATACTCCGTGATTGGTCTGACATAAGTGGTATATAGGGTCCTGAACGACTCCTTACACAAGTTTCGAAAGGCAGTTCTTATGTTGGCCAGTTTAGCATATGCCGCTGATGATATTCTTTTTTGATGTGGGCCTCTGGGGACAGGTTCGGTGTGATGTCAACCCCCAGATCTTTCTCTCTATTTGACTCCTGCAGGATTTCACCTCCCAGATGGTACCTTGTGTTCAGCCTCCTGCTCCCTTCGCCTAATTTCATTACCTTACACTTTCCTGAGTTGAACTTTAGCAGCCATTTTCTAGACCATTCCTCCAGTTTGTCCAGGTCATCCTGTAGTCTCTGTCTATCTTCATCCATCATGATTCTTTTCATAATTTTTGCATCATCAGCAAACATTGAGAGGAACGAGTCTATACCCTCTGGAAGATCGTTTTCATATACGATCTTCAGGAGGGTATAGACTCGTACTGAGTACTGAGCCCTGTGGCACTCCGCTGGTGACATCTTGCCACTCTGATGTTTTCCCCCTCACCGTTACTCACTGTTTCCTCTTGATTAAGTGCCCCCTTATCCACTGGAGCACCTTCTCTTTTATTCCTGCCTGTTGCTATAACTTTTTTAACAGTCTTTTATGGGGTTCTGTGTCAAAGGCTTTCTGGCAGTCCAGGAAAATGCAGTCGGGCCACCCTTCTCTTTCCTGCCTAATTTTTGTTGTTTGGTCATAGAATTCCAGTAAACCTGTGAGGCACGATTTGCCACTTCTGAACCCCTGTTGGTGATGCGTTACAAAGTTATTTCCCTCCAGATGCTCTACAAGCCTTTTCCTCACGATCTTCTCCATCACCTTGCATGGTATACAAGTTAGGGAAACTGGCCTGTAGTTCAGTGCCTCTTGCCTGTCACCCTTCTTGTATATTGGGACTACGTTAGCTGTCTTCCAACTTTCTGGTAAGTCTCCTGTTTCCAGTGACCTGTTATACACTATATTGAGTGGCACACTTAGTGGTTCTGCACCTTCCTTTAGTATCCATGGTGAGATTCTGTCAGGCCCAACAGCCTTTGTCACATCTAGCTCCAGCAGACACCTTTTGACCTCATCACTGGTTAGGTCAAATTCCTCCAAAGTTGCTTGGTTTGCCTCCTCCTCATTTAGTGCAGGGGCTTCTCCTTGTTCTATTGTGAAGACCTCCTGGAATCTCTTGTTGAGTTCTTCACACACCTCCTTGTATCTGTTTTCCTCTTTTCTCTGTTTCATCACTTGTTCCTTCACTGTTGTTTTCCCCCTGATGTGGCTGTGGAGCAGCTTTGGTTGGGTCTTGGCTTTACTCGCAATGTCATTTTCAAACTGTCTCTCTGCTTCTCTCCTCATTCTGAGGTACTCATTTATGGCCCTCTGGTATCTCTCCATGCTCTTCGGTGTTCTGTTATTTCTATAGTTTCTCGATGTTCTTTTACTCAGTTGCTTCGCTACCTTGCATTCCTGGTTGAACCATGGGTTTTACTGTTGTTTTTCGTTTTTCTCCTTATGGACGGGGATAAACCTGTCTGCAGCTTCCTGGCACTTCTGAGGTGACGAAATCCATCATGTCCTGCACATTCTTGTCTCTAAGTTGTGTTTCCCATGGTAATCCCCTGAGGAAGTTCCTCATCTCGTCATATTTTCCTCTTCGGTAACTTAGTACTCCACCAAGTACTGGAAAGTCAGTACACTGTGGTCACTCATTCGTATGGGGCTTCAACTTTGACTTCTCTTATTTCTGAGTAATTCAGGGTGAATATGAAGTCGAGTCTACCTGGTTCATCATTGCCTCCCATCAATGTTTGAGTACATTACCTTGAAGCTCATTTTCTTGATATCCAATTTCACTCCCTACAAGTGAAGGAAGTTGTTCCATGGTCATTGCTACTTGGGTAGGCTCATCCTCTGAGGTAGTTGACAGGGGTTCAGGGGGAGGTGGAATGGGGGATGGAGGGCTTAGGGCTTGCTCAGGCCTTCTTGGGGCAGGAAGATGTCCTGGGGATGAGGGAGGCAGGGATTGCTTGGGGAGAGGGCGCGCCCTCCTGTGGTGTAGTTGACATGGGTTTGGAGGAAGGTGGAGTGCGGGATGGAGGGCTTAGGTTTGCCTAATAATAGGCCCGATTTGCCTAATAAGCCAAGTTTTCCTGAAATAATATATTTTCTCTAATTTTTTTCTTATGAAATGATAAAGCTACCCATTTCATTATGTATGAGGTCAATTTTTTTTATTGGAGTTAAAATTAACGTAGATATATGACCGAACCTAACCAACCCTACCTAACCTAACCTAACCTATCTCTATAGGTTAGGTTAGGTTAGGTAGCCGAAAAAGTTAGGTTAGGTTAGGTTAGGTGGGTTAGGTAGTCGAAAAAACATTATTTCATGAAAACTTGGCTTATTAGGCAAATCAGGCCTTGCATAGTAGGCTGAGAAGTGCGCTCTGGCCACAAGGTACGACATATATATATATAAATGGATATATAAGTGGCTCTATAAATGGAAATGTTTGTTGGTTCAAAATCGCTAATCTCCGAAAGTTCTTCACCAATTGCTTTGAAATTTTCATACAACGTTCCATTCGCATCCGGCCAGATTTTTATATACATACTACATAGATGTCACGTCTGTGACGGATAAAAAAGTGCTTTTTCTGTGTTTTTCATGTGTTTTCCATGTGAAGGAAATCTTCAAAACCTCTTTACCGATTGATTTGAAATTTTGACACAACGTTGCATTCGAATAGGTGCGTCTTTTTATATATTTACTATATACATGCCTCACCCGTGCCAGGAAAAAACATGCTTTTTTTTTAAAAACAGCACCATCTGTTGAACGTAAGAGAAACACATGCTGTAATCTCAAAAAGTTCTTCACCGATTGCTTTGAAATTTTGATACAACTTTGCATTCGAATAGGCGCGTCTTTTCATATACCTACTATATTGATGTCACCCCTGTGACAGGTAAAAACATACGTTTTTGAAAAACAGCGCCATCTGTTGCACATAATAGCAACATACATGGTATACTAAATATGTCACGAATTCCATTTCAATGTTTCCGATTGCATTGATATATTTTATTTTCATAGATTTCGATATATTTTATTTTGTATTGAATTATTATGTGTGACATTGTGTTGGAACTGAGCTGTGTTGTTTACCATGCCATTCATTTCGTAAGTATAAGTATAGATGCCACACCTGTGACAGGTAAAACTATGCTTTTCTTGAAAAACAGCGCCATCTGTTGCATGTAAGAGCTATACTATACTATACTATACACATGCTATACTAAATATGTTACAATTCCATTTCAGCATTTCTGATTGCACTGAAAAATTGAATTTTCATAGATTTTTATTTCTTTTCAATTTGATTTAATTATTTTGTGTAAATTGCGTTGGAATTGAGCTGTGTTGTTTACCATACCGTTCATTTCGTGAGTATAGTTTATTTTTTTTTATTTTTTCATATTTCCATTTCATTTTTTAACTGTTTTGTTTTATATTTCAGTGATGGGAACATCAGATGACTTGATGTTCCCAATTTTCTGATGGGAACATCAGACCATTTGGGAAGGCACCGGACGAGGGAGTGGGGAATGGTGGGGATGACGAAGGGACGGAAGTGAGAGATGGTGGGGAGGACGAGGGGACAAGGGCGGGGGTAATGATGGGGAAAGACATAGGAAGGGGGGGGGGAGTATGGGATGGTGGGGAAGAGGGGATGGAGGAATGGAGGAGGGTGGGAAGGACAAAGGGACAGGGGAGTGGGGAATGGTTTTGAGGCCGAAAAGACGAGTGAGGGGGGAAATAATGGGGAGGACTGGGGGACAGGGAAGGTTGATATGGCTCTGGAACGCGTGGCCAGGTACTGCTAGTATATATACACATATATATATATATATATATATATATATATATATATATATATATAACCACCTCTAGTTGCCTCGGAGAAGAGCTCACACAGCGCATTAGAGGGGATTTTTGGGTCCCCTCCAATGCAGTTTCTAATATCAGTAATGATTAGTTAGTATGTGTGCCTTAGAATTGTTTTCGCTCATATTAAAATTCTCAAACTCAAATACTCTGAGACACTTGGCAAATTTCATAATAATTAGTCTTTTAAAGCTTGCAGCAAGAGAAAAATGGATCATGGAGTGTTTGGCTGGTAATTGTAAATGAAAGAAATATATTTTATTCACAAATTTATGAACGTTTGCATGTGTGAGTGAATATAGATGTGAATAACGGGGACGGCGTTTTTTTAAACCTGGCAGCAGCTTAGAGGGGGAGGGAAGGTTGGCATCATACAGTATGCAGAATTCTGATATTTACCAATAAACGTTACATTGTTTACTCTAGTGCTGCGTTTGCTTTTCATTAAATGAAAACTTCGTGTACTCTTGCTTCAAAGGTAATCTTTAAATTAATATTTATTTAACGAGGTGGATTGGGAACAGAAAGATATCATTTGTGAGAGAGAACATGAGACATTCTATATCGCTGTTTGTCTGGCTAATTGTCTATGTCTGACTCTTTTTTTCAGTCAGGCTTTTTATATGGCTCTCTCTCTCTCTCTCTCTCTCTCTCTCTCTCTCTCTCTCTCTCTCTCTCTCTCTCTCTCTCTCTCTCTCTCTCTCTCTCTCTCTCTCACTCTCTCTCTCTCTCTCTCTCTCTCTCTCTCTGTCGTGACGCTGAACCCCGGTTCATTCCGAACACAGCAATTACACAACACATAACACCTTGCCTCAGCAACCGTTACTACCACCGTGTACTCCTACACACACCAGACCCTTGAGGCGTACTACTAGGTTTGTACTGGAACACAATGAATGAACATACGGAAGGTATTTAAAGGCCGTCGGATTTTGTCATTTAATTACAAAGAATAGACTCTGACAAATAATACTATATTACTTAACATACTCTATTAGGTCAATACACTTCCAATACCCATAGACCACTTGACCTCCGCGATCACCACCCACACTCGTAACTTCCGCCTAAGTCCCTAATACGGAATGATTACTACAACGCTCCACACCCGGTTAGTCTTACATTCAATACTCACATACTGCAGACTTAACTTGGTCACTAAGATCACAACAGGCTCTCGCATAGCTGTCTGCTACACTTCGCTGCTGCCGCAAACGGAGAGGCGGAGGACTCCCCAGTTCCACTCCCACAATCAGACTGACTCCAGTCAGCCATCTACCTCAACCATTTCACCCCACCTCTCAAGGAAGGTATAATCCGATTAACCTTATCCCTAGAGAGGTAATCTTGTTCCTAGAAGCCTGACGAAGAATAATTCCTCTTTCCAGGAATTAATCATTTGGCTAAACAGCTTCGGTCTTAATCCATTGACCTTTCTTAGATATGTGATCCATAGTCTGTCTACTTACATGTACTTTCAATCATCATTCGTTAAGTGTTGTAGTAATGATCCTCTAGCTAATAATTCCTACTAACTTGTGGATTACAACACCACTCCCCTCCTTAAACACGCATATGTCCCCATATGCATCATTGCAATGGTTCCATTAGTGCAAGGACCTGGAGGATGCACCCACCATATGTGTACAACTAAAAAATCATCCAATAAGTTCATCATACACACAATGAAATAAATTAAAATTTTCCCCGACATGACTCACAACACTTCTCCAACATATACATTATATTCACATCATAGCACAGGTAAAGTAGTCTGTAATAATTTTTCCCATCTCCAACAATGCACATATACCTAAACTGCCGACATATAATTACATACAAACATAACCATAAAATTACATGGACCAGAATGCTGGCACTTAAACAGAAATGACACTAGTCATTGATATATACACAACACATATATATCTAAGGTTCTTCATCCTTAGTAATAAGTTAATTACAATTTAACATCTTGCCCTGTACTGTTGACATAAGGGCTTACAATAATCACACAATGTTTCACTGTCCTCCTCCACAATTGGCAGCATCACTTCTCTTGTCTTCGTGTCCCATGGTTGCTAGGTCATAGATCCTCCATGACCCAGACAAAACCCAGGCTGTCCAGCCTGGTGAATGTTGTCAATGTCCCATTGTTGCTCTGAGCTAACGTGATCCTGGCCTCCAGAGCAACGGAGATTCCTACCCCAGGGTCATGTTCCCTTGGGCCTGTGCTGACGTCTCGTTCCAGGGCACCAATCCCAGAACGCTGTAGATCCCTCACAGCTCTCTGGTCTAGGCCCATCCGCCCAGAGTGTGTCCACCTGTATTCACACCTTCCCGACCGCTGTACCTGCAAAATATTCCCTCAGAGCCCCCTGGCTCGATCCCATTATTACATAACCCCCTTGGCTCCTTACTCTCTCCCCGTATATAGCCTGAGCGCAGCTGCAAAACCATTGCAGCTGGCCCTTATCCCTGCTTTGATGTCAGGGGGCGAATTTCGCCTATAACGTCACGTTGGCTTCACTTCCACCCCCCTTTTTTTCTAGAATAACTGAGTGTAGCCTCATAGCTTCCCTTCTACTCTACCTGAAGCTCTGTGACATGATCCCGGGGGACCTTCTCAAGCCTAACACTCAGTAATGGTGCCGATGAGGTAATATACAGTATATACATACACATACATTATCACAATAAATACCTCATTAAAATAATTTCACACTTATGTCACTAAAACATCATACTGCCACTGGCTCGCCTCTAGCGAGATTCCTGTAACAACTTAATAAGAAATTAGTATATCTACTTCGCTCGTCCACTGCAACCACCAACACCTGAAATTTTGAAATTCTACATTATAATCTTATCCATAAGACTTACCCACTCCGACACACCATCACCTCTGGTCAACCCAACCCCTGATGACCTCATTATAACACCACACTCCATACCAGGCGTCCAAACGCCACCACACTACACCACCCAACGGCGTCCCCAACGCCATCAACACAACACACGGCGTCCCCAACGCCCTCAACACAACACACGGCGTCTCCAACGCCCTCAACACAACCTACGGCGTCCCCCAACACCATTACCACCACAGGCATATGCCTTGCGCCAGAGCGCATCAAAACACCACGAGACATCACCAAACGCAACACACACTGTCCCTTTTCTCTGGTAATCCGTTAATTACCTGACCCACAGTCGTCAGGTATAATATCTTGTGTAGTGGCCACCCGCCACACACTACCACCAGCGTTAACAGACTTCAACGCTAATGTCTACAATACACCCAGTGTTACAACAACTAGTTATGCTACACATGCTACACCTTGGCGCTACAAGGCCAACAATGTCATGCACTATACTACATCCATAATATCAACAGTCAAAACATGCACATTACACTACAGTAAACTAGTCATTACGCTGGCGTCTAATACGCCACTACACATGCATTACACTACACACCCCGGCGTACAAACACCAATACACAACCATGCACTACACCCGGCGCCACACACCCCCACCAACGGGACACGCTCCCCGTGTCCCAAGGTAACACTCTCCATAATGCTACCTGCACCCACAAAAAATCTCCATGGACCTCTCCAGGGTACACTAGACGGCGAACCCTAGACGTCAAATTACGCGTCGCTCGCTATGCCAAGGCGTCCATAATTCACTGCGCCTATTTTCTGTATCTACACCTGACAACGCCGGAACTCGCACAGTACTTTAGGTAATATTTCATTATCCTTAAAATATTCGATTTACACGTTACATGAAATTTAATTAACTTTAAATTACGTAGTTTTCACGCTTAATTTCACCTTAGCAACGGTTTCTCACTATTTCCGCCTTACCAACGATATAAAACAAGCTCCAAGGTGCGGCTCGCTTGGCCCACCCATCGCTTGGCCCGCACATGGCCTACGCTGGCCCACATTCACCCGCGCTAGTTTACCTCGCCACGCTGTACAATCCGCACTGCGAACACTGTATAATCCACACTACGAACACTGTATAATCCGCACTACGAACACTGCACTTGTTTTGGATCCCGATGCTTCAGTGGTCCAGACTTGCCTCTTAGCCGTCTCTCGTTGCGGGAATCTGGAAAGAAAGAAATAAACCCAACATGCGCCCCACAATGGCCTAGTCCCTTAAATTAACTAACTCCTCTGCCCTGGTCTCACCTGACCCTTCTTTCCTCCGTCTAGTAACCACCATTCTCACCACAACCCGACGTCTACCATTTCCCGAACATTTCCTCACCAACTAAACCAGAACCACACTTCCTTCATCTCGCACAGTGTTCCAAAACCTGTTTGCGCTGCCACCAAATATGTCGTCTACCAATTCCCTAACATTCCCTCACCAACCAAACCAGGAACACTATGAAGGGACATATCGAAGGTATTTAAAGGCCGTCGGATTTTGTCATTTAATTACAAAGAATAGACTCTGACAAATAATACTATATTACTTAACATACTCTATTAGGTCAATACACTTCCAATACCCATAGACCACTTGACCTCCGCGATCACCACCCACACTCGTAACTTCCGCCTAAGTCCCTAATACGGAATGATTACTACAACGCTCCACACCCGGTTAGTCTTACATTCAATACTCACATACTGCAGACTTAACTTGGTCACTAAGATCACAACAGGCTCTCGCATAGCTGTCTGCTACACTTCGCTGCTGCCGCAAACGGAGAGGCGGAGGACTCCCCAGTTCCACTCCCACAATCAGACTGACTCCAGTCAGCCATCTACCTCAACCATTTCACCCCACCTCTCAAGGAAGGTATAATCCGATTAACCTTATCCCTAGAGAGGTAATCTTGTTCCTAGAAGCCTGACGAAGAATAATTCCTCTTTCCAGGAATTAATCATTTGGCTAAACAGCTTCGGTCTTAATCCATTGACCTTTCTTAGATATGTGATCCATAGTCTGTGTACTTACATGTACTTTCAATCATCATTCGTTAAGTGTTGTAGTAATGATCCTCTAGCTAATAATTCCTACTAACTTGTGGATTACAACATCTCTCTCTCTCTCTCTCTCTCTCTCTCTCTCTCTCTCTCTCTCTCTCTCTCTCTCTCTCTCTCTCTCTCTCTCTCTCTCTCTCTCTCTCTCTCTCTCTCTCTCTCTCTCTCTCTCTCACTCTCTCTCTCTCTCTCTCTCTCTCTCTCTCTCTCTCTCTCTCTCTCTCTCTCTCTCTCTCTCTCTCTCTCTCTCT